>NW_022630996.1:63998342-64341164 GCF_010015895.1 Lontra canadensis | reverse complement strand
TTTTTTTTAATTCTTAACTAGTTGCTAGAGTAGCGTGAGGAAAGCCATAGATATTTGCTGTTCAGAGATCAGGTACTCTTAAAAACAAAAATAAATGGTTCTCAGGGTTTTCCTAAGAAAAACACTAACTGAATGAGACAGAAGGAGGGGGTGACCTATTCTCTCCGGCAGTTTAAGATTCCCTATTGATGTGGGTAACCGGTATATGCAAAGGCCTGTTCTGATGGAGCCTCAGTAGCATCCGTATAGTGCCGTATTTCTTTAGACATACCTTTCTAGAAGGCTGAAATTTACATTAATAAACCAGTCAGGGCTACATGCCGACATGACTTGAAAGTTAACTGGAATTTATTGATCTGCAGCCTACAAGCTGTTCTATGCCGCGCAGCACATAAGAAAGCCCGTCTTTAAAGTCGCCAAAAGATTTTTTTAATTACCTCAGAAAAGATTTTTTACATCTTCAGACAGTACTGTTGTTTGACTGGAACCTTCTCCCCTCTGCCCCCTCCCCCGTGAATTGGGTCATTAGTGACTAGGGTTGACAACAGCAATACTAATGCAACGTTCCCAATCCATGCTCCATTTTCTGCATTAATCGAAAGAATGGAACCAGTGGCTCTCCAGGCCCAGCACCTTTCCTCAGTCTGTGGGGAGGTGGCACTGGAGGGGAGGTTCAAAAGCTGGGGATGCATTTCCTTTATTAACCTGTTAAGAATCTAGCCTCCCAAATGTCCCAAGGCTTACTTCTTAGTGCCTATTGCAGTTTTTCCCTGGATGCTTTCTCTTGAACAGCCGCCTATTGTATAAATCTAAGCCCTTCCTATTGCGTGTCCTAAATGAGTCTCTTAAACTTCAGAGAGGGTTACCTGCCTCTGCTGTACAGACAGTGAGTATAGTGGATACCCCCACTTGTGTCCTTTGTGATTTTATAAACTTTTCCAGTCACTCCTCTCAACTTCTGTTTCTTCCTTGCTGAACAGTTTTTCTATCCTCTATTTTTCTGTCCTCCATTTTTCTTTCATTGCACACACAGACACACACACACACACACACACACCAATGAGGTTTTTTCCCCTCCATTTAAAAAAAATAATACTTAGAATATTTTATTCTCCCAGTTTCACTGAACTTTTCTAATCAGATATCTTATGGGACATAGTAATAAAACTTGTCCATGTTAAGTGGGCCAGATACACCAGATTGGTACAGAAGTAAAAGCATCATCTGCTTATCACCTTTCAGGTCTCCTATATGCCCCCTCCTTCTTCTCTCTTCTCTTCTGTTCTCTCTCTCTCTGTCACACACACACACACACACACACACACACACACATCTTACCATGGTTTTATCACATGAAAGAAGCAGATGGGTCATACAGATCTTTCTTTGAGTGTGTGTTCTCTCTCTCTCCAAGATAATTTTAAAATTAAAATTAAAAAGAAAATTAAAAAAAAAAGAAAATCTAGCTAATGCTGTTACTTGTAACACTTCTCTGATGAAAAATATTGGTTCTACTCATTATTTCCCATCTTAAATCAACTCCTCTCTCCATGAGAAAGCACTTCCCCAATCCCCTGTTAACTCTGTTTTTATAAAACTCTGTTTTTATAAATGTGGAACCTTGTCAAAAGTATGTGCCCTGCTTATTTACCTTCTCATATAACTCAAAATGATTGGAGAGTCATGCCCTCTCTCCCCGTCTCTCTCCCTCTCTTCTTCTATCTCTCTCAACATATAAATTGCTTTTCCCCTAACAGATTATGTTTGCATATATGGTAAATATCTTTCCCTATATCATAGATGTTACTAACGTATTACATATAAAGACCGTGTTGCCCAGGATCCAAACCCAACTTTTTTTTTTTCCCATAAAAATCTGAATAGGTACATAAATAACCCAAGATAACAAACCAACTCTGAAGTTATTTCTCTTTTGGTATGATAATACTTCACAGCTTTTATTCTTCTGATCTATATTTAGAATTATGTTTAACCTTAAAATGAGCACATTTTAAAGATTTTTATTTATTTATTTGGCAGAATGAGAGATAACACAAGTAGGCAGAGTGGCAGGCAGAGGGAGAGGGAGAAGCAGGCTCCCCACTGAGAGCCAGACATAGAGCTCCATCCTAGGACCCTGGGATCATGACCTGAGCTGAAAGCAGATGCTTAACCAACTGAGCTGTAAAGGGCCTATAGACAAACAGCTAAAGTCGTGGACTTTTTCTAGAAAAACATAACACACTAGATATGAATGTGTACAGTTAGGAAACCTGGGCCCTGTATTAGAGGCCAAATGATTTTTGAGTGCTCTGGATGAACCAGTAGTCCTAGCTTATTTTTAATATTAATAATTATTCAGCACTAAAACAGTTTTACCCTCTTGAAAAAGAACCATCTCGAGAAACGGAAGCAAAATGGCCATTTCAGGATACAGAAAGAACAGCCCTACAACTAGGGAAGTAATACTCGGTGGGAAATGTTATTTCGGTGGGAGGAAATGCTAAAAAGAGCTTTCTTTCAAAATATTCCCTCCCTCTTCTGAACGTGCCCTTCCCTTTGGGAGCTCCTTCAAGAAAAAAGTTAGCCCCACCTTCAACCCATGTTACAGCCTGTTTCTTTGCGTTTTGTCTTTCCTGGCTTTCCTACCCTTGGTGCCACCTTTCCTGCATCCCACGTCCTCAGACACGTGCTCAGGATGGATCCCGAGGGCGGACTGCGGACTCCTGCAAACAACATCTCGTAGTGCTTAGTGGTTCCAGCTCTCTCAGCCAGCATGTAGCTAATGCATGAAATGTTAATACTCCTTAAAAAGAACATATGTTACAATCTCAGTGCCTTGTCAGACACACTCTAATCTGTTAGCAATTTTAGACCTGACAAAAGCTTGTTTCTTTGCCGCGTATCTGTCTCCCTAGTTTTCCCTATTCTGTGTGTCGTGGCAAGTTCAGAGCAGGATGATGACATTAAATAGCACGTGTCTTGGTTTTGTTAGCCAGCTCTAAACTGTTTTATATGAATGTACCAACTAATTTCACTATATGGAATTCAATATGCAGTATGGGTGTGTTTCGGTTCCGCTGATACATTCATTTTATTCCGCTCCATTTTCTCCCCCTCTCTTTATTGACCTGATGCATCCAGATCTATAATGGGGTGGGGGGGGCTGTAGGATTGATTGACTCGAAGGGTAGGGGATTGCAATGGAGTGATTTCACGCTCAGTTGTTGGCTAACAAGGCACTATAGTTTTTATTTAGTGAGGCTGAGTGGCAGGAGATGAAGAATGGTGTAGGGTCCCTTGCTGCAGTTTTGGGACAGGCAGCTTAAACGGCTTCAGGGTTCCAAGTGTGAGGGGAATTGTCTCTTCCCAACAGGCAAGGAAGGGACAGATCTAGCAGATCTAGATAGAGTCATTTGAGTTCAAGATGCCAACTGGCCTGGCCTATTCATAAATCCAAAAAAATTGTGAAATCCTCCAGTTGAGAGGAAGTGGAAGAGACATCTGGGGGCACCCTTAACCCTTTTAATGCCATAGATGTAAGACCTCCTGCTTGCTGCTTGTTTACAAGGCCACATTCTGTGTTTTAAGCATTTCTTTATTTTTATTTTTTATTTTTTTGTTTTAAAGGCATTTATTTATTTAAGAGAGAGAAAAAGCACGGGGCGGGGGTGGGGGGCAGAGGGAAAAGGAGAGAGAACACTCAAGCCAGTTCCCCACTGAGCAAGGAGCCCAACCTGGGGCTCGATCCCAGAACCCTGAGATCATGACCTGAACTGAAATCAAGAGTGGGCCGCTTAACCAGCTAAGCCACCCAGGCACCCCTAAAGCATTTATGTGAATGTAATTCCCCTTCCTAAATTTCCTTTTAAATCAAAATATGCTAGATCAATAATTAATTTTCTGTTTAGGTGAAATGTAGTCAGTTCATTTACTTTTGCTGCTTTATAGTAAAATAATGTAATATGTTTACACTCTTTTTCAGACTTTTTTTTAACATATTGGTCTAAAAAAGTAGAAAAGCTTGGGGTCCCTAGATGGCTCAGTCAGTTAAGCATCTGCCTTCCACTCAGATCATGATCTTGGGGTCCTAGGATAGAGTCCTGCATTGGGCTCCCTGCTCAGGGGGAGTCTGCTTCTCCTTCTCCCTCTCTCTCTCTCTCTCTCAAATAAATAAATAAAGTCTTTAAAAAAAATAATAAAAAACTAGAAAAGCTTAGTGTTTATATGCTCTGTGTGTGTGTGTGTGTGTGTGTGTGTGTGTGTTTTAATTTTTGGTAAATCAAATGGCCTAGTGAATTTGACCTTTCTGTCATCCATGAAAAGTAGTTTACTAGGTCAGTAAAGGTTCTGAAGAGGAATGTAAAAGACAACCTTTATCCTGTTAAGAAAACTGTTTTCAGGCATGTTAAAGTCACTGTTAATATGCTAAGTCCAAGTGAACTGTTGAAGGACATCTGCTTGATAAAATTAGCCTTCCTCTTGTTTATATACTTAAAGATAATATAACTGTATCTCTTTAAAGAGTACTAGAATTTAGATTTTGATGCAGCTATGTCTTTCAGGACATTAATCCAAATAGATTTTAGTGTACTAAACACAAGATCCATATTTCTTGATGATTTGCCTCATTAATGCATAAAATATTTTTGTTCATGTGGGAAAACTGTCCACTAAAGGACAGAGATGTCACTACTGATATTTGCTATTTAATGTCTGCAATGTCCCAAGGATTGTATATCCCATAAAGCAGGCATAATTTTTTCTTAAAACTAGAGTCCCCTTGTAGAGACCGCTCCATCTGCTTCTGCTTAACTCTTCTGCCCCTGCCCTTACCCCTTCCTTGCCTAGACCTGGGTCTTCAGGCTGTCTAGTAGTGCGGAACAAAGAGTTCAAATTCTCAGTGTTAGAGTGAGTCTGATTTGCTAACAGTTACAGGTCCTGTGGGAGCCTCCTCTTTCCCAGAGTCTGTTCATTTCACATCATATCCCTGATACAGGTTGGCCCTATTAAAAGTGGCTCCTCGTTATTCAGATCCAGATAACAATGGATCTCATCATGCTCTCATTCATGCAAAACATTGCCTTCCCCTGGTAAAAGCCCAAGGGAAGCATAGTTAGCTTATAAAGTGGGGGGACTGACTTCCTCTAACTTCAGAGTTCTGTTGGGGTTCCGTTGCAAATTGTGCCTTCTTTATTTCCTGATTTTTATTTCTCTGGTTGATTTCTTACCAGTTCAATTTTAATAATGTTTGCCATGCTTTTACAACAATATAAATAAAAAGTAGTATGGAATGGGGTTCCTCTTGTACTTCCTCATTTCGTCCCAAAGGGCACTTTTGTTCATGATCCCATAGATGAAAAAAAGGAAAAATCCTTCCCTTTTTTCCCTACATATTTTCCCTTTAATCCAGTTTCATGCTTAGATGTATGACAGAATCCACTAGTAGTTAAATATCTACATTATATGGTCACTAAAATGGAAAGATGAGTCTCCGTTTTGCCCACTTATGATGTAATGTTATGGCCTACTGAGCTCAGAGAAGTGAAGTAGTCTAAAGAAATGGAAATTAGGGCCAACATGAGATGGGAGAACCCTTAGAGCATGCAGACTCAGTTGGAGTTACACCCTTGTATTATATAAAACCAAGCCTGGGTATTTGAGATGATGGTATTCTGAAACACAACCTGTGGCTTGATTGGCTGTATTAACCGATCAGACTTTCCTCCTGTGGTTACAACTTCTCCAAAGTTCCATAGAAAAATTATAGCTCCCCATATATAGATCGCTTATTCATACAGTGTTACGTCTTGTGAATCATGGTGTGATCTTTCAGTCTCCACAGATACATAGCAACTGTAGAGTTACTTAGAATGTAGTGGGAAAAAGTAACAACTGGAATTGCCAACTGAGAATTTTCACAATCAGTGAAAATTATTTTTCTCTCCTCCTACCACCCATTTGATCACTAAATCTCTAGATAGGGACAGTCTTCTGATGTAAGAAATCAGTATGATGTGTAAGAATTACATTATATTTTCAGATTAACTTTTACGCATCTCTTAGGTATCTGGCAAAGCTAACTGGAGAGAGGACTTGTTTTTTAGCTCTAACAATTCCATTCATGGCGATCTTACTCATTTCTGCTGCTGATGTTATATCAGTCATAAGTCATGTGAAAGTTGCTTCCAGTATTTTCCTCAAACTATTTGTATTTATTTTAGTTACAGATTTACCAATTTCCACTAATCTGTAATTCATTCAACAAATATTTATTAACTATTATGTCCTATATGCTGGGGCAGTAAAACTTAGTCACGTATTTTTATTCCACTCAAGGAACTCACATTTAAGCAAGAGAAACATATATAAATATATGATTTTAATTTAGGTGGGAAGTACTGTATGTGGCCAGAGTGTGAAAAATGTGATGAGGAATACAGAGAATAGCAACTAAGACCAGAATGTAAATAAACTACTTTGCTAAATGGGGGAAATATTATTACCACTTGCCTGATTGTGTATAGTAATGATGACTTTTTATAATAGCTGTGTGGTGTACAGGTTGAGTGCCATTTTCCATACATGGTAAAATTAGGAAGAAATACCAAACATTTATAAATAGAACCAAGTTATAGTCTAAGAATCCAGTGAAGGATTGATGCATCTGCATTGGTGAGGTGTGAGTGACGTGAGGCCCTGGTTGGGCCTTGACCAACTGCAGAGCTGGTGGGGGATGGGAAAGGGAAGCCTGTTGAAAAGACCAGTCTGGCTGGGGTCATTCTCCTGGAAAGACACAGAGGTTGGGATTCAAGAACCAAGAAGCTTTAGACAAAGGAGCTTGCTTTGAAGGCATGGAAGCTTTCAACCTAATGTAACAGATAATAAGTATTCATTATTGTGCTCTTGAGCAAGGAAATGACACTGTTAGAAGCAGTGAGATATGAATATTCATATGAGATATGAAATATGAATATTTTTTAAGTATCATTTATCATGGGAAGGATCTCTGATTACAGTGTTCAGATACTGATCATAAAATTTTGGAAAAGCATGAAAATGAATGCCTTAGAGTTCCAATACCTCAAAACAATTATGGTTAGATTTTGGTATATTTGGCATTTTGTTTTTATTTCACCTTTTTTTTTTGGTAAAATTGGATCCATACTCTATATAACTTTTATAACCCACTTTTTCTTCTTACTGAATAAAACTTAAACATTTTCCCCTGTCACCAAATACTCTTCTGCAGTGTCCTTCTTAATGGTGTGTATTCCCATGTATGAAAATGCCACAATTCATTGAACATTAAAGTTGTTCCCATTTTTGAACTATTGTAAATCATGTTACAGTGAAGATCCCTGGGTATTAGTCTTTCCGTACATTACTAATTATTTCCTTAGGGTAAATTTCCAGAAATTTGAGGCCCATAGGTATGAATGATTGAGGTTGCTAATACATATTGCCACATTTGAACCACGATTTTAGAGAAAGAAAGTGGATGTAGTGTGCAACATGGCTTGGAGGAGAGATTCTGTGAGAAGCAATTCAACTTAGTGCCAAAGAATGCCAGGATTAGACACCTTTGATTCACATCCTGGCTTTGCTTGCTGTGTGACCTCGGTCAGATAAATTCATCTCTGTACTTAGTTTCTTCCTGGATAATGAGAGTATTCATATGAAGCATTCAGAGCAATGTTTGGCACATAATGGTTGACACTTTTGAATTGTTATTAGTATTATTATGGCAATAGTTTAGGCTAGAGGTGGTGAGAGCCTAGATTCAGTTAATGAGAAGAAAAATA
Source organism: Lontra canadensis (assembly GCF_010015895.1). Lineage (NCBI taxonomy): Eukaryota > Metazoa > Chordata > Mammalia > Carnivora > Mustelidae > Lontra > Lontra canadensis. The sequence goes on along the minus strand of NW_022630996.1, from coordinate 64,333,359 downwards.
CAGAGGGAAATCTTTGACAAATCAGTAGGATTGAGGAGCCGATTGGCTCTATTGGCCAAGGGAGAGGAAAAGGTTTGAAAAAAAGAGAGAAAGTCAAAATTTTTTTTTAAGCCTGGGGAATAGATTTCTTAGTGATGGAGGTGGCTCGGACCATACTGAAGTTGACACCATGGTGGAGGGACACAGGCTGGTGTCTGTAGGCTGTGGAGTGGAGACTGAGGAAAGCTGTGTCAATTTGGGAACGATCGGGAGTGACATGGTGACATAGAAGTGGCCGGACTCCCAGGAGAGAGTCAGGCTCAGGACCCTGGCCTGCAGGAGGTAAGTGGAGATGGAAACAGCAGGAAGTAAGACAGACCCGCTACAGAGACCGAGAAGATTTCAGAGGTAGAGAATCAAACTGTGGGGGCCATGGAAGGCTTAAGGTCACAAGGGAGAGGGTACTCCACTGTGCCAAAATAGCAGAGAGTTCAGAGATGATGGGAAGTAAAAACCGTTCCCTAGCAATAAATCGAAAGCAAGAGAGCTTGAGTTTTTTGTGTGTGTATTCTGAGGGTTCTCTTGTTGACTTTTCCTTCTATATCTTAAAACTTTTCTTGTGCATCTTAGTCACTGTGCTTTCATGGTCATTTTCAGACACTACTTAGAATTCTTCTTTGCTCTGTTGTATTTTAAAGAAAAGTCGCAAAGCATTTAGTCTTCCAGCTTGCCCTCTAACAGATCTTTGTTTCTCATTCATTTCATCTCCGGCACAGTTGCCTAAGCATTTGGTTCATGTAACCATTAAAAACGCATGAACAAAAATGCTGTAAAGTAAATAAGACTGCGATATTTTATGCAGTAATCACTTGCCAAGTCTCCCCTTTGAAACTGAAGCCGTTTTTGTGTCATTGAAGTAGAGTAGAATGATCCATAAGCAAGATTTCTCTTGGGTTGATGTATTAAAACAGATGAGACAATTTTAAGTAAAATGTTAAAGCATTTACTTTCTAATTCAGACCAAGCTTGATCCAAAAAATATTCATCATTCATCCAAAATTTTAAAAAAAGAAAACTTGCATTTTGACCCCCGAATCATTTGCTGTATAAACTGAGAAAGACTTTTTCAGATATAAAAGCTCAGTTTTTAATGCAAATCATTTCTCATTTCATTTCATTTCAACAACTTCATGCAAGTTGTTTTCCCATATCATTTTAGTCTTAATTACATTTTGAGTTTTGGCTTATTGAGCTTGCTTACCACCTTCTAACTTTATAAGTAACTCTTAACTAGAACTCCCTGCCAGACCTCTCCTGACCAGTGACCATCACCTTTAAAGTACATTTTGTTTGGGTTTGGTTTTGCATTTAATTTGAAGTATACTTTTCCTTTAGGCCTGGTCTCCCAGACTTTGCATTAAATCATCCTGAGGTTGATTTTTTCCCCAAAACATGTGTTTGGGTAATTTTTAAATCTCTTTGTTAGATTCAGCTTCAATTGTTTTTTTTTCTCTCCTGTTTTCTATTATTTCTTGGGTGCCCAGCAAAGCACTGAGCCCAGATGGATTCTTTATAACGGCTGTTTGACAACGATTTAAAGGAGGGAGCGAGGAGATCCTTTTTTTTTTTTTTCTCTTGCCTACAGCTGCTCTCAATATGGCTCATCACGACTGAAAGGAAATGAATAAAGATGAGTTATCTGAACTGAAAATCAGCCACAGAGCAGAAGCAATTCATACTCCCCAGCTCGTCCACAAATCCAGTAGGGAAAAGGAAGTCATTGCCGTCATTTATTTATTCATATATTTTTAATGGTGGCGGGATTACTTTTTAAATCTTGTACCTTTGAGTAGTGGCCATTTGGAGCATTTGTGAAAGGCCATATGGTTTCAAATGAGATTTCCATCACATTCTGTGCATTTGAAACTATTTATACAGCACTGAGCTCTTGGCATGCCCAGCACTTAGAGCATGAGCAGACTCATGAAAACGCTGTAGACAAAACTAGAGAACATGCAAATAAATAGCAGTTGAGGAAATGTTAGTGGTTTGACATGCCGTTTTGGGATCAGCCTTCACTTGGATGATACAACCTATATTTTATTTTAAGCAGCTGTCATTTCCATATTTTGTGCATTACATGTCTCCAGTGATTAATTTCCGCCCTTGTGACTTAGGTATCTTAAGTGCTCAAAAGCATTTCAGACAGGGAACCACGTGGACAAAGCATTTTGAGTCTGGGTCCAGCCTGGATGGGGATGCTGTTTGCTGCAGACTGTTGCTGTGTTACACATTTCATGTTTTCTCTCTACAAAGGGAAGTTGTGTATCAGTACGAAAGGCAACTTCTTGCTAAAAAGGTCTCATGTCGCCTGAGATATGGGGAGATGAGCGCTGAAACTCTGGCCACGGTCAGCTTTTATCCACGACAACAACAGGCTCATGATGTCAGGTTCTTCGGGAGCCACACCGTGCTTTTAGTTGTAGTTCGTATTCAGACAGACCTGGGTTCAAATCCCAGTGGCGTCATTTCTCACTGTGTGGCCAGGGGCAAGTCCTTAAATCTGTTTTCTTTTATTTCCTAGTAAGGACAGTAACATTGATCTCACAAAGCTGTTGGAGAATTCATGGAGAGAGGAGGGATGTCAGGTACCTCCTATTCCCTGGGAGACATCAGGCCATTATGACAAGCCATCTGGAGTTCCAGTTTCAGAGTCAACTGTCTGGGTTCTGATGCCTCCTGACTGTGGCCTTGAGACCAGAAACCACCCCCCCACCCCCGCCCCATCTAGACTGCAGCAGTGACCACAGTCACATCTCATGACTTGTGCTGAGGAGTGACTGAGATGACCCACCTATGGCATTTAGACTAGGACTCGCCTGCTTTGGGGAAAGCGCTCAGCACTCTCATATGCTGACCTGGCAGGATGGTTGGGTGGATGGGCGTCACGTCTGGGATTCCTAGCACGCCACAAACAGTGAGTGGTGGCTACTGTCCTTGTCATCCAGAAGTAATTCCATGTGGAGTCCCACCTTACCATGAGCACTCTTGATTGGCCCTCCTAGCTCATCGCTCTGAATTCATCCTGGCCACAGCAGCATCTGGTCTGGCACTGACCATCTGTGATGCTACTGTTTTTCTCCAAAGCCGTGATGACTTCCACAGCTCCCAAAAAACTTCCTGTTTCTCTCACAATAGCCATTTGCCAAACATAGACATTTTTGACATCCTAGTTGGGCATGGCACTTCCAGACTTGTTACACTGGAGATGTGGAATTGGTCCCAACTTGCATACGAATTTCCGTTGATGTGGAACATTCTCTAATTCCTGAGTGGTGGTCTCTGCAAAGTCATGTATCCTTTCCAAGATAAGTTACATGGTATCGAAAATTACTGTAGAAAAGGAGGACCACGAAAGGCCATTCCAGGGCAGATGTATATAGTGTGCGGTCTTGCTGCCCTGTCAGAGGTAAAGAACTTGCGGGCAAAGGGTTAACATTCGTCTCCAGCTTAGATGTAGTCAGATCATGAGGTGGGCAGTGGGGGGGTAGGTATTTAATATGCTGGCTATCTTGAAGCAACTGAGAAAAATTACATTCTTAAACTTCATGACACCAAAAGAGAATGGATATTAAATTTTCCATTTTCAGTGATGTCCCTTTACCACAGGATAAAGACTTTTAGTATCTGTGAACACTTTCTTTACTGCCCAACAAATGTGATATGCTACTAATAGAAAAAAAAAAGTGCCTATTTCATTTGGGAGCTTCATGGTAACAGAAAAATACAGAGTTGATATTGCAGTAACTAGGCTCTGCAAGTACCCTTCTAATGAGAAACAGCACTGTTTGGACAAATATTTTCTGGCATCTTTGTATTTCCTTTAACTGGGACCAGAGAAAATGTTGGCTTGGTGTCATGACCACAGGATACTGTGTTTTCCAACTAAAAACAAATTGTAAGGACAATTTTGCCAAGAAAGAAATGAAGGTGATTGGAAGGTATGGAATGGGCTCCTTCTGGTGCTCAGATCTAACAGTGTCACCACCATAGATTGGTTTGCTGACCGGCTGTTCCACATGGTGACGCTGTTGTCTGCCGCTAGCTCCGCAGGTGTGGTCACTGACTGCCCTTCTTCCTCTTCTGTTCATTGCCCCTGTGGTAGGAAAGAGAACATTCCATAGAGATGAATAACTCAGCTTCATGAGACTCCTCAACACTTGGAAATTTGGAAATCTAAAGCAGATCTACTTACCAATTACCCATAGCCAGTTGCTCAGAGCCTGTATTATCTAAAGCTGGGTCCCAGCTTTGCTGTGTGTACCAGAGGGGAGCAGAGGCTGTGCAGGAGCAAGGGAACCTGAAATGGGCCCCTGGGTTGCAGAGCATGATGGCCTCAAGCAGAGAGGGAAGGAAACAAAATTGGCTGTAAGTCTGAGTTGTGCATCTGGGGTCGGGGGGACACAAATCCGGAAGACAGGCAGAGAGATCAAAATTGGAGTTACCAGCCTAGGATGGGTAGAGTCTGGACTCTGCCTGTGGTGGTGTTTCTAGGACACCTGCAGTTTCAGTCACAGATGGTCAGGGAGCTGTGGAGACAGAGCAGCAGGTTGGATGTGCTTCTGGTTCCCCTCTAGCTCCGAGCTTTTTGACCATCTACTACTTTTTTTAATGCATGAGTGTAATAGGAAGACGTGTTTACAATATTTAATAGCTGGGATCAAAATGAGTCACTTTTTTCTGAAGAAATATTGACTAGAGGTTACATTTAGAAATGAGGTCCACCTTGGTTGGGAGAACGAGATGGTGCCAAGATTTCCTCTAAAAATAATCTATATTACTTTATCCAGGGTGAAGAAAATGAAAAGAGGAAAAAAGCAGGGGATAACAGCCATCTGGGTGGCATAAGACCACTTGCTCTTGGCTTTGCCTTCCCCAAATCCTCAGCAGATCCCGCAGACAGCATCTGTCATGAGCAGAATCTTGGTGTATGGGTCCCCCGCCCAGCAGGTGGGAGAGCACTGGAGCCCAAGGCCGTGGCAGCATAAGCATCACCCCTCTCCCAGGAGTTTACAGACATCTTGGGGATTGTGGACTTTCATGGGCTGAGGAATTGCCTTTTTCCCCAGACCTAAAGATGGGAAAAGCTTCTAGCCACCATCCGGGTATTACGCGTATAAAAGTGTGTTATGACAGGGAGGGAAAACAAATTCACACGCGCAACTTGTGCCCTTCTAATGCTTGGGGGGAAGTGTTTAGTTCAACAGATGACTGAAACCCATAGCCCACATTTAATTTCTGGTTATCTGTTCATTTTGCTTATCCAGGTTTATAGGTAATCAAATATTTACCACATACTGTATATATTTTTAAAGATTTTCTTTATTTCCAATCCCTTTTGCCAAATCCCAGACTTGCTATTTCCTTCGTTTTCATTTTCTTTGTTATAATCTATTTGTCAACTCCACTTATGTACGGGGAGTCAGTAGATGTCAGTGACCCCCAGGGGGTCACAGTCTTATTGGGGAGGGAGATGGAGGCCTGCAGAAACCATGGAATAACAAGTCCATTCAGTGTCGATATTCTGAATGGGGAGACGCTGCTCCTGGCTGGGATACTCACAGGAGAGGTGGGATTTGATCTGAACCTAGAGTGTAGGGAGGATTATGGATATTGTGGGTTTGAAGGGGGTGGTGGATAGAGGGGGTTCAGTCAGGAGCTGCCCCAGCACAGACTCGATGCAGGGACAGCTAGGGTATGCACACGACGGCCCGGGCAAAATGCTAGAGGATGGCTTCCTTAGAAAGAGTGGAAGGTAACACTGAAAAACTGAATTTACTTCTTTTAGAAATCAAGACATTTGCCGTATAATTTACAGTTAATCTGACCAGTGAGGTTTCTGAAATGCAAGACTTACTGCTCAAAGCAGTGCATTTTGCTACAAGACTAGAGCACAGTGGGAAATAACTTTGTATTCTGATTCAATGTAACAGCTCAAGCTATTTTTGTGATGGACTAATCCTAAAATAGCTGTGGAATGAAGGTACCGAAATCAACTTTTACAACTGAGTCAGTCAACTTCTTCATTATTTTAATTATACGTTCTTATTAATAAATCCTTACCTTGGGCACCTGGGTGGCTCAGCTGGTTGGGCGACTGCCTTCGACTTGGGTCATGATCCCAGGGTCCGAGGATCGAGTCCCATATCGGGCTCCCAGCTCGACGGGAAGTCTGCTTCTCTGCTCTCATGCTCTCTCTCTCACTGTCTCTCTCACAAATAAATAAATACAAATCTTTTTAAAAAAAATTTTTTAAAACAAAAAAAAAACCTTACCTTTGCTGTTTCAAACAGCTTGAGGCAAACAAAAACAACCCCAATGAGCCTGAGATGCTTTTTAAAATCTAACATATGATAGGAAAATAAGTAGTTAAACCGAATTATTAAAACACCAAAGCTATAGATAACTGCTAGGTTTTCTTTACTTTCCCCACATAGCCAGAACATAAGAAATAAAATATGGGTCTTAGTTTTTTAAAATTTATATATCAATAATACCTATTAACAGTTCAAAATGGCATGCCAACATAAAACGTAACTACATTTTTTATATAGCACTAAAGTAAAAAATCTCTACGGAAGTTGAGAAGCAAATTAGCCATTCCATCTTCTCCAAGCTTGATACTTAAGAAAGATTAGCTTTTTCTCTTGGTATCTGAGACGTTGGTTATTTTTTAAAAACTCATGAAAGAGAAGGACATAAAAAAGAACAAGCACTGCCTTCTTTGGCAGGCAAGTGGCATTAGTACGGACAGACTTGCTGGAAACCCCTCAATGGAGGACTTCATAACACATGGAAACGTTAGATCATATATATTCTGACAAAATGGCCTTTCTTGCAGAAGAGCATCTTCTTAAAGCCGTCCTACAAAAACATCCAAGTTCAGGTTTTCAAAAACTTCTGTTCAAATTCCACAGTCCCAAGTTGACTTCATTCATTCAGTTACTCCATATATATTTATTAATTGTTTCATGTATGTACAGGGAAATTGCGCTGGGTGCAGTGTTCTCTTCAAGCAGCAATTTCTCAAAAAATCTGTATCTGCATTAATAACTACCTTTTCGGTTTTTTTATTAAATATTTCTTTTCCGTGCAATCCCAGCAAACATTTGAGCTTTATGTTGAAGGGAAGTGATTTTTTTGTCATTTCAATTATAACCTTTATATTCCTTTCCCTCTGAGAGATGGCCTCATGGAAAAGGTAGAAAGACTGTTTGGAGAGGAAAGGAGGGGTCCAAGTTTGGAGAGGAGCCCTGTGAAGGCACCAGTTGAAGACCAAATGGGAAGGATGAATGAGAACAGGTTACTGTGACTTGGGCTGAGAGGACAGAAGATAAGAGAGGCAGGGACTGTGGGCACCCATAGGCCTAGGGTAGTGACAAAGAGCAAAAGACCCAGAGTCAGACTCGCAGCTTCAAATCCCAGCCTGACCACTTACTGATTCTATAACCTGGAGAAGTCTCTTATCCTCTCCATGCCCCTGGTTCCTCATGGATAAAATGGGGAAGATAGTAGTAATGATAATAGCTGTATCCACCTCTCTGGGTCATCTTGATGATTAAAGGGAGTTAATACATATAAAATACTTAGAATGGTGTCAGGCACATATTTAAGTGATCTATAAATTTTAGCCATTATTGTGGTTTATAGGTCTTCTCAGAGAAGAGAAACATAGTCTAGAAGACAGCCTCAGTTGGGACATGTAGCGGTCAAGAAGCCAGTTAGACTCCCTTCTCTGGGAAGTGTTGTGCATGCTATAATACAAATTATGTGTTTAGAATACTTACATAGGGGCGCCTGGGTGGCTTGGTCAGCTAAGCGTCAGACTCTTGATTTCAGCTCAAGTCATGATCTTGGAGCCCTAGGATAGATCCCCAAGTCGGGCTCCCTGCTCAGTGGGGAGTCTGCTTATCTCCCTCTGTGCCTCACCCCAACTCATGCGCGCTCTCTCTCAAATAAAATCTTAAAAAAAAAAAAAAAGAATACTTACATACTCATTCCTCAATTATCATCTCTGTTTTCAAAAAACAAATATATAGGGGCACATGGGTGGCTCAGTGGGTTAAAGCCTCTGCCTTCTGCTCAGGTCATGATCCCGGGGTCCTGGGATCGAGTCCCACATCGGGCTCTCTGCTCAGCAGGGAGCCTGCTTCCCCCCCACCCCCCACCTGCCTCTCTGCCTACTTGTGATCTCTGTCAGACAAATAAACAAAATCTTAAAAAAAAAAAAAAACACAAAAACCCACAAATATATATGTTCCTAAAAGTAACACCCATAGGATTCATTGCTCATTCACTGCTCCCAGTAGTGACGATCCCCCTGCCCCTCAACTGACAAGGTAGTTAGGTTATATTAAATGTGCTGTACAAGCCTATAGCCAGTGAAAGCAGCAAAGATCTTGCTAGAATATAATTATATTGTCCCCTTAGGTCCCTGAAATAGCTCTTCATGTCTACCCCATGTCCTGCTGGTCCAGACAGTATGGAATAAATTGGTGCAAAGAAGTGTCTAGGTTCTTTAGAAGCCAGTGCAAGATTTTAGGAAGCTGCTAGTGGTTTTGCAATGTAAGTATTCCTAATAATAGGCCGAGGGTTTAAAATTGAGGAGCTTAGGCCCAAGAGGAAAATTAATACTGTGCTTATTCTGAATTATTGGGAAATGAGGTGGTCCGTGTAAGAAAAAAATGGACATACATGGAGTTTGCAACTTTAGGTACACAAACTAGTTGCTGTTCTAACCATTTTGGATAAGAACATGCATAAGGAATTCATTAAGGTTTTGAGATCCCAAAGCGCGGGCTTAAGTCTTACAAGTAACCCTTAACAAATTGCATAATCATACTGCATTTGTATTTTCTGAGTGTTAGTTTCCTCATTTGAGAAATGACAACATTAAGAGCATCTACCTCCTAGGGAAGCTATAAGAATCAATTTCAGGATAGCTTACAGATATCCTGATGTTGTAAGAATGCTTACAACATTATCTGCATAGTAGGACACTGGAAACACACTAAATGTCCAATAAGAGGTGAGTGGTCGAATCGATTATGGTATAGCCATAGGACATTCATTAGCTTAACAAGCCATTGCTTCACTGATGTAAAAATAAGTATAGCCAACTCAGATCCAAAACTATGAGGAAGTCTTAACTTTGTGGAGTAGAAATAATTATAATAACTAATATCTCCACAATGCTTAGATGCAAGATCCTGTATAAGTCTTGCACTTACAAATACTAATTTAGTCCCCAGAACAACCCTCAAGGAGAGCCACTACTGTTATCTATACCCATTTTACACATGCAGCTACTAGGGCAGGGTCAGATGAAGAAACATGCCAGGCTGGTAAGTGCCCAGGCCAGTCAGCGTAAAGGAATTGGGGGATTTGTGTGCAGTTAGGAAGTCAGGTGGATTCCATGTGGCTCCTCCAAGTCTCACTTGTGATTTCCTAGACAGCTGTAGAAAGGCTGGGCTATGTCACAGGTGAATAAAATGCACCACTTTTGCAACGTTGGTGAAAGAGCTGGCCCGAAATACAGATGGAAACTGCCATCCTTGGAGCGGAAAGCCCTTCACGTCTCAAGATTGGCGGCCAGTGATTCTGCAAGCCCCAGATCCAATTGCAGCCTACTTTCTGCCTGCCAGCTCTACACTGCCTGCCGTTATCGAACACAGACTGTGACGTACTGAAGGGATCCGAGATGAATTTGTAAAACATCATGTTAGGTCCTTTCTAGTCCCAGAATCCCCTGGTGATCCAAGGTTGGGGTCTGGAAAATAGCACAGAACAGAGAAGAGGAAGCAGCACCAACTTGCCACAGATACACATAGAGGGAAGGCGCTATTTTTGTTTAAACGAAGACAGACGAGAAACAGTTATTTGATCCCTGCTGCTTGAGGGACAGTGGGGAAGGAAAGGTGTTTTTGTGATCACTCTTCAGCGTTCCCCGTGCGGCTTGGTTCGTGCAGTCACAACAAAACCCAAGCTCTAATAATACACTGCAGCCGACCACAGATATGTTGCAAGCGTTATGCAGGGTAGCAACTAACATCCAGCTTCCTTTTGATTACTTCCAAATGTCTGTGACATTTAGGATGCAGCACATTTCTTCTAACCTCAAAGAGCTCACAGAGCCAACAGCATCTCATAATCATGTGCTGACATAGAAATTGTAAGGAATTATTGTCATTTCTGTGTCTTTCATCACATTTAGGGTGATAGGGTGAATGAGTGCCATATTAGGGGTCCAAAAACATGGGTTTTGGACTAAATCTAACCTCATCACCAACTAGCTGTGACCTTGAGCATGTCACCTAATCCCTTTCTCTAAAGTAAGGATAGAGTTTGGGGTCTCCGGAAGCCCTTCCAACTCTCAGATTCTGTGCGAAGTCATCAGCGAGTTCTGGCTAAGAACAGTTTCAAAAGACAATAGCGTTCATCCCATTGCCCTGAGTAAAATGGAGAGCAGGAAGACCAAGAAAGTGGACATCCCAAATGCTTGTAAATGTTTACCCATCAACTGGGGACGGCTTGAATGGTTCTCAAAGAAGGACATGCGCCCCCTTTCCTGAAAGGAAAAGTGACACTGTTAACGTACCTTTGAACATTTTAAATGTCAGTTGCCTCTGAATTGTTTTTATTTTTAAACTTCTTTCTACAGCATCATCATTCTCCAAGTTAGTCAGCCGTGGCGTTATTGAGGAATAGAAGCATGAATTTTTTTTTTTTAAATCTCAACTAACTCTTTACTAAATTTTATTCTGTTGCAGCATGTTTGAAAATGTGTAGGTTTGGTCAACAAGTGCATAGTTTTTGAGTAAAACACGAAAGAACAGTTTTCACTGTTTCCTTCTACTTTTGTTTGACAAAACATCACAAATGAGTTGTTTGCCAAATGCCTATTTCCCTAATCAGAAGGCAGCATGTTACTGACAGCCTTATGTGGAGAAGGTCTCATGTGGAGGCACTGGGGAAATGCATATGTGGATTTCTATGCAGATTTTTCTCAGAGAAGTCTAACAAATTCATGTAGTCGTATCTTAGGAAAGGAAATGTGTTGGGTAGCTTGAGCCTGCTGCCCATACAGGCTCTGTGTGTCTGCTGTGAAAGACCAAATATCATCCCAGTGGACCTAACCTAGTTGAACATAAATATACCATTGAGGAGCAACTGGCTTCAGAATTAATAAAATTTATGAATAAATAGGATGGCCTTGCAAAGTGGCTGAACTAGAAGAGACTCTTAATTTTTTTAAGCAGTGTAGTAGGCTTTAGCTGCCCTCCTGATGACAAAATCTATGAAATGAAATTATTTTATAGAAGGTGATTGGATGCCTTTCCATTCGCGTTTTGCAAGATTAGAAAATGAATTTAACCCATAAGAGGATCATAGTACAGAGCCTTGTATTTTTTAATAAGATGCTGATCCAGCCTAGGAGCTGATGGTTATTGGGGCTGGTTTTACCATCCAAGTATTTGGCATTTTCCCTTTTTATTTGTAAGGTCTCTGAATGCTTGGGAATGTGGTTGTTAGTGCATCTCAATTTCAGGTTTTGTTTTCCATACTCCGTGGTTTCTCTGACCGGTCCCAACAACACAGCTCAATCTGCATCTGAAGTGATTACTTACGGAAATTGAGAGAGCTGGGCAGCCTGTGTGCTCCTGGACCCACTGGTGAAGCTCATTAAAGAATCAATCACCAATGAGGGCATTCATCCACAAGGGCTGGAAAGGAAGCACCCAGATCCTTCCTTCACTTGAGAATATCATTCAGAAAAGAGGAATATTTTTCAGTTCTTGCTCACTAAAGCTCAATTTTGAGAAGTCACTATAAAAGATGAGGCTGAGAATTATAATTGGGTCTTTGGTATAGAAAAATTGTACCGTGTCTTTTGATTTTTTTTTTTTAATTTTAAATTCCCCCTAAAAGGTCGCTGGATACAAAGACAATCTCTGAATTTATTGAAGGGAATGCTACAAAGCTGTCCTGTACAGCTCTGTATATGCCTGTTTGTATTCCATACTCTTTTGTCATCCAGGAACAAACACACAAAATGGAATTCAATATAAGAATTTCTTTACTGTCTTTTAAAGATTTTCAAGAACTTATGTCCAAACAGTAATGAAAAATTTCTAATTTAAAAGAGAAAAGACAAAGGCCCCCACATTTACCTTATATGGCATCTTCTCTGCCTTCAGAGTGGCAAATGTTGGAAATAAATTTCAAGTTGCCCTTCATCCAGGTATCTTTTCAGCTCCCTTGCTTGGCAGGTGCATTTGACACGGTGGCCATTGCTTGCGTTCATGCTAAAGCGCCTCACTGCCCAGCTGAGTGCTGTCGTGTAGACAGGGTCATGGCTCTAGTGTGAACCTAGTTTCAATGCCATGTTGCATGTGGGGCTGTTTGCTGGGTAACTGATTAGGTCCCAACCTGATGTCTCCGTTTTGGGTTCCAAATTGGACGTGGACATGATGACGTTGCCCCCATGTAACAGGGGCTCTGGGCTCCTCTGGTGGAAAGAGAAGCCATACAGTGTTTGAATACTGGGCCAGCCACTTGGTTGCTTTGCAAAGCACTTAACTTCTTGGGACATAATATTCTCATCTGGGGAAAAAAAAGTGGAAAGAATAGTATCTATATCAGAGATAAGAAAGAAAGCCATTTTATAGGTAGTTGTCTTGTTCACACTTTAAAAGATTAGAAAATGTATTTAGACCAAAAGGAAATCATCATGGAGAACCTGATATTTTTTGTAAGATGGTGATTGAGCCTCAAAGCTGATAATTGGGGCCACTTTATATATGGTTATGTGAATTCAATAAATTAGCTTTTGTAGGGGCACCTGGGTGCCGCAGTGGGTTAAGCCTCTGCCTTCAGCTCAGGTCATGGTCCCAGGGTCCTGGGATCGAGCCCCGCATCAGGCTGTCTGCTCAGCAGGGAGCTTGCTTCCCTCCCTCCTTTCTGCCTGCATCTCTGCCTACTTGTGATCTCTGTCAAATAAATAAATAAAATCTTTTTTAAAAAATTAACTTTTGTAAAGTGGTTAGAACAGTGCCTGGCACACAGTAAGGATTTCGTTTGTGTTAACTGTTGTTATTAACATAAACTCAGGTGTATGCTTATCACAGTCAAGGAAGCCCTTGCAGAGTCGTCATTGAGAAATAAAATATTAAACAAAATGTGTAAGCTCTTTAAAATTTCACTTTACCTGTCAGGCATGGTGCCATTCACCTTATATCCATTATCTTGTTAAAGACTACATGATTCCTTGGAAAACCTATATTTTTTCTCTGTTGAAAGTGAATTAAACAATAAGTATTGAAGGAATAGGCATTTTCCATTTTTATAGGTAGACCAAATATCCATTAATACAAGTTACATTTCTTTTCTGGAATGCCCCACATTATACCATCGTGCTTCATTCCTTTCAGTTTTTTTAAAAGTTCTTTTTTCATTTAGGAATGTATTTTTCATTTACCCATTTGGGGAGGTAGATAGCATAGGTATTATTGTTTCCAGTTTACAGATGAGGACCCTGAAGTTTTGTGAAACCGAGGGGAAGTGACCATCCAAGACCATAAACCAAGTTCATAGTCCAAGACCACTGTCGTAACCCAGAACCTCGCCTGGGCTGGGCCTCTACCCCAGCCCCATGACTGCTTCCCCACCCATCTGCTAAGCAGGCACTTCCAAGAGCTGAATAAAACCACCAGCTTTGCATGATTTCCAAAGCTATTGATTGCGCCCCTATTCTTCGTTCATCTTGTGGTTAATAAATCCATCCATTTAAAGACAAGAAGAATTCAGTGTTCAGCTGTGGTCTGCTACACACATGTCCACTTTCCTTACATTTTCTTTGAACAGAACACAGTAAAATCTATTGTACAGCTCACCGGCGTGATATCGCTTTGATAGACACTGAGTGACCTAATATACACACTCCAGTGTACTCTAATCTGTGGTCTCCCAGCTCCCACTCGGCAGGAATTCTGAGATGTTGATGGAACCCCGTGATTTAACAGAGCAGCCGGGCTGCCCTTTCACCCCTCACACTGGTTCTGACAGCTGCCTGCCATGTGTAGAGAAAACCTCACAGGCTGAACCCCTGTCACAGAGTAAAGGTCCTTGAATAAACATACAAGCATGATCACGCTACCACTCTAGAATTAAACTGGGTTGTGTTTTTTTTTTTTTTTCCGACTGAATTTGCAGTGGGGAAGTTTTAGAACTGAAGATCAGTAGCACCCCCAAAGCGCCCCAAGTACCTTCTCTCTTTAAAAGTCAAACAAAATAACATGCACAGGAAGCCTAGGTCTTGTCCACACGTATTTGAATGGCCCTTCTTTTTCAAATGGATTAAGCTGGTTTGCCATTACCCAGATTTTTGCACTCCAAAAAGTAGCAGGCCTGCCAGAAATGATGTGCAGCGTCTCCTGGATGAGTTAGGAAACTCGATTTGTTTCTTAAGCTATCAGTTTAATCCACACTGCCTTTTTACTTTTATCAGGATATTCTTCAGGTAAAGAATGGAAGGAGGCTTTAGGCATGACTTCCATCCTAAATATAAAGTTGGTTAAAAAAAAAAAAAAAAATCCCTCCTCGGCCCAAATAGCATTGTGCTTTATAATTCATTCTTTTCACATACAGTACCCTGCATTATCATGGCTAATGTTTTCCTGCTGAGCTGCCGTCATCCTTTGTCAAGCTGTCAGGGTATTAAATTGATGTACCTTCCACATTTGGATAGAGGTCATTATCCTGTTGCCTGGTTGCATTGCCTCTGCTGAGCAGGTTAACTGCTTGAGGTCTTTCATCTAGATAAATGTTTCGCCAGCACTTTTGCTCTGTGATGACATGAGCTGTTCCTTAGAGGTCAAATAGTGATGTTATGATAAGTTGTTCCCTGTGTGTTCACAGATATGGAGAAGACTAGAGTCAAACTTCATCACAGGCCTAAAAATAATGATAAATGCTCATCTTAGTACATGTCTCCCCAGGAATTTGTGGCTCTGTAAAACTGTGGACTTATGTTTTAATTTTATATACAGAGAAAATGTTTGCACGTAAGTGTTTTATTGTTTCAAGTATCATGAATGAGTCCACAGAGTGTGCTGGAATTTACCCTGTAGTTCTGATGATGGCAGAAATAAATGACTCTGTGTGTGAGAGAGAGAGATAGTATGCATTATAAATTTGCAGGTTTTCTAATATAAAATAACATTTAGAGTAGTTGTAAAGACCACAGTATTAAACACCTTGGTACTGTCCACATAGGAAAACAAGCGGAAAGATACAATTAGATTGTTTCACTTTAGTGAAAACTGATTTGCTGATCAAAAAATAATGTTAGTAGCTTGTATTTGATTTTTTTGAGAGAGAGAGCGAAAAATACACATACTTATTTTAAGGGACAATTGGAGAAGGGTTGTATTTAATTTTTTATAATGAAGAATATACAATTAAAAAAGGAAAAATATTTTGTTATATTATAACCAAAAAACTTTTTTTAAACTTGTTTCTGAATTCCCAAGTTTTCATTCCAGTCTTTTCCCCATCTTTTTTTACTGTGGTAAAATATGTATAATGTAAAATTTACCTACTTAACCATTTTCAGAGTATAGTTCAGCACGATAATGAACTATACTCACCATGTTCATAACCCATCACCACCATCCATCTCCATAACTGTTCTCCTTCAGTGGTTTCCCAACTGATAAAGCAAGCTTTATCTCCACCGCTACCACGACTAGTGTTCTTATATGAGCTACAAGATGCTTTTTTGAGTAAATAGAATAAATTCTTTTAAATTTTTTTAAAATGCCACTTTAAACTATAGCCTCCTTTGAAATGTAAACACATGACATTATACAATTTTAGCCAAACTGCCTCATTTTAATGTTTGACTAACTTCATTTTATATCTAGGCTTTTAAAAAGATATACAGTTTTTTTCTTAATGCATACTATTATTTTCAACAATTGACCTAGATTTTAGATTATTGCTTTATTATTAAGAGTCACTTATGTACACTCCACAAATTTTATCCTAAAACAAATTTTAAATCCTGCCTAGAGGCACCATCTTGTTATTGAACCTAGAGTTAGTGAGGTCAGGTGCACTGGTATCTGCTGTTATGTGGCGTCAAAACAAACATGAGTGAGACAGTGAGAACCACCTTCAGTGGAAGACTCTGCATTCCCTTTCCTATGCAGTAATTATGTCACCATCAATGCCGTAGTCCAAACTAGAAAGCTCAGCGTCCTCCACACCTTGCCCTATCTCTTAACCAGAAATTGAGTGAGCCCCCAGGGCCTATCAGTCCTTTCTAAACATTGTCTTAAAGTCTGTTTGCTTTTCTGCACTCCCCATTGTCTTCTAGCCTGGGTTGAGGCCCTCTTTCTTCCTCATCTGCGTCCTTAATTGTTTCTCTGCCTCTAGTTACAACTCCCATTTCTCACCACCATCCATCTTCCTCACTACTAAGAGAGTTTTCTTTCCAAAACACCAATCTGATCCGTCATTCCCTACGTAGAAAAGTTTGAGTCAGTCCCATTGGCTGGAGAATAGGGAGACTTACATCATCTGGCCCAGATCGATCTTCCCACCTAATCCTCCCTCTGACCCCACAAACCCCCAAACCCTTTCAGGACTACAGCCAGGGAGACTCTCAGGTGCTAAACATGCCTTCCACTCCCGCTCCCTAGACCTGTTTCCCTCCCCATGGAAATGCCTCCTTCCTTATGCTCTCAGACTTGGATTCCCCTAAGCAACCATTTTTTTTAAATCTTTTTTCTTTCTTTCTTTCTTTTTTTTTTTTTTTTTTTTACTTCTCCAGGAAAAGGTCATTGTTCTTGCTCTTTTACCTTGTACCTTACTGCTGCACTCACATTACAGTTTAATTTGGTTAATTTATATGTCTTCCTCATCAAATTATAAATTCCTATAAAGCCTGGATCACATATTACCTGTAGTTTTCAAACTAGGATAAATCTGCCCCTCTACACCCAGACGCTTTCCTAATTTCCAATTCTGTACTAAAAATCGTCTTCTTGAGAACACCTGCTACTTCACCTTTCCCAATGGCCCTTTTTCCCCTTCACCAGAGAAACCATCCTCTCACCCAGTCCAGCCTTACCATGTAGTATTGCCTTCAGCTCTACAGACCTCCAGGCGACAAAGAAAGGGTACATCCACTTATACTTACCAGGAAGCCTCCTCTAATTGAAGCATCCAGACTTACTCTAGTAACAAACACTGTTCTCTAAGGGATACACCAACTTACTGGGGAGAAAGGAAGCCACCTTCATCTACCTCACTAAGAGATGCATTTCCAATAAAAGTTTAGTTTTATTTTTAATAGCTTATTTATTTATTTATTTATTTGACAGCTAGAGATCACAGGTAGGCAGAGAGTCAGGCAGAGAGAGAGGAGGAAGCAGGCTCCCTCTGAGCAGAGAGCCCAATGTGGGACTCGATCCCAGGACCCTGGGATCATGACCTGAGCCAAAGGCAGAGGCTTTATCCCACTGAGCCACCCAGGCGCCCCACAGTTGTTTTTAATAGTGTAATATTTTATCACTTGGATCAATTTTCTTGGGAAATGTTTAAATAAATTAAAAATCCTATATATATTTATGTTGTAGAGTATGAAAGTGTGATAATAGTCCAGGATAAGAATGCATTATATTAGGATAAAATTCTGTTAGAGAAGTGCAATGGAAGTTCAAGATAAGGGGAAAAATATATGATGTAAAATTTCCAACTGTTAAAGAATAATTTGTTCATGTACTTTTTTAATGGAATATGGTAGCTCTATATAGTTATATTCCACTGACCCCACTTTAAAGAATGATGTAAAATCTTTAGCTTAAAATGTCAATATTTTCAGCAAGCCAAACATTACATCTTTTACTAGCATTCAAATTTATGATAAAAATATCCCATTTCAACTTTTTAAAAAAAAGATATTATTTATTTATTGTTCCGAGAGAGCTAGAAAGAGAGCAGGACTTGGGGTGGGGGGCAAAGGGAGAGGGAGAAGCAGGCTCCCCACTGAGCAAGGAGCCCAATGCGGGACTCAATCCTGGGACCCTGGGATCATGACCTGAGCCTAAGGCAGACGCTTAACCAACTGAGCCACCTAGGCGTTCCCCCCATTTCAACTTTAAAATGTGCAGAAGAATATATAGTATAACAGAAACATTAGTGGAGTAGTCAAGCAAAAGAAGGTTGAAGACTCTTAAAATGATCACATTCCAATCCTAGAAATGCAAAGCAAATGTATGGAATGTTTACCGCTATACCCTTGAAAAAGTTTTGGTTTTGTTGTTGTTTTTTACTGTTATTTTAGTTTAATGTTATCCAAGTAGGCAAATTACTTTGTTCCCAGTGTGCCAAAGAATAACTATTATCGAAAGGCTAATCAGCATCCTTTAGGACTCATGTCTTTTGCCCATCCCTGTATCTGGCCCTAAGCCAAAGAACCTCACCAATGGCCAGGAGATCTGGAACTCACTGGATTTCTCAAGTGCCTTCCCAACTTAATTAATTCCTGTACTTGCTGCTGATCTAGCATGAAAGAGGCTGAGGCAAGAGTTCAGCATGATTTGGGTTTGTAATTATATATTTGAGATATCAGTGTCATCCAACATTGTCATTAAATATACAACTTTCTAGCCTTGATTTTTTTTTTTAATTGCACTCAGATACCAAGAGCTCAGGAACATTAGGTTAAATGTGTAAGAGGATCGTTTGTAATGGATCCACAGTCTTCAGATTCTCCTTGTGAGCTGAGATACCGAAACACAACCATATGATTCATTCCAACCAGATGTTCCCCGCTAATAAACATCATCCATGTTCATCATGAAAGGTGTTTTGCTAGATGCTTGGGATACAGAATGCATCACAAATTCACAGTGCTCCTGTCTTCAAGGAGTTTACTTAGTTTTGGTGAAAAGTTTAAATAATAATGCAGTTCATGCTGTGGCTATTGAAGAGTCATAAAGGTAATTTTTAATGACACATTGAAATATGCTGTATGCCTGCCTTTCCCTAAGTGAAACAGGTTGGTACTCATATGTGCATAGAAATAAGAAAAATATAAGCAAAATGTTAACAGTGTTTTTCTCCTGATCAAGTAGAATTATGGGCGAGTTTCATTGCCTTTTTGCTGCTCTGTAACTTCTACAAAGAAGAGATCCTTTTGATATTAAAGCCATTGTCATCGGGCTTGGAGATGACAGAGGTCTTAGGTATGAAGCTTTGGGCTGTGAACAAAAGAACAGACTATGAAGACAATGGGAGAACCTGCTTCCCTTAAGATCCTCTTTGGAGGTCAGAGCTGTAGGCCGGGCACTTACTCACTTACTCCTTTCAACCCTGATTCCAGTCTGTGTTCTCTGGCAACCAGTTCCATTTTTGCTGGGAAGCCAGGAGGGACTGGAGACAGACGTGAACCATCTGCCACGAAGCTCTCATGTGGCACACACTTGGGCCTTGGTTGTCCATAGCCTACAGGAGGGAGTTGCCTGATGGCAGACAAGGTAGGGTCTCCATCTAACTCCCCTAGTGCCCCGTTATCTGCAGCTTGGCCAAGAGTTCCCTTAGCTTTTCCCATTGCTGAAAAACACATTGACACGTTTGCACTCAGGGACTTGGGAAATGGAGGTTGGAGTAGAGAGTACTTGTTCTTACAGTTAAGGCCTGACTTCAGCCCCACAAACTAGATCAACTAGAAAGTACCTTAATGTCCTCAGTTTATATCAAGAAATATCATTCAGATGAGGATTGTGCTACCTGTCATGCCTCCTTAAGGAGAATTTGAGAGAACAAAAGGAAAAAACGTAGATGGAACACACTCTTTTTTTCTTTTTTAAGGGAAGGCTTATAGAAATAGATCACATTAGAAAAATCTAACTTTACACCGAGAGATTATCCAGAGACTCAGTTTCTATTGACATTTTAACCAACTCTTATTTTCATGAAAATGTTGAGGAATAAATTTTGCAGCAGAGAGGGTAATCACACACACATTATGCTAGCTGAAGTGCAGCTTTCCACAGCCTCACTGTTTACATGTGACAAGTAAACACCAGTTCTGAGGTTCACACTGTAAACCTCTAATGCTTAGTTGACTTCTAAGGGATTTAATCAAGCTACAGGATATATGATTCAAAGGCAAAAAAAAAAAAAGTAATAAAAAATTATTTCTATGGCAAGGAAAAAGCAGATTGTTTCCATTAATTTTATGAGTAATTTTGTTTTTGTTGGCTGAAAATGAACCCGGGACAGGGGTGGTGCACAGTGGGAGGGAGGACTTACTGGAATAGCGCAAGGTTTGTGTCATAGACGTGCCTCACTGCACAGTCACATAAACACACGTGCACATAGACCGGCTGCCGCATCTGAGGACACTCAGACATGGGCTCTCCCCTTCACCAAGCCGGCTTCCCCTCCCAGCTTTTCCTCTCCTGGCCTCTGGTTCTGCTCTACTCTGATTTCAGTGGCTCTCCTCTCCTCTCCTCAGCATTTCCTATCAGACTCTGAGCCCCTCCTCTCTTTGCTTTGAACAGTCTTGAATTTCTGCCCTTTCCTTCATTCTCTCACCTCACACCTGTATTTCTGTGAGAGTTCCTCTGGGCTCCCCCAGCCAACGAAACAGACATTTGTGGAATGCTTGCCATGACAACAGGCTCTCCCTTGTTCCCCTCCACCCTGACAGTGACGTGTAATAAGTCTTCCAAAATGCTGTTTGCATCATGTCATTTCCCTTCTCGGCAATCTAAAGTGACCCTTTATGTCTTTCTACCACCAATCTAGCCTCTTCTGTTTGGATTTCAAGATCTTTCACAGTCTGACTCCCTCCTAGAATCTACCCCAAAAGTCCCACTTTCTCTGCTCAGACCGTTTCCTGTCTCCATGTTTCATTTTTTCATTTTCCCCATTCGAATCCATTGAACACCTGCTTTATACGTGCCAGGCACAGTGCTAATTGCCTAATAGTAAGATGTGGTTACTTCCATTAGAAGCTCCAAGAGTCTAAAGGTGGAACTATGTCAGGGAACAATATAATACCATGTGGTCAGGGTTCTGTAATGGTTGTACCGTGTGCTGGGTAAGTTAGCGGAAAGTGACTGCTGAGTCCACCTGAAGCAAGCTGCCAGTTTTGTCCAGAGAGACCAAAGGTATTGTCCAGAGGAGACCAAAACCAGACCAAGGAAATAGCTGAGAGTCAAAAGCCGGTGTGCCTACCTCATGCTAAGAACCTGATCTAAATCCCAAGCACAGGAATAGACCTTCAGATGAGGAAGGAGTCAAGAGTCAGATGGAAGGAGAGTCGGAAGGGGAGCATGCAAGGACCAGAGGGTAGGTCCTAGACAGTCACAGAGAGCAGTGCCAGAATGTGGAGGGCTCATCTTTATTAAATGGTGGGTGTTTGGCTGAGAAGCACCAAATTGTTGGGGTGAAGGGAGTAGTGGGAACCAACACAAGGAAGCATAGGATTACTGTGGCTCAAGCACAAAATACATGTTGGAAGTAGTTATGATGGGAAAGGAAAGTTAGTGTCATATTGAAGAGGTTTTTTGTTTGTTTGTTTTTAAGATTTTATTTATTTGACAGAGATCACAAGTAGGCAGAGAGGCAGGTAGAGGTTGTGAGGTGGGAAAGCAGGCTTCCTGCTGAGCAGAGAGCCCTATGCGGGCCTCTATACCAGAACCCTGAGGATCATGACCTGAGCTGAAGGCAGAGGCTTAACCCACTGAGCCACCCAGGTGCCCCCATATTGAAGAGTTTTGATTGCCCATCCCAGGTATATGGATTTTGTCCTGTTTGCCATTAGGGGTGGGGTCATTGGAAAGGAGGTTGGCCAGGCAGCAAGGTTGGAGCAGGTGACCGGTGAACTCATGAGTGACTGTCCCAGACACAAGCTCTAGAGAGGAGCAAGAGGAGAACACCTTTTTCTAATTGGTATAAAGGCCCAATATATATTGCACATGGTACCCCAGTTGTCATCTGTAGTTTAGGAAAAGGATTCTAGCAACAAATATTTGTTCTTGGATTCAATTAACATTTATTGAGCACCTCCTATATTCTAGATGCCATTGTAGGTCCTGGGTGCTCATGGGTAAATAAGACAGAACATCTCCACCCTCAGAACCCAGAGAAAGTAAGCAATGATGGTAGAAATCAGAGAACTATTTAGAAAGATGTCACCTTACCCTTTGCCTTTCTCTATCCAATTCTGCCCACTCTGTAAAGTTCAGCTCAGTTCAGCCATCTTCCCCAGCAGGTGCCCCTCTTGATCTCCTTCCCCAGACCTTCTAGTTTAACACTTTTCTTAAACACTCTGATACTTAGCTTTTTTTTTCTGATTACAGAAATAATATATGTTCTATATAGGAATTTTAAAACAATATAAGTACATAATATAAAGAGAACATACTCCATAATCTCACTAAATATAACCACTTCCCATCGTATTAGTATAAGGGAAAGTCTGATCTATTACTTCTATACAGCCCCCAGTATATCCCTGACATCATCCTCATCTTCATCATTACAAAATGGGCAGATCACTTCCAAAATTATGGTGTTATTTTTTTTAAGATTTTATTTATTTATTTGACAGACAGAGATCACAAGCAGGCAGAGAGGCAGACGGGGGTGGGGGGAAGCAGGTTCCCCGCTGAACAGAGAGCCCGATGCGTGACTCAATCCCAGGACCCTGAGATCTTGACCTGAGTGGAAAGCAGAGGTTAACCCACTGAGCCACCCAGGTGCCCCAAAGTTAGGGTTTTAGACTTTGTACCTGGAGAGAGTGCAGGATTCTTCTGTTCTACAACTTTATTGAGATATATCTCATATACCATAAAGCTTACCCATTTCAAATGTACAGTTCAGTGGTTTTTAGTAGATTTGCAGGAGTTGTGCAGACATCACCACAATCTTAATTCCAGAACATTTCATCACTATAAAAAGAAATCCTGTAGCCATCAGCTGTCACTCCACATTCCTATAGCCCTACATCCCCCATGGCCCCAGACAACCAGTAGTCTGCTTTCCGTTTCTGTGAATTTGAGATTCTAGACACTTCACATCTGTGGAATCCTATAACATGCAGTCTTTCGTGACTGACTTCTTCCACTTTAGTGTTGTATTTTCAGGGTTCATCCATATTGCTGCTTGCATCAGTATTCTGTTTCCTTCTTTCATTCTTTTTTGTTTGTTTGTTTGTTTCCAGAGTAGTACTCCGTTCTATTCTTCTACTGCATTTTATTTATCCCGTCTTCCGTTGACAGATGTTTGGGTTGTTTCCACTCCTTAGCTGTGAGGAATAACATTGCTGTGAGTGTGAAAGTGGCTGCTTTATTTTATATCCCCACCAGCAATGCATGAGGATTCCAGTTCCTCAACATTTTCATAGGGTTCCTTTGAAAATAGGAGCTGCCTCTACTCTGGACTAGAAGGTTCTCAGGTAGGCTGGATGCCTGTTAATTATCCTTTTGTTGTATGTTGTATATAAAAGTTTTGCCTTCCAAGTTTATGGTAAAGTCTGAAGAGCTGCTTTTGAGTGAATCCTTCTCTTTGGGAAAAAATACTTAGATGGATTGATGTTCTTCACCAGAGGAACCATTTGATTATAGTCTTTCTTTCAGCAATTACATGAATCTAGAGGTGTTTTTTGTTTTTGTTTTTTTAGTTTGTTTTTTTCTTTAAATTCTGAGACAGAAACTGAGAGCCTGAATTTAGATATCAAGAATTCAGGACTATTACTGACCCTATAGAATCTGTGCTACTTAAAACATTTTCTTTGAGGGCCGGTTGGTTATAGACTTTAAGGGAAAAATAGGCACATGAGATTTTTATATTACTGAAGATGTAACATTCCTGGAAATAACAAATACAATAGATCTGCAAGAGAAAATACCTTCAAAAACAGGCTAATGGTGGAATATTAGCTCAATTAAAGCATGAGACTAGGTTCAGGATTAAATAAAGCATTGATAGAGAAGGTATTAACAACAGTACATAATTATGTCTGTGTCATCACATCTCTTTAAAATTTTTTCTAATTCCTTTAAACATAATAATTCCTCTTTGTCCTTACTAACTTACTCTATTTTTATTTGAAAATATACTTAAATATTGTTAGGTACTCCTTTGGTAAGTTCTTTGCCATATGCCCAGTTAAGACATCCCTCTCTTTTTTCATATTGCAGTTAGAATGCCTGAGAATCAGTAACAGCTACTTCCATGTTCATTTTAAACCCAAACTTTAACGGCACATGGGTGGCTCAGTCAGTTCAAATGTCTGACTCTTGATTTTGACTCCGGTCATGATCTCAGGGTCGTGAGATCCAGCCCTACATCGGGCTCTATGCTCAGCAGGGAGTTTGCTAGAGCTTCTCTCTCCCTCTGCTCCTGTGTGCACTCTCCCTCTCTCTTCCTAAAATAAATAAATAATTCTTTTTAAAAATTTTTAAGAAGTAAATCCAAACTTTAGTGAGGGCAAGTGTCACAGGAAGTATGTGGAAATCTCTTAAGACAGATGGTCAGCAACTTCTTCCAAATATATTTATGAAGATGGTGATGTTCTAAGAGTGTTGCTTCAGTGTTTCTCATGTATTTAAATTCATACCCTTTATTACTGGTGATGAACATTATAACAAAATGGAAGTGTTAATCTGTTCTTGATGGAAATGAGAAGTAGTAGTACAGATTAGTGTTTTTCTCCTCTCAAACTAAAAGCAATATCCAGACTAAACAGAGTCCTCAGTGCTGGTGGAATTCCCTAGAATTGTACACAGCAGTCAATACCTTCCCCTTGGATTCTGAGTTCACCAGCTAAGAGCTAGGAGCTCGGGACCAAGGTGTATCTACACACACATGTGTGTATCTACAACACATGTGTAGATATATAAATAAGATATAGATTAGGCAGGTAGATAGGTAAGTAGGTGGGTAGGTAGGTAGATAGATAGACAAATGGACATAGGAAACATACAACTATTATGTTTAGAGTAAGAAATTCGGAATCTCTAGTTAAAGTTTTAGATAAAAAATACTAAATCCAAATCTTTTGTCTTGGCGCTCATTATAAAATATGGTTATAGAGAAACTAGTTATTGGATGAAGACGATAATTCCACTGCCTTATTGCCAGCATTATATCGTACCTCAAAATAACATATGACTGTGGAACAACAGAATCTCATTATGTTGTGTAATTGTTGATCGCTTTAGAGATTAGAGATTCAAACCTAGTTTCCTTTCTGGAAACAAGAGGAGATAATAAGAGCATGTTAACTCAAAGGGCGAATCTTTAACTGAGTAATGACCAAAGTGCCTTAAAGTATGGAGGTTCTTGATTTTCTTTTTTCATACATGTGTTTTATGTGTGTTATGTAGCTAAAGAAGTTGAGTAATAGTTGGCATTTATGATTATTTCTATTTAGATATCTTTTTCTTCTTTATCATTTCACTAATGCCTTGAATAGATATCATTACCAAAAAAAAAAAAATCACAAAATAATGCAATTTGGATATACATTGCTCAGCCGGAAACACATTTTACTTCTTCCTTTTTTTTTCAGAACAATTTTCTCTTAAACATAAGGATATTTAGCAAAGCTTTAGACAGTGCTGACCAACTAAGCCAAATGCCAAACAAGTTTAGTTTTCCATTGCAATTACCAAGCATTACCATCTCACCAACCTGCAGTTACGGGGTCAGTAGTTATTTGGCACATTTTGTGTGGGTGTGTTAATTACACAAATAATTAGTAAATACATTCTTATTGAAAAGTATCCAAATAACACGTTACTATAGCTAGTAGAACTTTAGAGTTTCCACCCTACAGCAAATCTTGATCTCTTTTCAGAGGTAGCCACCATTACCAGTTGGTATCTATCGTTCCAGATCCTTTTTGAAATACATGATCTGTCATGCTTATGATTTCAAAAAATGCTATTACTTGAATTTTACTCAGATTCAGATTATCTTAAGGTCAATTTACCCAGCATGAGAATGATATTTGGATGAGAATCTCAAGCTTTTCGCTGGATGCCTGGAAACTTTTCTCTTACCAGAAGGAAAAAACACAAGCAAAAATAAAACAGTCTAAATCTTGGTAGATGTATCCAGTACTACTCTTCATTTTTTAACATAAAAACATGCATTTTCTTATATGACTTGTAGTATTTTTCTCATTACCTTCTCAAATTTTGTTCCATTGCCTTTCAGAAGTGAATCTTGTCTCCTGCCATCACAGTAAAGTAGAAAGAGTATGAGATTTAGAATAGTAGAATCTGGGTACAGGTTTCAACTTGGCCATTTACTAGTTGTGAGTCCTTAAGGAAATTTTGTAGATTCTTCACCCTTCGTTTTCCTTATTGGAATAAAGAGTGACAAAACCAACCAGCTCACTAGGATTGTTTTGAAGAGTTGATAAGTTGTAGTTTTTGTTTGAGGACTTATGATCCGAATTAGACCTGAAAGGCATGTATCTTTCAGAATGGACTAGGTTTTGCTATGGCTTACCATGATGCATGTTTATTTCTCGCTCACACGGTGTGTCCAGTATGACTGGGGGCTCTGCTAAGAGACACAGGCTAACAGAGGCTCCACCTGTCCTTCCTCAGTCACCTTGGCAGGGGGAAGAGATGTGACAAGATGAACACTGGCCCTTGAACCAGCCACCTGGAGGTGCTCATTTCATTGGTCCGAGTAGGCTGAGTGACCATGCTAACTTCTGGGGGAGATAGAAGAGCATTGCACTGAGGGTCCCGAAGACAGAGAGCTGGAAAGCAGTCACTAACGTACTAATGACAGCCACAGAAATGTTAGCAAACCTTAAAGAGATAATGTAAAGCCTTTCTCGCGAAGGGTGAGAAGTCATTCCTGTTACTGCCTTTGATCTCAGAGATAGTCAGGAAAGATTTCCAATGGAGGAAAACAAGTGCGGGAATGAAAATGAGAGCCTCGTGTGAGTGTCAGGCATGGAAAGGAATGCAGGTCAAGGACTTCAATAAGGAAAGAGAGTGAGGGAGGAGGGGGTGGCAGAGTGAAACGCACTGGGTCTCAGTGCGACTAGAGATGGAGCTCCTTCTGGGTCTGAAGAGGGTTGCAAACTGCAGCCTGAGCCAACTCCCCTCAGCCTCCTGAGCTCATCGTCAGATGTGGTATGTCTGCCCCATGCAGATGGTTTCACAGCCTCTTGACTCCACCTTTATGCTCAGCTCCTGGTCGTGCTTCTGGTGTCTGGTCTGACTGTTGGCACTGTGTTCTTGCTTTTGGCTTTTGTCCAACTCCTCACACTTCTTTATTGTGGAAGATCAGCTACCAGGGTCAGCAACACACACCATGGCCTCCAGGCTTCACAGGCCACTAAAACAATCAGAGCAAGGTTTTCTATCCCTCTATTCCCTCAGAACCTCTAAAGAACATCCCGTTTTCTTGTTGCTTGAAAGTAAGGGAAGTGAACCTCCCTCTTATTTAAGAGAAAGACCTATTAAATGGAAAAAGTTTAAATTTCATTATGCTAAGCCTGGTTTTTCCTTACACTTCCTCTGCTTTGCCATAATTGCAGAAGGGTTCTGAGTTTGCAAGATGCTTAGGACCCCATCTCTTTATGTTTAGAATTTCTCTTTAGAATAGTCCTTCTATATCACCAACTGACATTCAGATGGTGTGGGTGTGTGTAGGAGTGCATTCAGGGGAGGGAGAATGAAGGACAAGGAAACGAAAACGTTCAAGGAGGGGAAATGAGAAATGGCCTTGTTGCATCTAAACAGGTGCAAAACTCTGGTCAAAAATGTACATGAATATGTACATACTTGATTTTGAAACTCTTAGTACCTTCTTTATTACTACTCGGGGAAAGAAATGGCATAAAATTAAGTTGTATAAAAGTAATATTACGTGGATCACAGAACTGAGGCAGTTCTGTGCAAATGCCCTTGAACACCAAACCAACAGGCAGATCTGTTTGAGGAGCAAGGTAGAGGGACAGTTAGGTATGGTTGCCATGGCAACCTTTACCACATGGGCTAAGAGGCATCCCCAACTCCACATTTTCCTTTTCCCTCCTTAACTGGTTCCTGAAGATTTGCAGTCTTTGGGATCTCAGTGCCACCATGCCGGGTCACAGAGGGACACCATAAGCCATAAGCCTTCCTTGTCTCCTAGCAAGGAAGGAACAAGTAATTCACGTGCCCAGGATGAACAGGGTGCAAGTGTCGAGAGAGTTCAGCCAAGAAGATGAAAGTGAGCAAGTGTCACTGGTATGCTGAGCTTCCAGACCAAGGTCTGGTACACCACAACTGTAAAATGACAGACCCAGAGTGAGACGACAGACGCCAAGTCAGTCTGTGAAGAGCAGAAACAGGAGACCATGAGTTGGTCTTCTGATGACAAGAATAAACACTGTTACTGGTAAGAGAAACAAAACTTTGTCCAGAGAATAGGAATATGAAGTATTTCTCTAATAGCTTCAGCTCTGTTAACCATAAAATATAAAACACCCGCCTTTTGCAGGTGGGGACCAGAGGCCCAATAAATCTCTAGCTTCTCGGGAGAGTTGTCTGCAGCCCTCTCTGAGAGAGAAAACATAGGAGACCGTATTAAAAACAATTACAAATTCTTGGCCGATACTATTTTTTACCTTAAAAGGAAAAATAAGAGTTCAGGGTCATTGGCAAAGCTATAAGAAGCTCTCAATAATTTTGGTTTTCGCAGTACTAAAACAATAACTATAAATTGAAATGAAGTGATAATCATTGGCATTGAATATAATTAGTAAGAATGGGTACAATGAAGTTAGTTTCCATTGATCTGTTAATCTGCATTAATGTTGGTACATCACTGATAATGACTTTAATAGAGAAGAAAAGGGAAGGAGGAATGAAGGGTTGTGTGTGGGGAAAAAGAGTCTGACTCAGCTCCTCATAGTCTGAGGTTCATCTATTTTAGATCCCTATTCAGCTCCCTATGTAGGATCCATAGCTCCCATTTCTCCTTTTCTTGCTGGCAGTTGCCTTCATCAGATAAAATGGACCAGGTTCCATCTTTCTTGAAGGAAACATGATATACAAACTGAATGAGATTTTTTAGTTTGTTTTGTTTTTATTTGGTTGGTTGTATTTTTATCACTGAGGGAGGGTGTAAGAAATCATGTAAGCCTTTTCCCCTTAACAGAAATCTCCCTAGACTGTGCGCTTGCTCAAAAGGAATTACCTTCAAATACTTAACCTTCACAGAAGGTATTTCCTCTGCAGTATGCTCTGGAATTATGGCTAGATCATGGAAATGCTCATGATGGTTCAACATTCTGACACTCTAATCCTGAGGTCCTTGACCTGGGGTCCCCGGATCTATTAATGGAATCAGCTCAGACTGTGTGAAAAAATCTGCATGTAGTTTTAGCGATGTCATTTTCTGAAGAGAATTCTCTGGTGTTCCTCTGGTTCTCAAGTTTGGCAGTAACTCAGAAAGTTTTAAGAATCATCACAGCCTGAAAGGCACCTGGGTGGCTCAGTTGATTAAGCATCTGACTCTTGATTTTGGCTCAGGTCATGATCTCAGGGTTGTGAGGGCTCCATACTGGTCATGGAGCTTGCTTAAGATTCTCTCTCTAACCCTCCCATGCCTCTCTCACAAAGGAAAAAAAAAAAAAAAGAGGGATTACTGTGATATATGTAGTGCTTAGAAAAATAGCCCTCCAGTGACCATGATTACATACTTTTTAACAGAAAACTCTCGTTGCCGTGAATTGTTTTCTAGTCTCTCTAAATTATGCCTTTGCTTCATTTCATTGATTCCTAATAATTGCCCTTTACCTTGTGCCTAAAATCAACCCATTAGAATTTTTCCTTTGGGGCGCCTGGGTGGCTCAGTGAGTTAAGCCTCCGCTTTCGACTCAGGTCATGATCTCAGGGTCCTGGGATGGAGCCCCACATCAGGTTCTCTGCTCAGCGGGGAGCCTGCTTCCCTCTCTCTCTGCCTGCCTCTCTGCCTACTCTACTACTCTGTGTCGAATAAATAAATAAAATTTAAAAAAAAAGAATTTTTGCTGATAACAAATTACTGAGTGGGGCACTTGGGTGGCACAGTCCATTAAGCATCTGACTCTTGGTTTCAGCTCAGGTCGTGATCTCAGGGTCATGAGATTGAGCCCTATGTTAGGCTCGGAGCTCAGCTTGGGATCCGATCCAGACTGACACACACAACACACATTCTCGCCCCCCCACCACCTCGGCCCCTTCCCCATGTGCTCTCATGCTCTCTCTCCCTCTCTCTCTCTAAAATAAATAATTTTTTTTTTAAAAAATAAAGTACTGAGAGAGACAGGATTTAACTTTACTGTGTTAATCCAAGCATGAGTAGTTTTACATCCTGCTTGGACCAGGGTCCTCAATAATTGATTATGAGAACTCTGGTGCTATGTAATTGCTTATATAAACTCTTATCACAAAAACTCTGGGAGGTCAGTAATTAGAAAACAAAAGAGCTTTTCTGTATTAGCATCTCAGGCCCCAGCTCATTGTTCATGACATCTCCTATGGAGTTCCCCCCACCACCCCATTGAAGAATGGCAAAAGGAACAAAACCAAAACAGCTTATTGAAGCTGATGAGGCTGGGTTTGTTTTTTCCCCCACTTTTGTATACTTCATACAATGTACATTCTATTTTTATGTTTAAAATGGAATTTGAGTGATTTTCCCCCATGATAACATGAAGCTATCTGGTTTTTGTTTTTTTGTTTTTCTTTCCTTCCAAATGGCCCCAGTGTTCAAAATCAGAACTTTTGAAAGGACTTAACAGAGCATCATGAGACGTGATAGGTGCTTAGGGTACAATTTTAATGCCAGCAGACTGGAAAACAAACAGCATAACCCAGACAAGGCATGACTTTGTTCTCTAGCATTTGTGTGAAGAGGAAATAAGATCTTTCTGGGATGTGCTCTGGCTCACAGGTGTGGAAGAGAAGATGTCACATTCCTGACTTAACCACATTGTATGTGGGATTCTGGTTTGGGGGCAAGGCAAAAAGGTATTGCCTCACCTCCCACAATAAGGGCTCAACTCCCTTAACTCTATTGGTGCTTTTGTTTCAGTCAGCCCCAAGTGGACACTAAAAAAGCACGCGGCATCCCTTCATCTCACGAGCCTGGTGTGCACTGGCTAATGTCACTGCATTCTTGAGCTCTGTTGCCAGTGGAAGGGAGAGCTTGACCCCAGGCCTGCAGGCGCTGTTCTTTGCTCTGCCGCTAAACCCCTGAGCTGTTGGCATTTTAATTGTTTTATGCCAGGAGGAAACCAATTGTGTTGATATGAGTGTCTTATTCATCAGACATTACAGCCTTCACATTTTTAATGAGCCAAACCTCCCAGTCCGTGTGACCACAGTGATTCAAGACAGGAGTGTAGTGATGATGTTTTCTAATTTATCACAGTGGCTCTTTAAAAGATTTGACAATATTTCAGATCTCCAAACGCTGCAATTTGAAAGTCTGTCTGAGGTCATGTGCTAATCAAAACCAGTAAATCATGTTTGAGTTAGAAAGGACAGCAGAGCAGGAAAGCTAGGAGTTAGTGCACATTTTCCTTTTCCTTTTAAATGCATAGGCAAATATAAAAACTCAAGTGAACAAACTATTTAATGAGTACCTGAGGCATCTTTCTGGTGCGTGGTGATTGATATGAGGACTGGAGAGGGGTATACTGTGGGGAGTCAGGCCACATTTGCACTTCTCATCCTGTGAGAGTGGCAGCCCTAGCCACCTCCTCTGTGAGGCCCAGCACAGGCATGTATGAATTTAAATAGGTAGGATTTATTGAAAGTGCAACTGAGAATTGTGGTGAAGAATAAGCTGATGGTCTTGAATTCAACAACCTCATTAGAGCAGAATGGGATTGACCAGGGCTTTGATTTTAAAAAAAAAAAAAAAAAAAAAAAAAACCTTACAGAGGAAGGTCTAAAATGCAGAGTCGAGGAGAGGTGAAGAATCCCTTGGCGGCTGAGCAGAGGGCAGTCTCATATCCCACCCACTTCTCAACAAATCTTTTGCCACTCTCAGGGGTTAGCATTTGCAACACTTTGTGACACGCATTTTGA
Organism: Lontra canadensis; assembly: GCF_010015895.1. Classification (NCBI taxonomy): domain Eukaryota; kingdom Metazoa; phylum Chordata; class Mammalia; order Carnivora; family Mustelidae; genus Lontra; species Lontra canadensis. Next base: position 64,301,203 of record NW_022630996.1, on the reverse strand, counting down.
GACCAGAGCATCAGCATGTCTTTGTTCGTGTAGTAAAATAAAGTGCCAGGCATGCTGGCTCTGTTTATATAATAAAGTTGGGAGTAACAGCTTGTCAACCCTGTTGTCTCTGTGAGGGTGACCAACTCCTTCTGATTTGTCCCAGTTTTAAAACTGAGATTCCTCCATCCTGGAAACCTCCTTCAGGCCTGGCAAACCGGGACAGCTGGTCCCCCTAGTTCCTAGAAAGGTGGTGGTTCCTCTAGTGAGTGCTGTGGGCACTTAAACCTGAGCAGACAGACACCTCCTGCTGTCAAAAATGCCACAGGCATTGAACCAGTGGCTCAAGGAGTAGAACTTTAAACAAAACAAAACAAAACAAAAACACTCCATTTTATAAAATCTATTATTTTCTTACCATCATGTTCTTTTTTTAGGCACTTGCATTTAATGAGCAAATAAATGGAAATATACTTTGAATGAGAGAAAATGCTACCTGAGCACAAAATGCTAGTATTTACTCCTCACGGCACATATTCTGTAGATCTGCCTCTCAGAACTCATCTTGGCTATTAGATATACTAACTTGTGGGGCACCTAGCTGGCTCAGTCAGTGGAACATGCAACTCTTGATCTCAGGGTTGTGAGTTCAAGCCCCATGCTGGGGCGGAGATTATTTAAAAATGAGATCTTTTTTTTTTTTCCCTTTTTTTTAATGGCAAAAAAAATTTATATTAGATTTAGCCAGCTGGACTCAGTTCAGATGATCCCAATTTTGTTGGCAACATTCAAAGCATCATAGTCAGGGGCCAGCAGAACATATGCCTTCTTCTCTCCATCAGGCCTGATCAAGGTGTTGACCTTGGCCACATCAATGTCATAGAGCTTCTTCACAGCCTGTTTGCTCTGGTGCTTGTTGGCCTTGACCTCCACAATGAACACAAGTGTGTTGTTGTCTTCTGTTTTCTTCATGGCTGACTCAGTATCAGTGGGAACTTGATGATGGCATAGTGATGAAGATTGTTTCTCCGAGTGCTTTTTCGAGGGTATTTGGGCTGCCTTTAGAGATGCAGAGTCTTGGGTCGTTGGAAAGCAGTGACAGTGACCTGCAGATCTTTTTTGTGTGACTGTGGATGCCTTTCAGCACCTCTTTCTTGGCCTTCAAAGCCTTTGCTTTCACTTCAGGTTTAGGAGGGGCTGGGGCTTCCTTCTAAGCTTTCAGCACCATCTTTGTGAAAGGCAAAATGAAATCTTTTTTTTTTTTTAAAGATACAGTAATTTGTTATAGCAGTATAGCCAGCATCAAAATACTTTATTGTAATTTTGTGGAGATGCGCATCCAGTGACTCAATATGTAGATACTTTTCATGACTCAGCACTTAGGGTCCTTGATCTTGGTCTGGAAGTTGTTCCTTGGCAGTGTTCACCTGGTGGGGGAGCTATGGGAAGGAGTTGGTGGGAGGTGAGCTGGCTGTCCAGCATCTGCATCCCCCAATATGGCCTTGTGGGACCTTCCTGGGGGAAGAAATGTGCTATGGTAGTGAATGTGTTGTTCTGTGATGGTATCAGAATAGATGTTAGTGCTAGACTAAGATTTCCATTTTCCTGCCTGCATTCAGCAGAATGCCCCTGTAAAAATTATATGGCTTATGGGGAAAAATAGAGTAAGAGGCAGACAGCTCAAAATGTATTCAACTTAGTAACTATAATGTTTCTGTCTGTTCAGGCCACTATAACAGAATGCCATAGAATGGTGGCTTTACAAACAACAGAAATTTATTTCTCACAGTTCTGGAGGCCGAAAGCCCAAGAGCAAGGCACCAGTAGATTCATGTCTGATGAAGACCCTCTTTCTCTTCTTATTGTGTCCTCACATGGTGAAGGGTGAGAGAGCTCCCTAGGGTTTCTTTAGTAAGGGCACTAATCCCATTCTTGTGAGTTCCATCCTGGTGATCTAATCACCCCCCAGGAGTCTACCTGGAACTACCATCACACTGGGGATTAGATTTCAATATAGGAATTTGGGGGGCATACAACATTCAGTCTAGAGCACAGAGCACTCATCGAAAGCAATAAAAACACTAATAAAAATACTAGCATCTCTTACAAGTGAAAGAAGATTGATGAAAGGGTTGAAGATGTAGAATTTTGGGTGACAGAGCAAATGTGACAAGATCTAGGAGAATTGTATAAGAAACAGTTAATTCCAAGACAGAGCATGTGGCCAAACCAAGGCAAGAGGAAGCATGTAGGCAAACAGACAGCATGTACAGTACTATACACCTCTTCAACTCCCATGCAACTGACTATGTCTCTTGCATATGGCTGCCATGACTTGGTGGCTCAGAACGTCCACAATAGATTTAAGTCTCTCTCATGAACTAATCTGACTTCTGGTTTATGCTGACACCATTCTTTATGTACCAGCCATTTGTAATCTAATTTCAACCCCAGAAATTTGTGTTGCAGCTTTGCAGATTTCTGCAATATAATGGTTCGTAAGACAGAATGACATTGTAGGGGTGATGATATTATGTTGAATTCAAAACCCTTAGCATGGAAACTTCTTCTGCTTCAACACTTTGGACAATAATACTAGACAAGTTTTAATTTGAAAGAAAAAAATCCACCCAAAATGAAGTCTCAGATCTCCTCTCAGATCTTTTAATTAAAGTCAGACATCAACCCTCATGTTTCTCTGACTGCTAAATACTTAGAAGTGGTTTTATGATATTTGTGTGTGTTCATTTTAAGTTGTAAAAAATTCACACACTGCTAGGTTACATAGCTTTGTATTTGGTTTATCTAAATATAGTTTAGTAGGACTATAATATATAAGGAAGGTTAAAGAGTCAGAATTCTGTTTAATTAACTTATCCCACTTAGCAGCCAGTCAGTTATAAAGGTTTGCTGAGCAAGTAAATCTTCCAATATGAAATCTTTGAAAAAAATAAGTCTCATTTGGTAAAGGTTTTGCTCTTCTTAACTTTGCCATTGAAACTATTTCAACAAGCTATTTCAAACCTCACAGTGTATGTATTTGTGTGTGTGTGCATATATGATTTTATATATATATATATATGATTTATAGACATATTTTGTGTGTGTGTGTGTGTATGTAAAAGATGGCCTGTGTCTTGGATGTTCTTAGAAGACCTACATCAGTACTTTCCTTGTCTGTCTGCACTTCTCTTGGCCTTCACCAAGACGGAATATACTCCCAGAATCGCTATCCCCATGGGTCTAAAATATGACTAGTCTTTTACATAAGGCCGATTTAATAAACAGTCACACCATGAAAATACAGCGTTCTTTTCAATTACCACTAATTATACATCACACAATGCCCAGTATTTAATGAGGATTTCGGTAAATGTTCACTGATAATGATGATTATTGAAATGATATGTTAAGTCCGTTTTCCTTGTGTGAGAAATGTTTTGTTTTGAAATGTTAGACTTATAGCCTTGCTTGAAAATTTTTAATTAAAATCTCCACTTTGGCATGAAGCTTAAAATGTGCAAAGTCACTGCAATTAGTGCATTGTGCATCCATATGGATGTTACCAAACGGCTTTCAACTTAAAGGATTTGAGCTATTTTGAATGATGGACCTTCTGTTAAGCTTAAAACAAAGCCTGTCTATTCCTGCATTCATTTTAATTAATATTCTCTTGCTGGTCTCAAAGATATGTTCCCTTCTGGGGGCTGGGGGGGTGGTGAGGAAGAAACATGATTATCATAAGTGAGAAATAAGTTAGAGAAGTAGGTTTGGCTAATTTTCTACTTCCTTCAAGAAGCTTCAGTGCAACCTCAGAGTAACTGGAAAACACTGATTTCAGATGTTCTAAAAGAAAATCTGTATTTCTAGCCAAATCATAACATAACTCACTTAAAAAAAAATGAAGAAATTAAGCTGTCACCAGATTTTTTTAGATCAGTATAAAGAGTAAAACTTACCATGTTGAATGTGACATTTATATAAAATCTACAGTATGAAATTTGAGTATGTATGTTCTATATATACAAATGAGTATATGCGCCATATATGTATATACTTGTATTTATACATATTTTTACTTCTGAGAGATCTGTACTTGCTTAGTTGCTTTAGGGTTTAGTAACCTTATTTCTGGAGTTAATTTTCTATAAGTAGTGAATGCTGCTGAAGATGAATTAAATACAAAAGATTAATTTTGTTGCTTTTCTTAATATTTTAAGCAGTATTGAACTCAAAGTGGCACAGCCTCTTTAGTAGATTTTTTTTTCCTGGATATTTTACATGTGAAAGCTTATCAATATGGTGCTTGGGGAGGGGAAGCATTCTGTACTTTGTTTTCCACAATATCAGAACAAATTCTATAGACAGTTATATATGTTAGTTAAGGCCCTGATTTTCTAACTGTTCTCAAACGTCTCAAGCCACTTTCCATATACCTTCAAAAAGCTACTCACTTTGATGGCCACTGGAATCCTTTGACTTTACCAGTTTAGGCCAATTTTGAATGCTGGTTTAAAAGTAGACAGCTAAAATGATCCAAAAATATCTTCACTGAATTCTCAGAGTAAGATAAATGTGAAAATTACAAAGCAGAATTATAGTTTATCAGAACATGTGGGTAAAATAATTCATCTAGCATGTGACTAGAAAGGCATAAAATCAGTAAGTCCACTCTAGAACACCACCATCCCAGGTCCTGTTTTGTTTTTTCCTTTTCAGCATGATGGAAATTCATTCCCCACAGCCACTAGATTTGGCACAAAGATAACCTAATTTTTCCATATTGTCTGAATGTTTAATTTTTATTCCCCCCTTTTTAAAGCATGTCCTTAATTACATATCTATCTGTAAGTGACTCCTTATTTACCAGTGGTTTGGAGTCTACATTTGAAAAGAAGATTGGAACTGGTTTTATCTTACAGAAGAACAGATAAAAGCTAAACTTGGTCAAATGCTATCCATTGCTTTTCTCAAAGATAACTTCATATTTTATAATTCTATACTGTCTTCACTATTGTGAGGCAGCTTTCTCTCTGTCAGATTTTAATAATTCTTTCCTCTCTGTTAGGCATCATTTAACAAAGAGTCTCTCAAACAGAAATGAGCGGATTACCCTACAGCCTCACATACATCCTGGTGAATATCCTGTTCACAATGTAGGCGATGAAAGGAAAACCTACAGTTGTTTTAATTTGGAACCAAAATAATCACTTCTCTCCAGTGAGGCTTAGAGGGGAAGAAAATGGGCCAGAGTCTTTCTGTAGGAAAAAAAAAAACAAAAACAAAAACAAAACACTACTTCGAAGAGGGGCAGTGCAGCAGGGGAAAAAATAAAATAAAACAATAAAACAAACACAAAGCCTCTGAGTGGGTAAATAGGCTAGTGAAAGAAAGGCCGTCTGATCGCATTGGTAGCACCCTAAGCTGGAGTCCTCAGCTGTATGGTCCCGCCAGCCTGCAAACTGCATGTGTGTACGTAGGGGTGTGTGTGTGTATGTACACACAGAGACTTAATGGGGAGCACAGAGGGAATTAGAACAAGCCTGGCCCGTTTTTAATTTGGGTCTGTTTGCTTGCATTTAGCACTTAAGGGCTCCTACATTCAGTTTGCTCAAAAGAGTGATGAAGCACTCCTTGCTTATGCCTCAAATCAGAAATGCATGAAGTGCAGCTGCAGAGATAATACATTTTCCCCAAAGGCTTTGGCTGAGCAAATTAGGTGTCAATGGGGTGCCTGCGCAGGCAGTACTCTCTCTAATTAGTCTCTTGAGCCTAGTTGGTGGCGGGTATGAGATGATCTAATCAATTGGTCTGTGTCTGATGGTTCGTGTAAAAATCCTACCAGGCAGACTCTCTCCCACAGGTCACCCACCTGCACAGCGGGACTGCTCATTTTCATTTTTCATCTCTTCCATCACATGACGCTGACAGTTGGTTTTAAGAAAATTGAATCCAAAAAATATCTAGTTCAGAGGGCACATGGGTCAGAACAAAGTTGCATTATGGGTACCAGTGATCCAATTAATTAATATTTATAGCCGAGAAGCTCTATGTAGATATTTCTGAATAAGGATTTTATCAATAAAATCCAATTTCTTGTCTAAAACGTTCATTTCTAGGGAAAGAACGTTGTAAAAGCAGGAAGCAAGATAAAAATGGCATCCGTTAATCGGATGATATATATACCTATGAATTGATGTGCACTTAGTTGAGCTTGTGGTCACACTCACTGTTCATTTGTATTGTATATGTGGTCTGTTTTAATAATCAATTAAATGTAAGAGAAGGACATACATTGCTATTATATTTTGCTTCCCTGGGAATATTATATACCCTCACTCCTTCTACCCACCTCCCCATACATCAAACATATGATTACATTTAGATCTTAAAGAATTTTTCTAGCAGTAAACTGGCTTACCTTACATGTAGTCCTTGAAAATTGAAACGAATACTGAGACTGCCCAAGGAGGGAGAAGGGGCATATCATGCTGCTGCTGAACAGTGTTAGGCAGGGTACTTGGCACAATTGGGGCTATAGAGTCCTCTCACATAGGTAGGAAAGAGGATACCTCTTATTGGCACCTCCCTTCTTTTTTATTCCTGGCTCCTTCCATTAAATGTCTGAGCCCAAACCCAAATAAAGGACTTATCCGTAATCACTGTGTTCACCATTTATTATCCAATTACTATTATTATGCATTATCCTTTATTATTCAATTCTGCTTATGCCTTGGGTTAGGGACATACTGTTCTTCTAGAGATTCCATTTAAAGAATCAGGACGGAGGCAAAGACAGACTCCACCAATGGCTAAAAAAAATGTTTAAACCAACCCAGCAGGATAGTAACATGCCAATGGATTACGGTGACAACGTCATTTATTATTACGTCAAATCAGGTATCCTGAAAATTACATCATTCAAATAGAATGTCATATGGTTTAAAAAAAAAAAAAAAAACAGAAAAAAAGCAAAAAACATGGCGCACAGGAAGGTGGTTATTCCACCAGCCTTTCTTGGCTAATGGTGTATTTGTGGATCGTCAGCACTGTACCTGTGCTCTTGACCTCAAGAGCACAGGCCCAGCGTTCGCCCTCCGTCAATGCGCTGTGAGAGAACCCTGGTTCTAAACACATACTCCACTCCTGAATTTTCAGATTCCACCTCCTCCCTTCCTATTCATTGAGCAGAGGTTTCCTGAGTATCTGAGCAGGGGCTTGGCTGCGCTCTAGGGACATAATAGTCAACAAAGCCAAGTTTAATCAGGAACATAAAGGTGCCACCTGCCTCCCTATTTCCTCCCTCACAGGAAATGTCCCCATATGGGAGGGACATTTGAAGTCACTTGTTCAGGAGGTCAGCCTGGGCAGGAGTGCATTCTGGGGATTAGAGTAGTAGAATGGAGGAGAGGTAGAATGGAGGGATTAGAGTGGTAGAATGGAGGAGAGCAGTGACTGCAGTTGGCCCTTGAACAACACCAGTTCAATGGAGCCATGTCTATGCTTGCGTGCTGATTTTTTTTTTTTTTTGATACATAAAAAACAGTACTGGAAATGTATTTTCTCTTACGATTTTCTTAAGAACACTTCCTTTGCTCTAGCTGACTGTATTGTAGGAATACAGTACATGATACGTATCTAAAATATGTGTTAACCAGCTGTTCATGTTACCAATAAATCTTCCAGTCAATGGTAGGCAGGTAGTAGTTAAGTTTTTGGAGAGTCAGAAGTTCTATGCGATTTTCAACTGTGCAAGGGGCCAGAGCCCCAGTCCCTACATTGTTCAAGGGTCAACTATATGTCCTTTCCGTGTGGTGATAGGAACTCTACGCCTCGGTAAGATGGTGTCAGGAAAAACCCACAGCTCTCCCATTGGTCCAGGGTGGGCAAGCTTCCTGGAAGAGCAGCAACCTCTGTTTAAGCAACGTGGAAGAGAATGAGCGTTTTTTTCATCTGCGTAATCAAAATGTCAAGTTTGGTAGCAGGCTTGGGGACTAGCTGAAGATGCCTATGGACAGGTGTGTTTGAATTGTTGTGGGGACAGGTGCTCTCTGTCTTTGATGTCACGGGCCTCAATAAAGATGTCAGTACATAAGTCAGAATGCATGATTCCATGGGAGCCACAGGGAGGGCACAAGATGGATTTACTTCATTTCCCTGGAAGAATGGGGACTAAGGCAGTTGGTCTCCTTTTGTTATTTTTGCTAGGGTGGTCACTTGTTTAGGAAGAGATTTGGAAAAGGCATATCTGGGCAGCCTGGCAGGAGTAAGGGCTGGCCAAGTGAGCCACAAGCAGCAAGTACATGAGATAATATCTGAGGTGTTTGGACTTAGTGATAACAAAGGGCCTGTGTGTGATATGCACCCACCCAGGCTTCTCCCTCCCCACCAGATCTCTCCCAGAAACTTAAGGTAAGGGCTTTTGTTTACATTTATCTCAGTCACTGAGGACAGAGAATTCTTAAGAATGGAATGTTACCTCTATCTCATACCACATACAAAAAGTAACTCAAAATGGATTGGAGACCTAAAAGTAAGGACTAAAACTATAAAACTCTTAGAAGAAAATGTAAATCTTCATAACCTTAAATTTGATCATGGATTTTTAGATATGACACCAAAACCATAAGCAACAAAAGAAAAAAATGGATAAATTGGACTTCATCCTAATTAAAAAGTTTTGTGCATCAAAGAATATTATCAACAGAGTGAAAAGATAGTCCACAAAATGGAAGTAAATGTTTGCAAATCAAGGGATTGATATCTAAAATATATAAAAATGGGGCACCTGGGTGGTTCAGTGGGTTAAAGCCTCTGCCTTCAGCTCAGGTCATGATCCCAGGGTTTTGGGATTGAGCCCCACATTGGGCTCTCTTCTCAGCGGGGAGCCTGCTTCCCTTCCTCTCTCTCTGCCTGCCTCTCTGCCTACTTGTGATCTCTGTCAAATAAATAAATAAAATCTTAAAATAAATAAATAAATAAATAAATAAATAAATAAAAATAAAAAAATATACAAAAAGTCCTACAACTCAGCAACAAAAAGACCAACAGCCGAAATTTAAGAGTGGAAAAGGACTTAGAATACATATTCCTCCAAAAAAGAAACACAAATGGTCAACAAGGACATGAAAAGGTGCTCAAACTAATCATTAGGTAAATGCAAATTGAAACCTCAATGAGATACTAGTCGACCCCACTAGGATGTCTATAATAAAAAAAAAAAAAAATCAAAACCAGAAAATAACAAATATTGTCAAGGGTGTTGCAAAGAAACCAGAACCTGTATATATCACTGGTAATAATATAAAATGGTGTAGCCGCTGTGGAAAATCGTTTGCCAGTTCTCCAAAAGTTAAACATAAAATTGCCACGTGACCCAGCAATTCCACTCCCAGGTATTTACCCAAAAGAGTTGAAAACAGGTATTTAAATACTTGCACATAAATGTTCATGGCAGCACTATTCATAATAGCAAAAAGGTGAAAACAGTCCAGATATACATCAACTCGTGAATGGATAAAAAACGTGGTCTGTCCATACAGTAAAATATTCCTGGCCCTAAGAAGGGATGAAGTACTGATACATGCTACAACATAGAGGAACATTATGCTAAGTGAAAGAAGTCAGACACAACAGGTCACATATTGTATGATTCTGTTTGTATGAAATATCCAGAGTAGGTAAATACATAGAGACAGAAAGCAGATTCGTGGTTGCCAGGGGGCTGTGGCAAGAGGAGAATGGGAGTAACTGCTTCAAGGATATAGGGTCTCCTTTGGGGGTAACAAAAATGTTCTGGAACTAGACAGGGGATGTTTGGATAACATTATGAAAATCCTAAATGCCACTAAATCATATCCTTTACATTGGTTAATTTTAGGTTCTGTGAATTTCACCTCAATAAAAAAGAAAGGATGGAAGGTTAACCTTCCAAAAAACTATCCTGTTAAGCAGAGGGTATGAATTGGGAGTAGGGAGGATGCTATTCTTAACAGTAAGGGCTGGAACTTTTTGCTTTCTTGGTCAAGGTAGCCTCACGTGGGCAGTAAAGTTATTACCACCACAGCCCTCATGATCAGCTGTGTCCAATAAAAGGCCAAAGTTCCTTCCCTGCTCGGGAAGATGACAGTGTTGCACCATAGACTGGCGACAAGCAGGCCTAACTAGGCCTCAGTGACCTTGAACTTTAAATGGAAATGAGGACTTGTTTCTGGAATTTGGTGGAGCTGGAGTCTCTGGCCTGTGTGACTTGATCCTGGGAATCTTTCTTTTCATCCTTCCTGGCAAGACATGCCTTTCCCATCCGAGGGACTCAATGAAAATTTTTAAGGACCAAAAAGAAATGTGGAGAGGAAGAGAGTAAACACTCCTTCTTTCTTCTTGAACCACTCATATGGAAGTAGTTACCAAGTTTAAGCAGGCACCCCTGGAAATGCACAGTCATATGCAGGATGGTGGGAAGAGGCTGGCAATTCAGGTCCTGCTGGCCAATTTTCCTTCTGTTGAAACTAGGTCTGATAACAGGCAACGAAGGAATTATATACAGCTGGGCTTTTTTTTTAAAAGCATGTATGTGATCCAGTTTTCTATTTCATGTCCTTTTATAAAAATGAACACAAGGATCTATCCTTTTAATGATCTCTATGATGCTACAGGCACTTAATTAAGACCTGTATCACTACTAATGATTTGGGGAAGGAAATTTGCTGAATTTCTTTTTCTCTAAATACTCCAAGAAGAGGTTAGACCATTTAAGTTCATGGAGTTAAATTATTTTAAGGGGGGAAAAAAATGGAGTCAGAACATTTGTTTATCGTGTTAAGAGAACTGTTTTTGGTGAAGGAGACCACTCTGTGTGCTCGGGGTGGCAGCAGAGAAAACGGGTAAGACTCACTTTTAGCCTAACCAATTTTGATGTCTCGTGTAATTTAGAAAAAAATGAATGATGTAAGTTTGTTCTTTCTTTCTTTCTTTCTTTCTTTCTTTTCTTTCTTTCTTTTTTTTTTTAATATATAGCAATTTTCTCTTTTCCTCCTTCCAGGATTAAGTTGTCATCATTCTGGGAAGAAAAAAAAAAACACATTAATGAAGTGGCCAATAATACAAAGGGAATCACGGATCAGTTTCCTTCCCCTCCCTGTGGTGGATTTCACTTACAAGAAAATTGAAGCTGGCAAGACCCTGTTTTCTCTGCAATTTATTTAAAACCTTGCACGCATTTGGATACCTTGTGATTTCCAAGAACTATGTGAAGATTAAGCTTTGCTTACTGATACATGGCATGTATTCTTTTCAGTCTTTTGTGTTTGATTTTGTTTGATTTCCCTCTGCAGCGCAGTGTCTCTGTAAAGGTTTTTATGCTTTCACCAGCCATGTCTTAAATACATTAAGACAACACATTTGGTGTTCACACTTCTTCAGTAACGTCTGTACTTGAAAGCCACATAGTGGCATAAAACAATGTGTGTTTTCTTTGAGAGCAGTGCATATTTTGCAACCACTAGGAAGGAAATCTTTAGCTAATGCAAACCCCTGTTCTCAGGCTGACTTGACAACCTGGTCCCTGGCTGTGGGGCCCCACCTGTCACTTACCTTTTGAGGACATTTGCAAATGTGTTTTTTTTCCTTGGAAATAACTGCACATGTATATAGGATATTGGAATCTGCTTAGCATTTTCAAGCCACGTAGCGTGACTGTTTTTCAAGTAGGTTGGAAGTAAAGAAACAAATATCAAGCGTTAAGAACAAAGACAGGGATAAATTGCTTACTTTTCAACCTCTGGAAATTGAGGTGACTTTTTACCTGTTTTCTGGGTCTTGTGAACATCTTATATTTTCCATCCACTCTGTTATGCTTCAGGAGTGTTTTCTAAGTGGAGGAGAAAAGAATGAGAACAGAATGCTTAAAACTTGGATGCAAAAGATTTGTATCTGCTGGACATTAGAGCCCCAAAAGCCATCTTGGCTAGGTAACATTCAAAAAAAGCAAATTACAGAGTTATCCAGAGTTGAAAATCTGCTCATTCACACCAAAGCACCTTGGAATTACACTTTTTAAAACATTCCAAGCTGATTGGAAGACATCAGTGGGGACCTTAACTTTAACCAGTCTCCTGGAAAAACTGTTTGAACACAGGTTGTAGAAACAGTGCAGGAGTCTTGCTTTCAAGATGGTAAGGAAAAAAGAAAGGCCCAGCTTCCCTTATTAAGAAAATGAGGGGCCTTGAAGGATGAAGGCGCGTATGTGACAACAACGGAAAGGTAGACTGGGCACGCACTTTGATGGGGAGGGCGAGCTGCCAGATGCAGGCCTTCTCCCAGTGGGGCCGCCCTCACCACACAACCCCAAATAATACTGAGGCCACCGAGGTAGATAGGGAACTTCATCTAAAACATGAAACCTGGCCCCTCAGAACACCAATTCCTATGGAAATACTTTTCATGTACATTGTTTTACATTTTCCTGTTGGTCAGAAAAGAGAGACTGAGAACTTGAAATGCATTGCACTTTTTAGGATCAAGACTAGGAATTGTGAGCCAGTTTGACAAAGGCATTCTCTGAGAGTCACATGAGGAAAAAGCTTCTCTATAGTCGAAGCCAGTATTCCTAGGAAATTGAACCCAGAACTTCTAAGCATTAAAAGGGTACCTTCCCTGGAGTGGGCATGAATAAATATGTCAAGGTCACAATCCATCCTATTCAGAAGTAGCATTCATTGAAAGCTTCTAGGTGCAAAGCAAAGAATTACTTACTAATTGATTTTAAAGAGAGCAAAAGTTACCCAAGGCTAGAATGTTTACTGTTTGCTACCTAGAAGTCTTTCCCATTCTTCTCTCAGACATTCCAACCCACTGGAAGTCTTTAGCAGTATTTTATGGTGTGCTTAAATTACGATTCCTTAATGTAAATACGGAGAGAAAATTTTACATGCGATCAAGAACAGCCTTGCCTGTGATTGATTTTGAATTATTTATTTGGGGGAGAGGCATAACTTTTGTAATTAACAAGTTTAAACCAAGAGCAGCTGATGATTAAATCTTGCTATGTAATAAGCTTTCTAAGTTGAACATTTGAAAATATTTAATATTAAGAGACTTCGATTAGGAATGGTGGCATCATTCAGAGATACGTGCCCGTCACAGGCAGCTTCTCTCAGAAAGGAAACCTAAGCTGGTCAGTGTGGAGGAAAATCTGTTTTTTACACAGACATGTCTCAGAAGGTCTCATCTGTAGCTCCCCATCCTTGTCCTCCGTACAAGAAATCCAAAGTCTGGTTCATTTCTCTCCCCTTTCCTCTCCTATTGGCAATCCATCCCCCCACCTCCTCTCTCCCCGCCCCCTCCCACGGAGGGCAGTCATGAAAATCATTACAGAATGTGTTCATTAGCAGATTTATTTATTGAGAAAGCACTGGAATGTTTTGTGAGATTATTTTTATATGAAGGACTGTCCTGAATTCATACAGCTGGAATATTAGGAATTCATTAGCATTGTGAAGGTATCAGTGCAACATGAGTGCACACACAGTATTCTGAAAGAAAAGTTGGGACTTTGTTTCCATTTTCTTAAGGAACAGTTTGGTTGACTTAAAGATGCAGGATACGTAAGACATAAAAAAAAATGTTTTTGCAGTGCTCAGAGGAAAAACAAAACAGGGCATAAGGCAGGGGTGGCTGTCCTTCCACTGATAAAAGGGTGAGAAGCTATTTCTACCTCCCAAGAGTAGCAAGAAAAGTTTCCAGGGGAGCCTCCAGGTTTGCAGAGAAAGCAAGACCTCTTGGTATCTTTTCCTCAGTGTGTACATGACAGCCAGTGTAATTAATATCCTAGGTTATGTGTCTATATAAGATACTCATCTGTGAATAGTACTTACTGGTTTTGTAATCTTTGTTACATAAGAGGATGTTTAGGCTGTACATATTGGGGTAGATTATTCCCTGCCCCCTATACATAGGAATATGCTGCATAATTGCACATAACTTCTATCTCTCTTACTGGCTTGTAGGCAGAGGAAACCACATATATTACTGCCTTGCAATTTTCTCATATACCAAAAACAACAACAAAAAAAAGTCTCAAGTGAAATAAGCAATCTCCTATTTTCATTCCCCTTCCTACAGCAGCATATTTTAGAGGCACATACAAAATCTACATTCTCTGGTTGGGAGTGGATTTTTTTTTTTAATTTTTCTTTTCTTTTTCTTTTCTTTTTTTTTTTTTTTTTTTTGTATGATACACTGAGATGTGTACTTCATAGCAGAAGGTCGGTACCTAAGAAATGTATTAGCATCATTCAGAAAACTATTATATTCCAAAATGAAACATAGTAAGGAGAATGGAATAATACATGTTGCATATTTGTTCCCAAGTGTAATTTGTCTGTATTATGAAAGATGTAATGGTTTGTCAGCTGTCACTGTTGTTTTCTTGTAACATGATACGGAATAAAGTATAGCAGAATCTCTGTACATTTTCTTGCTACATCTTCTTGGTGCCAAATAACACCATACAGTGTCACAGAAACATTGTCTTAACTCTTAGACACAGTCAGTTTTAGAGTGAAGTAAGAAAGCAAACAATCCTTGGATATGAGGAGTGAGTTAGCTGGAATGTTCCAGGAGTCTGTTAAACCCTCCCTTTTTTTTTTTTTTTTTTTTTAAGATTTTATTTTTTAAATAATCCCTATACCAATATGGGGCTGGAACCTACCACCCCAAGATCAAGAGTTGCATGCTCTACTGAGCCAGCCAGGCGCCCCAAGCCCTCCCTTTTTCGATATGCTTTGTCAGACTTGGGTAAAGGGGTAGTGGCTACATAGAACAAGTCTGTGAGCTGCAGGATCTTTGCAATTCCACCAGCTCCTTAATGACGTCCACCACACGTTCCATGAATCTGAACCAATCTGGTTTTGTTTAATGACAATCCCGTTTATCTTTTATTGTCTGTTTCTTAATTATCGTGTACCTATTCTAAGAAGAGGTGAGTGGGTTACCCTCCACTGAATACAAATCAAAGCTTCAGCATGCCCCACATTCTGCCAGAAGCATCCTTCTGTGAGCTGAGCACACTTCCCCAAACACCACCTAGTGGGCGCCTGCACTCGAATTGACAGCGCCACCACTGGAAACCAATCACATTGTCATCTCCTCCTCCTCCGGGTCGGATCTGTCAGTTTCACAACTGCAAACAAACCGCTGCCCCACCCCCCAACTATGATGTCTATAAATTGCTAATAGTGTCTGTGCCAGATACAGTTATCAATTTATAGATATACTATTTGATGATTTTAAAATGCTTGCCCTTGTAGGGGCACCTGGGTGGCTCAGTTGGTTGAGTGTCTAACTCTTGATCCGGGGTCAGGTCATGATCTCAGGGTTGTGAGATGGAGCCTGGTGTTGGGCTCTGCCCTCAGCTGGCATTCTGCTTGAGATTCTCTCCCTCTCCTGCCCCCTCTTTTCCTGCTCATGAGCTCTCTCACGCTCTCTCTCAAATAAATAGGCAAATCTTTTTAAAATAATGTTTACCCTTGGAGGCAAAAAAAAAAAAAAAAAAAAAACCAAAAACGCAGTTCAAGCCTTATGTTAGGATGACTCAGGACCCCTGGCTTTCCCCCGGGAAGACCCTCACTCACCAGCAGCAGCCGCCTCAGGTTATCCTTCCCATGCTTCTCTCCCACAACTGAGTTCGTGAGCCCTTCACAAGCTTAACATCATTACAAATTTGAGAGACTGTAAGCTTTCTCAAGCTTACCCTTCTCACAAAACCAGATGTAAGTGTTCTCCGCTGATGGCAGAGCCCATTCCAGAAAAGCTCATGAGAGCCAACACGTCTTCAACTCCCCGGCTGCCCCTGCTGTTTTCCCCTACGGCAGCAGAAGTCGTCTCCGCCAAGGACACGTGCATTTCCACACGGTCCTGCCAGCACCCGCGGATTCTGAGACAGGAGATTGTGCAAAGGCAGACTTCGGGGTAGCCAAGGCAGAGATAATGAAATAATACGCAAATCTCTCAGTTCGATGGGAGCCAGAAATCACCCTGGAAACTGATGATAATTAGAGAAGTGTCAAAAGAATAACTGGTGTCTGGGAGTTGTTTCAAGGCAGCCAAACACAGGACACCGTCCTACTTCCCTCAGCTGCGGGGGCGCATGCGCCCTCGGTTGAGGTCACTTCCGCAAGCCTCGGCGGTGCGCTCCTGTTCTAGAGCCTCGCTGTGCCATTGAATCCTCGGAGCTCTTAATGAAGGAAAGAAGGAGCAAGAGGGCTGGTATCTACAAGAGGCCCAAGAATTAGCTTTGAGGAGTATTTTTAACTTTTTAAACGCGGCCGCCGGGATGGCAACCCCGTCTCAGCTCCGTGATTGCCCAGCGTCCTCTTTTTCAGCCGAGCTGTTCCAGCGCCGCCAGTCGGAGGATGTGCTGTGTGCTGCCTGAGACAAGCAGCGAGAGTCAGGAGGGCGGCACTCCTAGAGCTGCTGTTGGCCCCCAGAGTAAAGAGAAAGCAGAGGGGAAGGTGTCGGAGCAACCCTGTGCCACTAGGTTAACACGTACAGTCGCCGGATAATGGCGGGCATTGTCCGTCTCCGCAATGAGAACCCCACAGTGGCCCAGCAGCCTGCTGCTACCAGTGGGTGGTGGCGTTATGGGCATTAGCTTTGAGAAGCTTAGACAGCAGAGGGGGCTAGGATAAAGGACACAAATCAGGGGAAAACTGACAAGATTAAAAAAAAATCCAAGGCCTCGTATTTACTGTTCATCCCCCATGCTCTCGGTGTACTGCATTGTCTGCGACGAGTCCTGCTGAGAGAGAGCCGGGCACAATAATAGCTCGGAGCAGCCTTGCAGCCCCGGAGCCAGCCTCTGCCGATGGTGCTGGCTGTGCTGCTGGAGAATGGGATTCTGATAGAGTTGTCTTTTTTCTCCTTCCCTGTGAGACCACCAATAATTATGGAGGGCACACTGCGAACATGGGGGAAGGGTTGCCTATTGGAATGTGTCCTGGGAAGTGACCCAGCAGGGGTCCCAGCGAAGGTGTGTGCCACCGTCTTAGTCCAAGGTGGGCCTGCCTGACAGATGTACACAGTGCTGGGCTCACACAGGGACACGTGTTTGAACCAGCCGTTCAAGGTCCTGGAGAAGTCCAAATGAAACTGGCTTTGTACATCATACCACAGTGGGAAACAATGATCCCTTTCCCTCGCTCCTCCTTCGGCCTACTCAGGTAAGTGGGGACCTTGTGTCCTCAGGGAAAGGCTGTAATCCACTCAGATCCTTGGGGAAAGCAGGCACAGGTCCCATAACTTTACTTTGCCTTGCATTTGGGGAATTCCGGTTCTCACGTTACATTCACTTAGCCCAGTGGCTCACAGCCCTGGCTCTCATTAGAATCATGGGGATGTCTTATAAACACCCAACCCCAGACCAGTTCATCCTGAAATATTCAGAGTGGGGCCCTGGCATTGGTGTGTTTGGAGAGTTCAACAGGTGGCTCTGTGGAGCAGACCCAAATGAGAACTACTAGACTCTTCCCTTCCTCCTGTCTGCTGCTGCTCTAGGGGTAGGGCAGGCAAACTGTTTAGGTAAGAGCCAGAGAGCAAATATATTCAGCTTCCCAGGCCATACAGTCTCTGTCACAACTCCTCATTCTGCTGTTGTGGCATGAAATCAGCCGTGCACGATACACACATGAATGGCTTTGGCTGTGTGCCAGTCACACAATTCGTGGGCACTGAAGTTTGAATTGCATATAATGTTCACATATCATGAAATATCTTTCTTTTGACTTTTAAACACTATTTGTAAATGGAAAACCCATTTTTAGCTCGCAGCCTGTATAAAAACATACAGCAGGCAAGAATTTGCCTGGGGTCTGTAGCTTGCTTGACTTGGCTTAGAATATAGCCCTGGTAATGGGCTCCCCCATTACCAGGGGTTCCCCCCCGGTCCTCCAAGACCACCCCTGACATTTGCTGGACCCAGGGTAGAGTCAAAATGGAGGCCCACATAGCTTATATCTAAATATTTAAAAATATAAATCCAACTAACAAAATGTCAAATATATTCTGTTCTCTTACCTGGACAAATACGTCTTCATAATAACCTAGAAGTCCTGGGTTGAACTTAGAACTGCTAGACTTCTCTCCAAGTTCTTCTCCAAAACATGTCAGCATGTAGGTAGCCGGGTTCAAGGCCTCTCTGCGGCTTTTCGCTTCCCACTCTTAGCTCTAAGGGTGTGGGTCCAGAGTGAGGGTTACACGTGCATGGGTATCAACATCCAGTCCCCACATCCATACTCTTCTCTACCCTTGGCACAGTCCCTCCTTGGCCAACCCTTGGGGACCAGGTGCCTATCTTCAGGGAAGGTGCTTTAGGAAGATTCCATACACCAAGAGAACTCCAGAGTCCCAGACATGGGGAATATATGGAGTAGAAGTGGGGGAGGTAGGTTCCTGTTGGGCATGACACCATGAGTTCCTCATTCTGGTGTAGAGGGGTGGGTGCTATGCCCAGAGAGCCAAAACCTTTAAAATGTGAACCAGAAAATGGGCCCCTCTTTCTTGGGCTTAAGGACAGTGCTGATGGGTGATAAGAGCCTGAAAATTAGTTCCGGTGGGTTTTCAGGTCCCTTGTGCATTTCATTGACCCACCCTACTCCAAAGCCATAGAAGTGGGCCCTATACTGTGAGGCAGAAACACTGTGACAAGAGGCAAAAAAAATTGTTTTCATCTATTTCTTAGAATTAAAGGCTCTGACCTCCTCTCAGTCGTGTACTGGAACCAGCTGGTACCGGTTCACAAAAACTGACGGTACATATTTAGGAATTTTGTGAGTCAGTTCTTAAATCACTGATAACTTAAAATCAGATGGAAGTATGTACACCACAAAAATGAGTCAACTGTACAAATCAGGTCCTTTTTGCTTTTTTTCTTTTTTTCTTTTTTAAGAGCTGGTTTCCCAACAGCCCACTGCCTTTTGGCCCCTTTCCTTCCAGGCTCGTCTTCTACCTCTCCAGGCTCACATCTTCTACCTGCCCCATGCTGAACTTGCCACTGATCCCTGGATATTCCAGACCTTCTCATGGCCCTGTTCTTTTGGCAATACTGTTCCTTCTGATTAGAATGATTTTCCCTGTTTTTCTAGCAGCCAAATTCCTATTAATACTTTTAAGTCCCTCTTCAAAAAGTCTCTTCCAAAGCATCCCTTCAAAACAATTCCTCCTTCTTCCAAGTTCCTACATCACTTTGAAAATAGTAACAATAACAAGTCTTTTTTCAATCTCTTTATCATCTGATGAGAGAGATGAGAGTGACCAGGGCCCAGTATTTAACAATTTTTTAAATAAATCAGTTATTAAAGGATAATACAGATTAAACATGAGTGGAATGGAATATAGTTTACCTTCCTAAGAAAGCATTTAGAAGGCTACAAACAACATGAACATATTGCA
Source organism: Lontra canadensis (assembly GCF_010015895.1). Classification (NCBI taxonomy): domain Eukaryota; kingdom Metazoa; phylum Chordata; class Mammalia; order Carnivora; family Mustelidae; genus Lontra; species Lontra canadensis. Next base: position 64,281,778 of record NW_022630996.1, on the reverse strand, counting down.
CATGTACTCTGTCTGACTCTAAACAAAGCCCTGCCCAATTCTGTGGGAGAAAAGGAAACCAAAGAGGGTAGATTTCTGGTTGTCCTCAGGAGCTCACAGAGGCAGGAGTTCCTATACCTGGCCGGCTGCCCAAATCCCCCGGGGAGCTTGCTTGCTTTCTTTCTTTCTTTCTTTCTTTCTTTCTTTTTTTAAGATTTTATTTATTTATTTGACAGACAGAGACCACAAGTAGGCAGAGAGGCAGAGAGGGTGGGGGAAGCAGGCTCCCCGCCGAGCAGAGAGCCCTATTAGAGCCTTGATCCTAGGACCCTGAGATCATGACCTGAGCCAAAGGCAGAGTCTTAACCCACTGAGCCACCCAGGCCCCCCGGGGAGCTTTCTAAACATTCCTACTGAACCCCAGTCTCTGAGGTGCCAGTCTAGGTGTGGGTACTTTTAAAGTCTCCTCAAGGGTTTCTGTTGGTCAGCCATGACAGCGAACCGCTCTGGAGGGAAGCTGAAGTGCATAACTTTCTACCCAGTCTGTTCATCTGTCTCTGATTTCCCTTCCACCCTCTCCCCCTTAAGATTCTGTTCAAATTGCAAATCATTTGAGAGACACTCAACTTGAGGGGTGCCTATTAACAAGTTATTTCCTACATCTTCACAAAGCAAGACAAGAAATGGAATTCCCAGTTCTTTCCCATATTCCGTGTAGTAGCGGGAGCATTACTGAATCTATGTACCACTCATATGAATACCAGAGTTCCAACCTGGGTTCTGATATGCTTGTCTTACTGACTCCAGAAGAGAGCCACACCCTGGGGGAGGGCACTAAGTTACCCTTCAGTTTCTGTGCCAATTGACTGCTAAGTATATCAGAGAATTCATGGTATGCTGAAGAAAGTAATATTTTCTTTCTGCTGTTGGTCATTAACATCCAGGTGAGATCACATGCTTTCATTTGTTACCAAGATTGAAAACCAAACATACTACTCTAGAAATGTCACTTAAGAATCCCCATTGTTGTTCATCCATGTCATTTCGTGACCAAATTTATTCATCAGTTTATTATCAGAATCATGCTATTTTTGTTCATCACATTTTGTGGGCCAGCACACAAAGCCCCAGAGGAAAAGGTGCATCTTGACTAAAATGTTGCTGTCTTTGCCCAGAGATCATTGGCTGCTGACTGAGGTCCTATCATTAGTGGCTCAGTTGGGTGGAAGGTTCATTTGGAAAACCTAGAGGAAAGCCTTGTCCCATACTGAAGAGTAGACTGGCAGCTGTTTGCTCAGATGGAAATGGAACTTGGATTGTGTGTCTCCCACCTTCCCTGCAATGCAGAGAGAATCTGGGATGGGATGAGAAGGGGCTTCCATGTGCTGTCTTATCAGGTACAGGTGTGCTGGAATTGAACTTATGGTGGTATTAAGGGGAACTCCCAGGGTGAAGTAGACTAGAATGCCCAAAAGAGATTAATGAAGCCAGGGTACCAGGTATTGAGGGACTAGCCTTGAAGCTTAGTGTAAGATGAAGTTAAGACATGCAGTCCAATGGAAGTAGACAACCAGGGGAAAGGAGAGAAAAACTGAGAGCAAAGTAATCTGGACAAAGCCTGGAGATGCTGGCCAACACTTACAGCTGGATCTGCACAGACTCTTATGATACCACCTTGCTGAAGAACTCCAAGGATTCCCATTCACAGAGAACGAAATGTGACTGGTGCCCTCCTTGTATAAGAGATCACCCCCAAATTTAGCGTCCCCAAACAACAGTCATTTATCATCTCTCACCAGCTTCTATGGGCGGGAGTTCAGGAGCAGTTTGGCTGAGTGGTTCTGGCTTGTGATTTCTCATGAGGCTGCCGTCAGGTGGTGACTTAGCTGAGGTCATCTTTAAAGCTTCATCACTCATGTATCTGGTGCCACAGCTGGGAGGTGAAAGAGCTAGAACAGAGCCCCACTAACTTCACGTGGTTTCTCTACAAGTCCTCCTAAGCATGAGGCTTGGGTTTGCTGGAGATTTTATATGGTGGCTCGGGGCTCCAAACCACATGCACCAAGAGAACCAGATGGAAGCTGTGTGGCTTTTTATGACCTAGTATTCTATTTGTTGAAGTGAGTCACTAAGGCCAGCCTATATTTGCAGGGAGAAGAATTAGATTTCACCTTTCAATGGAAAAAAAGGTCAAAAAATGGTGGGCATGTTTTAAAAACTGTCTCCCCTCCAGCCAGAAGTTTTATATCTATATATCTATATATAGATATAGATATATAGATATTTCATTTATTTATTTGACAGACAGAGATCACAAGTAGGCAGAGAGGCAGGCAGAGAGAGGTGGGAAGCAGGCTCCTGGTTGGGCAGAGAGCCCGATTCGGGGATTGATTCCAGGACCCTGAGATCATTACCTGAGCCAAAGGCAGAGGCTTAACCCACTGAGCCACCCAGGCGCCCCCAGAAGTTATTTATATTGATCCCACATGCAAATGCACTCACCCTCTCCTAAGACCCCCAAATAGCTCATCTGGATGGCATCCACCCACTTTCAAGGTCCAGTTGCCCATCATCCAAACCAGGTTCAGGTGCTGCTCCATAGGAGCAGATCCTCAATTACAACCTCCTGAATACTGATATCGATCTGAAGATTTGTGGCCTAGAGTGAAAAGTTATTGCTCCCTCACCCAACAGACTTTGGTAAGCATAGGATAGCCACTAGAGACATTTCAGTGTTCCGTGACAATCAGGTAATCAGCCTGTGGCAATTCTGAAATCCAGCCAGGCACTGGTGAACCAAGCTCCTTGATTAGAGCTGAGTGGGAACTATTTTACATGGCACTCGATTCCGTTCTCTGGACTCTAGTTTCCTCCCTCTGAATTATCCTTCATGTTCTAGAAAATCTACACCATCCTTTAAATTTTTTTTCTTAACATATAATATATTATTGGTTTCAGGGGTACAGGTTACCCCCACCTTTTTAAGAAAATATTTATTTACTTGAGAGAGTGAGCAGGGGGAGGGACTGAGAGAGGGGAAGAGAAGCAGACTCCCGCCCAGCACGTAGCCCAACGCAGGGCTCAATCCCACAAGCCTGAGATCATGACCTGAGGTGAAACCTAAAGTTGGACGCTTAAACAACTGAGCCACCCAGGCACCCCAAAAATGTACTCCGTCTTTATAGCTGAGGAGTTTCCTCAGCCTGCTGCTTTCCCAGAGAACTTTAGGAACCTGAAAGCCTTTTTTTTTTTACACCTCCGTCCCTTTTAGCCTGAGCTGGCAATGTTTTCATTAGTGCAACTCTGTTTAAGATTTTGTTTCCCCGCAGTCTTATTGAGATTCCCTCCATTAGACAAAAAAAACACATTCACAAATCTTATTGAGATAAGCTTTTCTTTACCTTAAACTCCCTCTAGGGCTACTTTGGGACTGTGCCCTTAAGATTTTTAGACCCATTTCTGTTAATGGAGACATCTAAAAGGCATGCTCTTGAACTCTTCAGAGGGACTCTTGGCTGCTTGAAAGAATCTGTAAGGCACTACGTTCAACTGTGTGAGGTCTTAACAAAGGAATCTTGAGTCACACTGCTTCCTTCATCTTTATACGGAAATTACATGTATTAATTTTAGCTGCATCTGCCATCTGGAGAGGATGAAACTGAACAATAGTTTGATTTTTTGAACCCCTAAAGTCTTGGCTCTTTAACATTGGTTTTTTGGTTGGTTTGGGTTCAGTTTGGTTTTGTTTGCTTTTTTTTACTTCATCTCTCTCTTCTCATATTTTACGGCAATTAGGAAGGTCAGGAGACACCTTCAACACTGTGCCTGAAAGCTTCCTGGGTCATGAGTCCATTAGGTACATTTTCTGTTTTCCATGTTACCACTGGTATAAAGACTGCAACACTTCAGAACCAGGGGCCCCTTTACTCCAGCTGCCAATACTCTCCCGACTTTCCTTCAGTTCTTCACCCACAGCCTCTTCGAAGCTCCTCCAATCCCTGCTCTCCACTTCTGTTATGGCAACGCCTCACCTCTAGGTACCAAAAAATTCCCACGAATCTATTGTTGTGAAACAAGTCACCCTCCAAATCGGTGGCCTAAGAACAGCATTCACCTGTTTTCTCTTTCCTGGTTTCTGTGAATCCAGCATTTTGCATCAGCCTGTTCGGGGGGGTTCTGGCTCAAGATCTCAGGTGTTCCCGGCTTTGGGGCCAACTCGAAGGCTGTTTTCCTCACATTTCCGGCCCATGGGCTGGGAGGACTTGCCGGGCTGGGGCCGGGCCTGCTGGGTCTTCGCGGTCCCTCTCTGTGGTTTTTCTAGCACGGAGGTATCCCTGCTCCAAGGAAATGAATATACCTCAAGAGAGAGAGCCAGGCAGATGCCGTGTCCCCTTTGATGAACTAGCCTTGAAAGCCACAAAGAATCACTCCTGCTACTTACTCTTAGTTAGAAGCAAGTCACTAAGGCCAGCCCAATATTTAAAGAGAGGGGAAGTAGATCCCTCCTCTTAATGGGAGGTGTTTCAACTCATTTGCAGACTTGTTTTAAAACTAATACATCTCTGGAGTTAAACGCCATAGAGGCGCTGCCCTAGTGTGTGTTCGCTTGCTGAACAGGATGAGTTTGGTAGACTGGGAGAAAACCCAAGACTGTGATTTTCTTGGAATTCTGAATGATAGGTGTCTGTTTTTAAAATTATCTGCAACTGAATGCTATCCCCCATAAGCACTCGGAAAACCTTGGCCCCAAAACCCTATGGCTTTTGAACCTGGAGGTGATAACGACCTGGAGCTCCACTTGCCTCCCAGGAAACCATATGTTATACAGAGTTTTATTCTTGTCCCACTTTAGCTTCCTGCCTCCCAAAGCCAAGTAGCCCCTGTTCCAGAGGAAAAAGAACCCTCCCCAAGTAGCCAACAAGCAGCACTCCCTCCATCTCTAGCCTCTAAGACTCGCTAATGCTTGTATTTGACTTAGCCTGAGTAAGTAGCTTTTTCATACTAATTTTTTAAAACCCTGTTGTGCCAAAGGATTAAATAAGCAATTGTCTAGCTTTAAATGCTTCACAGGGGACTCAAAGAACACATTTCCGGACAGACAATCTAGTTTTCAAACCCACTTCATTTAAGGCAACAAAATCTCTTTTCTACAAGGTTTTGGCTGCATGGAATGCAGGTGTTGTAGCTCTAGCTAAGATAGTATGCAATCAATTTTCCATGTGGAGAGAAATTCTAGGGTGCAGAGATTTTTCTTTGCAGGTTGACAAATGAAAGTATATATATGAGTGTGTGGAGGGGGGAGCAAAGGAGTTCTGTTCAACCCTCAGAGATGACTGAAATCTTCTTTCCTATATTTAGACTATGTCTTGCAATTCATGAAGATGAATTGCTTGTTCTTTTCCATCTTAAACCATTCTCCTTCTGCCCTCTACTCTCCCCAGGCTTTATTTATTTATTTTTAAAAATAACTGAGTCACATGTGAGCCATTCCTAAAGCTTAAGACTTATTTTTAACAACTTGCTCAAACACAAATCCCATTGTTCACATCCTTAGGGGACAGTGAGTTACTCCATGGGGGGGGGGGGGAGTAGAGATTTTGTATACATTTTTTATTCAGTGAATAATTTATATTAAAATAAATTGCACAGAAAATGTGAAAGATCTTTGAGTAATCCAAAGATTACTGTACTGGAAACCAGAAAAAAAAAAAAGGAAAAAGAAATGATTGAAATCCACAAACCTTTGGAGGGAGCTGTGAGGGGAATTCTCATTCAGAGTCTTTTTAATGATGTCCTTGTTGGTGTTTGGAATGCTAAGTTTCTGTGTGTTGTTCCAGGGAACTCCCCGCATGCCACCTTGTTGGCTTCCTCTTCCCCACTGTTAACATGTGTTGTTGGGACTCTAGGAAGTTTTTTGTTGTTGTTGTTTTTTGTTTGTTTGTTTTGTTTTAAGATTGATTTTATTTATAAGAGACAGAGAGTAGGGTGAGTGAAGCAGAAGGAGAGGGAGAGAGAGAGAGTCTCAAGCAGACCCAGTGCAGAGCCCAATTCGGGGCTGGATCCTAGGACCCCAGCGTCACAACCCGAGCCAAAACCAAGAGTCTGATGCCCAACTGACTGCACCACTACAGGTGCCCCTCTAGGAAGTTTTGATAAAGACTCAGCTAAGGTAAACCTCAAAGATCATTGATATGGTATAGTATAGACCAGATGAGTGAGGAAAAAAAGTCAGCAAGTGGGCCAGAAGAGGAAGAACGAGAAAGAGAGGCAGCAGGCTATAATGACAAAATAAATTGAATCAAATCAACTTCCAGTTCTTAGTCTCTTAACTTTAATTACATTTTCTTTCTTGGGTATCAACAGCATTGCTGCCGAAACCCTACAGCTATAGGGGACATAAACATTTAAATCAACCAGAGACAGATGGCAACATCAATCTTCATTGTCACTCTTTTAGAGGATTCCCAGCACTGCTGCCATCTGTGGTGAATGGGACATTAGAGGTGACTATTTCCCACAAGGGCACTTTTTAGATTTACCTTCAGGAAGTAAAGATGCTTCATTGTTTTAGGGGGAGTTTTTTTGTTTTTTTGTTTTTTTTTGCTAAGATCATGGGAATTACAACAGCAATAGGAAGCTAATGCTGGGATAGAAGTTAACCAATTAGCAACCCTACAACTTCCTGTCTGCTCGGCCTCCAGTGACAGCAGATGAGATTGACAGCCGGTCACCTCTAGCTAAATAGTTTGCTCATGACCATACAGACTGGCCATACTAATAGATTGCCTTAATTTTAGCTATGGAATGTCCAACAGTCAAGCCCTACTTTGGAACAGAGAATCTCGAATGTATTTGAATCTATGATCATGCCTTTAACCAGCATAGGGGCCTTATGCTGAATTGTCTTTATGTTTAATGTTTTTCTGTTTATGGCAACCCCTGGTTAAGTTTGATTATTCTTCACCAAATACATTACAATATACTTTTAAAGATGTATCTAGAAGTTAGCCTGTTCTATTTAAGAAAAAACAACAAAAACAACACTTTTTGTGCTTGGTTTTTATTTATTTTTTTAATAAAGATTTTATTTATGAAAGAGAGAGAGCACCAGTGGGTAGAGTGGCAGGCAGATGAGAGGGAAAAGCAAGCTCTCTGCCGAGCAGGGAACCAGATGTAGGGCCCCATCCCAGGACCCTGGGATCATGACCTGAGCCAAAGGCAGCCGCTTAACCAACTGAGCCACCCAGGCACCCCTGTGCTTGGTTTTTTAAATGCAGATCTGTAGGGGCGCCTGGGTGGCACATTTGGTGGAGCATCCAAGTCTGGATTTCAGCTCAGGTCCAGATCTCAGGGCCGTGGATTGAGCCCCATGTCGGGCTCTGTGCTCAGTGCAGAGTCTGCTTGGGACTCTTTCTCCCTCTCCCTCTGCCTCCACAACTCTCTCAAATAAATAAATACAATCTTTAAAAATAAAAAATAAATAAAAACAAAATCCAAACATGGATACCTTTTATAATTATTAATAGCTTTCATTGTCCTGAACACATCAGGGGGTTTTACAGAGCTGTGTCATAGTGCTGAACAGGCTCCATGATATTTTCCCTGGTACCTGGGATGTTTACATCTGTTTGAGTGCCAGTGAGGAACGGAACTGGTCCCTGTCTGGCATAGAACACATGAGACATGAGGCAGTCAATTCAAGAATCATACTGCAAACATTAAGAGCCAAAATTGAGGTTCTTGATGCTATTCAAGGAGACATGTGGAACTGAGAAACAGATCTAGATTTAGATCTGGAGATGGAGTTCCATAATCTTTGATTAAAACCTCTTCCTGCATGAACAGAAATGCTAAAACAAGCAAATTCTGGCAGCTAGGGAGCCCTGACTGAATTTAAACACATGTAAAGGAGGGTTTGAAGGAGGGAACCTAGCACAAAGAGGCATCTGGCATGCAGAGTCTTTATGTAGAAAGATAGATGAGGCTTTCGAGAGCTTTCAGCCAATTAAATCGAAATGCCTATGCCTCCCAGGATACCTAGAGTGATTGATAATTCTCAGGGTTTACGCTAAACTTCGTTGGCCTTGAACATCAGTATTTCCACTGGCTCTGTGAGATGCAGGCTCGCAATTTCCACCTAAAACAGCTTCAAGTGTTCTTCCTGCTTCCCATTCATCCCACTTCAAGCCCTCCTCCACGATGTAGCTGAGGAAATCGCTGGAAGCCCTCTTCTGCGGCACACCATCCTCGTGGTCTTCCTGGTGGCTCCCGTTCCCTCTTATCTTGCTCCTCAGCCTGGAATCCTTTGTTTCCGACTAAACCACTGACCTGTTCTTGGTCTCTCTCACATTCATACTTTTGCTGTGTCTTCTAGGGCATTTTATTAGAGCATATAAATGCTCCAATTTTATTATAATTGTCCTCTCTGCACAACTCCAAGCTCTGCTTGCTCTCTGCATGAGCACAGAGTCTGGCGTACAGTCAGCCCAAAATGAAGATGTGTTGAGTTAGGTCTTGTGTACGTGTCCTTGCTCTCCCCTCCTTCCTTACGACATGCTGATCGATCCCTGGGCATTCTGCAAAACTGCCGCAGGAAGCCATTCCTGGCCTGTCCCGTGCTCTGCTTCCCCAACACCCTATCTCTAACCTTTCATTTACTTCATTTCATCTACTTAGATTACTTACCTATTTACAGATTTGCTATTTCTGTGGCCCCAAAGGGCCAACTATCAGTAATTTCTTAGGGTTCAACTCAAAAGAAAAGAAGGAGTCCATTGTGGTTCTCTCTCAGACAGACTAGGTTGACTGCTGACTCTTGTCACTTCACTTGCTGTGTATCCTTGTCAAGCTCCTTAGCTTCTCTGTACCTCAGTTTCCTCATGTGTAAAATGAAAATAATCAGAGCAACTATATCAGAGTAGTGACGTGAAGATTAAAGGAGGTCATGCATGTTAACATGCAGCACACAGGGCTAGGGTCATATAATGAATGTGAGCAACGGTGAGTCAATAGATAAATGTTTATTGTGCTAGTTGTTGGCAGTACAAAGATGGGTAAGCTAAAGGCAGGCTTGCCTTTGTGGAGCTCACAGCCATTGGAAGGAGGATAATGAGTGTAACCAGTGCCACAAATGGGAGGTACTGTGTGCTCAAGGCACTGCTTCCCAAGTCAGCTGCTAGGGTGGAATCATCTATTTATAGACCTAGTTATCCAACTTAGGAGGCTTTGATGGTCTTTTTCCCTGGTATATGGTGGATGTCATAGGTTGGCAACTAATATATGGTGTTTACTCAGTAAATGTGTGTTGACTAAATCTATGAATGAGTCAACAACCAATGAATGAATGAACAGTAGCTCCAGGACATATGGAAGAGAAGCTTCTCAGGTCAGCGTTCACAGCCAAAGCAGGCAGGAGTTCTCTCCTACAAAATTGAAGTTGTCCATTGTTTTGCTACAGAGGTTTCTAGGCCAAAAACTCTTTTTGGTGGAAATGGCAAAGAAGAGTTGCTCAGCCAGATCCTGGATTTTTGACTGGTCATTGTTTAGTTTTTAACTATCTTTTTACAGGGTTGTTGTACCAAAAAGAGAGAGAGAGAGAAAAAAGACTACTGAACATTACTGTTCATGTAAAGTATAATCATATAAGCAAACAAAGAAAAACAAGAACTCTGATTTCCTCCTAGTTCACCATTCACTCACTCATCTCACAAGCATTCCATATCTTGGGCACCTGGTACCTAGCAAACATTTGGGAGAGAAACAAGCACCCCCGACCCCCAGCCACACGGTTTGCCAGCCCTCTGCTTCAGGGTCTTGTTTCTCTTACCCTCAAACTGATTTCATTATGGACATCTATTCATTTATTAAGAAATATTTGCCTAAAGCCCACTCTGGACCAGGCTCTGTGATGGGCGTGAGAACTCAGTGAAGAGGAAAAGCCCCTCAGCCTTGGCTTCCATGAAATGTGGGGTCTCATGGGGAGGACACACCATACCAGTCACATGGCATCCAAGTGTAATTAGCACACTAGAGGAAAAAGAGGGTACAGGGAGATGATATAACAGGGGGCTGAGCTGGGGAATCAGGAAAAGTTTCCCAGAGGAAGTGACTTTTGAACTGCTATCTGAATGATGAGACAGGAGCCGGAAAGCTGCAGATGCCAGTGTCAGGAGAGGGTTGGTCTGGGGCCACAGAGGCAAAGGACAGCCAGACAGGGGCCAAGGACATTCAGGTCGTATGATGAGTTTTTTTGGTTTTTTGTTGTTGTTGTTGTTGTTGTTGTTTTTAAAGATTTTATTTATTTATTTGACAGACAGAGATCACAAGTAGGCAGAGAGGCAGGCAGAGAGAGAGGAAGGGAAGCAGGCTTCCTGCCGAGCAGAGAGCCCGAAGTGGGGCTCGATCCCAGGACCCTGGGACCATGACCTGAGCCGAAGGCAGAGGCTTTAACCCACTGAGCCACCCAGGTGCCCCGTATTATGAGTTTTTAAGAATGTTGAGGAATTTTTCACTGTTCTCTGTCAGTTAGATTGTGGGTTCTTTGAATTCTGAGGCCATGTCATATTCATTTTCACATCTCTGACTGCATCTAGCAGAGGGCTTTGAATGCAAATGGTGCTCGATTAATGCTAATTGAATATGGAAAAGGAGGCCTATGACATGACCTTGTACTGGGATGTTAATGATGATCTAGTTCAGTGGATACTTGTATCTCCAGACCATGAAATGTTCCTAAAACTCCTCAATGCTTTCACCTAGGCCATGCAGATGAGACATGAAGGGGCATGGCACTGTCTTTCACTTAAGAAATGTTTCTGTTTATATTATTTCTCTATGAGGGAAAGAAAGCTATCCTTTTGCCTGGATTCTCATTACGAGAATTACGAGTCGGCCACGATCTCAACTGCAAGACTCCCTGAGCATCTTTTTGTGGATCGGGGGTGAGTGGGGTGAGGAGTGTAGTCTCTATGCCTGGTATCTTCTACGTCAGTCTGATCAACAATGCAGGATTCCATGTCCCCTGACTTCACTCTTTCATGTTCTTAAGGCCCTTGGCACCCACAGGCCGGTAGGCAGGATTATGGGTGTCTTTTGGGAACTGTGACTTCTGTGGGACCAGCTTTTCTTATATTTGGGGAGTAAGGCTCAGCAACTATGGTAAATGCCTCCATCTTCTGTGAGAGAAAATTCAAGGGAATCAGCAATATGCCACCTCCCTCTTCGAATGCTTAGGAAAAAGCGCTTTAGAATCGGGATAACAGATAGTGATACATTTCAGAGGCCCTTTTTGCACAATGATGATTTTCTCGAAAAGGAAACAGACCTCAAGGATCTTTGTCCCCTCCCGAGAGGCTTTTCTTCCCAGTGTGTGTATAGTATGTGAATATGATTATATAAATGCAGTGGGAAGACGTGCTCCTGATCACTCTTTAAATCTTCTGATGCTGGCAATGATCTCATTTTTAAAGCCACCAGAAACCACAGATGGTGGCTAAATCACCCACATACTCTTAAACAACTTCCTTATTTATCTGTTTGGCTGTTTTCATCCCTTCTTTTCCCTTGTGCCATTCTGTGACAACACCTCAGCCTCAGAGATCCAGAGCGTCCGTCTGCTGAACACATGAATACCAAAGAATTGGTTTCCTTAGTAACAATAACCATGAAGCAGCTCTCAGAACTTCCTGCCTTTCTGTCTGTCTGACTTTCTGTGTGTTTTCTGTTGGGCATATAGAAAAAGACGCCCAAACCAGACTTGACCATAAAAGATACATATCAGTTTTGTGACCCATAGGCAGAAGGAAGGCTCATCTCCGCTGAGGTCACATTCCTTTTCTCAACCCGCTGCCCTATTCTGTGAGGTTCAGGCTAAGCCAGAACACCTGCAATGGTTCACGACCATCTCACAATCTTTCTTCTGTCTTCGAATCAAAATTTGGAACCGCAAAGCCGGCGTGGAGGACACATAACCAAAATCTCTTTTTCTGTGGGTCATCAACATGGAACTTTCCAAAACAGAAAACATCTTTTCTTTCCACAATATTTTTAATTATAAAAGGGAAATGTTAATTGAGCAGAGAAGGTGTTGCTGGTTTTTCCAGGATTTCTTTTTTTCAGCGTCTGTTGTGAGAATTTGCCCTGTTTCCAGCCCCAGCTCCCAGATCAAGTCAGGAAGAGCCCACGGGGCCTCTCTCCCTAGAAAGAGCAGAGGGAGATGTGCCTCGGGAAGCTCTGGACTCCCCATCCTACCACTGGCTTCTGATCTCGTTGTCTAGACTCTTGATGTATTCTGCCGTCTTACTTCCTGGGCATGTACTGGGTTTCCTGACCCTCTCTGGCTCTATCACCCAGCCTGCCCAGATTCCTGGCTATGGCTGTAGAGTGTGCCTATTCAGGGCAAAGCACATACCTGCTCCTTCATATTTTAGCTGTCTTCCCCAGGCTGTGTCCACTCGACATAAAAACACAGAGCGCTGCTTAGTGCTAAGTACAGTGGACACTGGGTGTGGGAATGAGCAGAAAGACACAGCCCCTACCTCCATGAAGTTCACAGTCTGAAACAGTAATTTGGGTCTAGAGCAATGGTTAGAGTCCACTATAATACTAGCTATGCCCAGGGTAATGAGGACCACTGATGAGAAGCCTATGAAATTGGAGGCAAAACAAGGGAAAGTCCTGAAGAGGTTAAGCCTAACCTAAGTCTTAATTTTTTTTTAAATAATAAGAAGAGGTAAATATGTTCAACACTTTTTATAGACTAAGAACTTGACATGTGCTGTACATTCTTTATTTAATTCCCACAACTGCTGTGAAGCACATTCCCTTACCATCCCCACTTTTCAAACTGAGACTCACGAGTCAAAATTTTTCAAGGTCACTGAGCTTGGAAGCAGCAGAGCCTGCAATCAAACCCAGAGCTGTGTGACAGCTAAGTCCAGAATCATGACCACAAGCTGAGTGGTAGGAGGAATCCCGAGTGGTCCAGTGTGATAGGCATAGAAGTGGTTACTTTTGCCAGAACATGAGTGTGGGGTGAAGCATGGAGAGAGGAAAGCAGGGCCAGATGGTGGAGGCCTGGCTAATGAGGTTGGCCCTATGGTCCTCAAAGTGAAGGTGAGCTGCTTGATTTGCACCTTGGAAAGGCCGTTCTGGCCATAGTGAGGAGGATGGCTTTGTAGGCATAGAATTAGGGATAGGGAGATAGTAGTCAATAATCCTGGTAAAAAGTGATATTGGCCTGAATCTGGGCATCAGCAATAGGAACACAAAGGAAGGAATCTCCACTGCTCTTCCCATGAAACTCCATCCCCTGGACATCTCCTCCTTCCCACTTTGCTCCTCCAGCTCAGCCTCCAGGGCTCCTTTGGACATCGTATCCTCAAATCTGTCTGGGGTTACCTTACCCTCCCACACCCTACACTGCATCTCATTTTATTTTCAACTCCCAGAGCCTCGTATAGCAGTAATACTTAGCAAAGTAATACTGAATGGAACAATGAATGAGTTGAAATAGTTTCTGATTTCCTACCTGTTTAACAAAACCCACGGTCTAGACCATTGCAATCATGTTGCTGCCCTCATTCAAACGTAATACAGAAACCTGGACAGATGTTCTGAACTAGGATGAGATATGAGCTACCTGGCTGTCACAGTGCAGATACTCATTGATATGTTGGATCATCTACTCTGTCCTAGATTTGACACTTAGTGTTAAGTGACAAATGTCAAACAGTATATACCTCAAACAACTTAGCTGGAGTAGAAGGAAGTAGAATTCAAGAGGTTTCTTCTGTGCAATTTCATAATATAAAGAGACAGGCAGAGATGGGCCCTTTCTTCATACTTTTCCTAATAAAACATTGGGCCAAAGCCTGGTGAGATGGTGACAGGTGAAACTGGACACACACACACAAAGAAGCAACTGAGATATTCCCAGAAGTTGAAGACCTACTATGTAGCATTTTGAAGGCAACAAAATTCATGCTCATGATATGAATAGCTTCTCTCATCTGGTGGTCTTAATTTCTCCTTGATCCAGAAGAAGTAAAAAATTTAAAAAGTAAACATAACCTGCACACGGTTATTTATAGCAGCTTTACTCCTAAGTCCCAGAACTTGGGAGCGACCAAGATGTCTTTCAGTAAGTGAACAGATAAATAAACTGTGGGCACATCCAGACTAGAATATTCTTCAGCGCTAAAAAGAAATGAGCTATCAAGCCAGGGAGAAATAGGGAGGCCTTTTAAAGAATTCAATCCAAGAAGTCTACACACTGTACGATTCCAACTCGATGACATTCTGGAAAAGGCAAAATTATGGAGACAGTAGGAAGATCAGTGGTTGCCAGGCAGGGTAAATGGATGAATAGGCAGGAGAGTCTTAGGGCAGTGAAAACAGGCTGTACGATATCATAGTGATGGACATATATATCTCACTATGGATTGATTCAACCCACAGAGTGAACTATAATGTAGACTGCAATTTGGGTGCTTACGTTGTATCAGTGCAGGTTCATCCTTGTTTTAAAAATGCACCACTCAGAGGAATGATGTTGATAATAGGGGGATCTGCACAAGGGTAGGGCAGAAGTGTATAGAAAAATCTCTGAACTTTCCCCTCAGATTTGTTATAAATCCAAAACCTCTCAAAAAGATAAAGCCTTAATTTAAAAAAAGAAATAAAGAAAGCCAAATCAGAACAAACAACTATGGAGTAACCTTAATGACATCAGCTTCAGTGGGCTGACATGCACATAATATTCTATGGCCCGGCACTTTGGCTAATAACTCAAGACTTTCTACTCTGTGTGCATGTTCCCAAAAAAGAATTCTGACAAACTGTGTATACCCCATGCTCATTTTACATTGCTTTAGAAGAGCAGGACTGAGATGGACAAAGGATTCAGAGGTCTCACTTGTGTGGAACTCTGCCCCCTTTCGTATGACAAAATGTATTCCTATTAAAGAAATGAGAATCTGCAAATAAATCCCGAGGGTGGGGCTGAGTTAATGTACTTCTCATCTACTGTGGCAAGGAAGAGCCTGTGGCCTTTGACTCACTGGCCAAAGGCAACAAATAAGCCACAGCAACTCAAAGAGACACAGGAAAATACAACTAGTTCTTCAAAAACCATACAAGAGCAATTACCATATTTTAGCATATGGTTCCACACTGAATTATTTCACAGTTATAATTAGGTTGTTAATGCGGTGCAGAATTGGAAGATACACTAATTTGGTGTATACTTTATCTAATCTGCTGGAATTGCAACATTTAGAGGGCTTGACTTTTCACAAGCAATTAAAAAGGACTTCTTCAACTTAACTTTAGTATCACATTCTTTTTTTTTTATTATTGTGTTGGGCTTTGTAGTGTGTGTGTGTGTGAGCAAGAGAGAGAGAGAGAGAGTGAGAGAGAGAGACAACACAAAAGATAGAGGTTCCATCCCAGTTACAGGCACAAGCAATGAACGAGTCTGATTTGTTTCCACTATTCATCATGTATGATTCTTTTCTTTCTTGCTTGCTTTTTCTCTCTTTTTTTTTTTTTTTTTTTCTTTTTTGCCTTTGATGAATTAAAACTAAATTTTCTTCTCCAGGACACTTCTCTGTTCCAGTCATAGTAAATACCAATTTCATTTCCATCCTATTATTTTTCTAATTAAGCATTTGTCATGCAAAAGAAGATCTGAGGTGCTTCTGCTTTCCATTATGTAAAATATTCAGTTATGATAATAGCTTTAGGATGGCATCTTGAAGGTGTTAGGGAAAGAAATCAGGGAAGAAATAAACTGCATTTTACCTTGGACTTTTGCCCATTTATATTCTCTCTGGTTTGCCACAATTACTAATATTGACAATGTCCTGTCAATTGTGAAGGATGTACACATGATTAGCATCCTTTAATAAGGAGAATCCTGTTAAGTGCCTATCTAAAATTTGTTTTAAGGTTAAAAATATAACCCTGCATCTCATTTTTTTCTCTTCTATTCACACTTAGCAAAACCTATAATTTCTATATTTGATGAAATGTGCTTCCGAATTCAAATTGTTTCAGAACAAAGTAGGAATATGCCAGAAGGACAACTTGGTATTTCTTGAAAATTCTTTCTTCCTTCTTCTTCCTTCTTCCTTCTTCTTCCAGCTAGGCTCTGTCAAAGGAGAATTTACTTTCTAAATCCTTTGAACACAAAGCTTTTCCATTTTCTGTGGCAAGATATTTTTCCCAAACACTAATAATCACATCATATACCTCTATTTATATCCATACATATACTATGGATCCATCCCTATGTATATGTGTATATATGATGTCATGTATATTATGTAGATATACATGATATTATCTATTGGTTTATAAAATCTTAGACTTTAATTTTCAATTTCCATAGTTTGCCCAGCATACACTGTGAATTTGGATTTTATAAAAGTGAAACCATTTCTTCACAATTTCTCAAAATGTAGACTGAGAGTTTTCTGATTTTGGAAGGAACCCTGGTGTACATTCTGAAATTGCCAATTCCTAAAAGACATTGTGTATGGTGTGTGCATGTGTATGTGTGTCTGTCTGTCCATACCATCTGAGTGCTAGTAGTTAAATCTCACTGTGAATAGCTGCCCTTGTAGCGCCCCCTCCCACTGCTGCCATCTCCCCCAGCCACTCTGAGTGTTGGCTGCTGAAGACTTACATGTGCCCCCGCTTTGGGGAAAGTTGTCCTGGGCTCCTAGGGGAGCCACCACACCCAGGGAGTTGGTGGCAGGAGGCCACAGTTCATAGCTCACTGATAAGTGTACAACAGGTTGGCACCCTGACCCCAAGAGAGAGCAGCTGGGTGGTGTGTTTAATGTTCCAGAGCACCCTCCAACCGGGCCCAGGCCTGGATGGCCTCTGCCTGAGTCCACGCCCCTCAGCTTCCCTCTCCTGCTTCACTTCTGCCCTTTGTGGGGTTTTCCTGAAAAGCACTTGCTCAAGAAATTGCCGGCACTCAAATCCCGGTCTCAGGCTGTGTTCCTAGGAAACATCTTTCAATTTTAGCCATTCAAGTTTTTAATCAATAAAATGTAGGTAAATCATTCCTGCTCACTCTCATCCTCAATGTTGTGGTGGAAATAGTAAATTATGTGGAAGAATTTTGTAAACAGCCAAAGCCATAAGAATATTTTGCAGGCAATATGATGTATTACCTATTTTAGTATTTCACCTTAGGTTCTAGGAAAATAGGGTTGATTTCTACCAACTTGTGTCTTTTATACTCTAGGCTAACGTCTACCTTGCTCACTTTATCACTCCGTAGCAACAGTTGATTTGTAAGAGCTGCTGACTTGTCTGGTCACTTTGCACACCTGGGCTCTCCAAGGCAAATTTATGAAAGACATGTGAGTTCAGCAAAGGACAGTGTCAGTCTGGGGAGTACACAGGCCTCACAAAAGGCCAACTAAGCAGGAACCCAAGACACAGTTTTGTCAGATTTTCACATGTTTTTTTTCTTTTTTTAAGATTTTTATTTATTTGACAGACAGATCACAAGTAGGCAGAGAGGCAGGCAGAGAGAGAGAGGAGGAGGAGGCAGGCTCCCTGCTGAGCAGAGATCCCGATGTGAGGCTCGATCCCAGGACCCTGAGATCATGACCTGAGCCAAAGGCAGAGGCTTTAACCACTGAGCCACCCAGGCGCCCCAGATTTTCACATGGTTTTAAGCTAAGCCAGGCACCAGATTTTTATGCGGAATCTCCAGATTCTTAAATACTGACAATACATTTTTTAAAAAAATTTAACACCCTACTATTCAAGTAAAACATGACTGGGGGCCTAACTGGGCTATGTCCAGATTTAAGCTCCTGAAATAACGGGCCAAGTGACACCTGCTGAGGTCTCAGCTCCCAGTGCTGTGCTGGGCACATGTGGGTAAAAGGCCCGGGGTGAACAGAACCACTGGCAGCAATGCGGGTTTCCAAGGAGTTAAATGAATGACTGCTGGTTTTAGTAAACAGTTCTCCACTTTGTAAAAACTACTTAGCATATGATTCTTTTCCCTAAACAGTATTACAACATATGCAGATTTTTATTCACTCGCCAGCCTGCTATTGCACAACTTTTCAAGGACACTTAGTCTGTTTCCTGATCTATTAAACAAAAATAATTACGCCTGACCTGAAAATAAGCAAAAGCATGAAAAAGGGGCTTTACAAACAGGAGTGATCAATCCAGATGTAAGAAATCACTGTTCTCTAAATTTTGCCCTGGGATCTAAGTCTCATACTCAGAAATTTGAAACCAAGGAACAGAGGCTCTCTTATCTTTCTTCTAAGATTTTGTTTCCTTAACTGTAGTCATGATTTTTGCTCTAAAAACTGCATTATTATTTTCTATTACTATCTTTTTTTGATCTTTTTTTTAAGTCAAATACATTTGATCTTTTTTTAAGTCAAATACATTTTTTTCCCGACTACCAACTATCTTTGTCAGCTACTGATTCTGCCTTTGTCCAAAGCAATAATATCTATGAATGCACAGGTCTCATGTCCTAGTACTTTGCACACATATACACACATACGTATACACATATATAGGTGTATGTATACTTTGTATATATATATATATACGTCTGTGTGTGTGTGTATCTGTATATCTGATATGCATCTCTATCCCATCTAAAATCACCTTGCTTATCACCAATCATATGTCTTCCATTTTAGAATATTTTGCCCCCTGACCCGAAATAGTAGAATTTCATAGGAAGATTTTCTGCCTCTCTCAGTCTATTAATTTACTCATTGGACATTTGTCACTCACTGTCCATCTCATGTAAACCTGGAACAGGCAGGAGAAGATTAACATTATTGGTTCCACAATATTTTAAGCCTCTCTAAAAGCTTTGTGAGCCCAGTGAATTTCGGGTAGGTAACTCACGCTCCCAAGTCTCCCGGCTCCAGATTCCTGTGGACTTGGTAACACAACGTTCAGGAGGGCAAGCCCAAGAGAGTCATATTTGTAAAATGCTTAATCTTTCCTCTTAGAGTCTGCCCCAAGGGAATCCAGGTAGTGCTACTAGCGAGTTTTAAGGCCACGTAGTCTGGTGGCGCCCTTCTCAACAGCTTTCATGCGGGAAGCTGTCTGGTGCTATGTTCCTAACTAACTAACCCGCCAGCATTGTTGTTTCTGAGGTTGGCTTTAGCTATTGAATAAGATAATGGCATTCAAACCAGTCTCCATTAGGATATGAGATGATGTTAATAATTATAGTCTGTGCGTTTAGGTGGTGCCTCTCCAGGCAAGCACTAAGCGTTTTACAAATGTTATCTCATTTCATCTTCATGACACCCTTGTGAAGCAAGCATTTTTTATTGCATTGCTATAGAGAGAGCAGCCGAGGCGTGAAGAGGTTAAATGCATTGCCCAGCCTGAGAGTAGTTCTGAGATCACAGATCTCAAACCCAGTTTTATGTTGTCTGAGGAAAGTATCTGTAATGTATTTGTGTCTGGGTTTCACACCAAATGTAGGAAATGTCTCTGGAAATATTTACATTTAGGTCTGTAAACTCATAGGCTCTTTAGGCCTTGCATTCTGTGTGGAATCAACAATGTGTGCCTTCTTGAAGAAGCAAACAAACATAGAGGTCCAATGCTGGAGTCTGACATACTAAATACCATCTGCCAGATGATTTATTTAATAAATCTTTTTGTACCAGGCACTGTTCCAAGTGCTTTGTAAATTTCTAAGTACCATTATGTTCCTCATTGTACAGGGAAGGAAAGTAAGGAAGCCTAGACAACTTGCCCAAATGTCCCACAGCTGTGGGACTGTGGCAGCACTGGGATTCAAATCCACCCAATCTGGTTCCCAAGTTCATGCCTTTAAAGTGAACTTTCTGCTGCCCTCAAGTTTTTAATAGTTATTTGTTTGAAAATGCACTATGTCTCTCTCTCTCTCATGCCAAAGTTGTTTTTTGTTTTGTTTTGCTTTGCATTGTTTCCTGTCAGTAGTTATCCTCTTAATTCTAATTCTGGGCATAATCTTCTCATCTAGCCAATGATTTTGCCCTCACCCCAACTGTGCCTATATTCTAAATGGATGACCAGTTGGTACTCTAGCAGAATGGCTAGAAAAGAGGGCTTTCATCTATACCAGTCATCAATCCTTTCCACTCAGAGTCTGTCAGGGCACCTCCCACAAGTATAGAAGAAAAGGAATTTTTTTTTTTTTTTCATTTGTGCCTTGGAAAAGGAAGACGAGTGAAATTCTTCCAACAGTTCATCCCAGGATTGGGAAGTAAGCAGAACTATTTCTCACAGATGACTTATGCAATATACCTTTCATTTGGAGAGGGTTTTCATTGTGTTCTGTATATTCATTATCTCATCTGATCCTTACACAACAGCCCAGTGAGATAATCAGGGAAGCGATTTTTATAAGCGCCATTTTACAGATGAGAAACTGAGGTTCAGTGTCATTAAATAAACTTGCCCAAAGTCACCGAGCTAATGAGCTATAGGAACAAAATATGTCCAGTGTCATATGTTAATAAGCCCTATAAATTATCTCATCTCATATGAAGCTAAATAGCTTCTGGTGATATCATTGCTAAAATTGGGCATTTAAGCCAATAAAAATCAGAACAATTCCTACTTGGGATTACACACAGGACACTTGAGAATATTTAGTGATTTCCACATTTAGCTACCTTCTCCTGTTTGAGAGAACATGAAATAGACTTTCCAGGGTCATCAAAAGAAGGGCTCCTGTGTGCTTGCTCCTACCAGACCTGGGACTTGTACTTGCTTACTCACCCAGATGCTGCCCATTGCCTGAATGAAGGGAAGGTCTAGGTCTCCCTTGTTTCGGGAATGTGTTCTTTGTCCCCTTCACCACTGCAGTGGTGAAGAATTAGTTCACTAAGGAAGGAATGAAAAGGCAGTTCACTCAAATGAGTGCTATATGGGCTGGGCTTTGGACCCTGGAGGTCTGTCAACTTTTACTTTCTCTATTAAATGTCTTCTGTAGAAGATTGCTTATTTTTCTCATCTGGTTTCTGGGATAATTGCAGTGAATTATCACTTGTTATTTCAGATTTCTTATACTTAGCCGACCCATTTATTATTTTATTTATTATTGATATTCTTCCAAATAGGTCAGTATTGCGGGCATTGGCTTCTCTCCTCCTTTGCATAAGATCTTTACTTCCGCTTGACTAGAATCTAGTTGTCTGATGTGAGTTTCTTCGGTTGTCCTTCCCGCCACCTCAGGATTTTCTGGATTTTTCTCCCAAGTCTCTCTTCTTGAGAACATCACTCCCTCAGTCACAAACATCCTCCCCAATGTTCCCATGCCACTGTGTGCCTCAGCCTTTCTCTCTTCCCTGGAACATTTCCCATTATCCACCAAGAGATTTAAGCCCTTTGAATTCCTCTGCACCTTCCTGTTCTTCGTGGCACACTCTCTTTGCTGGCTCCTAGGACAATAAAGCCTGACTTTTGTCTCTTTGCAGTTTGTTCCATTTACTCGCATTCCTCTCCCTACCCTAAAACACAAGTATTCTCCAAAATTTAGTCCTCAATATTTTATCCTTTCCTAGAATTCCTCCTTTGGTGGTTTATCCATCACATTGTTACTACCCTTGTGTCTGATGGAATATTTTGTCATGTTTCCTTTGAAGTAACAGATTGATTTTATTTAAAAATAAAAAATTGAATGCCCTAAATAAAAATTTTAGCAAACAGAAAACAGAAAAATATGAAAAGACTAATACACCATGACCAAGTGTATGAGGCTTACTTGGAGAGTGGAAGGATATCTCAGTATTAGGGAATTTATTAATATAATTTACCATATTTATGGATTGAAGGAGACAAAACTCATATGATTATCCTACAGATGTTGAAATTTGATAAAATTTTAACATCCCTTCACACAACAAGTTTCAATATTATGAATGGGTGGATAGTGTTTCCTTAACATGGTAAAATAAATGTCTCTCATCTCAAATGTCAACTTTATCCCTAATGGGAAAACGGTAGAAGAATTCTCATTAGATCAAGAAGAAAACAATTATGCTTAATTAGGAACACCAGTATTATTTAATATTATTCTAAAAGTACTTGCCAATACATTTAGATAAGAGAAATAAATAAAATATAACATAGGGGCACCTGGGTGGCTCAGTGGGTTAAAGCCTCTGCCTTCAGCTCAGGTCATGATCCCAGGGTCCTGGGATGGAGGCCCACATCAGGCTCTCTGCTCAGCTTCCCTTCTTCTCTCTCTGCCTGCCTCTCTGCCTACCTGTGATCTCTGTCTGTCAAATAAATAAATAAAATCTTTGTCAACTCTCTAAAAATAAAATAAAATAAAATATAACTTAGGAAAGGGGAGGAGAACATCTTAGAGAATCAACTGAAAAATTATAACAAACAATAAAGGAGTTTGGTCTAGATGTATTAGACAATGCGTAGGAGTACAGGTATTCTCACTTTTTGCTGGTGAGAGTATAATTTGGTACTGTTCATATGGAGAACAATTTGGAAAGAGCTATAAAAATTAAAATATGCATAAACTTTGCCTCAATAATTTCATTTCTAGGAGCATGTTCTTGTTCTTGCACATGTACAAAATGATATAGATCCAGGGTGATTTTTTTTTTTTGCAGCTTTATTTGTAATACATGATTAGAAGGAAACACCCATGAATAGTGAACTGTTAAATAAATTGTGGTGAATCATGCAGTAGAATAATATGTAGCCATTAAAAAGAATGAGGTAACTCTATGTGTGTAGAGTATGGAACTACCTCCAAAATACAGTGGGAAGGAATGAGAGGAATGTGTGAAGCCATGTGTATGGTAACTTACCATCTGCATGTAAAAAGAAAAAAAAAATGGGGAAAAGGACACAATGCTTGTGGTTATATTTAAATACCTAAGGAACTTCCAAAAGCGGTTGCCTCTGGGAGTGAAACTGGGAGATTAAGAGGAAGGAGTGAGGGGAAGATTTATTTATTTATTTATTTTTTGCTGTATGACGTTTCGTTATTGATTGGCAGTAAAACAATAAAAAAGCAGTAGTAAAATAAAATGGCTTTAAAAAGGCCCCAAAACAAGCAGACAAAAACAACAGTAACACAAAATCCACTGCCTCCTAAAGAAATAGAAAAGAAATCCATATGGAGTCTCTTTGGTGGCTATTGCTACATAACCAATCACCCCAAAGCTGAATGGCTTAAAACAACAAAAACGTAACATTTCTTACAATTCTGCGGGTTGACTGTGCTCAGCTGGGCAGTTCTTCTGCTCACAGGGTATAACTGAGATCACTCAGGAGGGGCTTTTGAATGCACATGATGATGCCTCAGCTCCAAGACCTTCCTGTGTTCCGTCTCAACTTTCAGTAATCCTGGAGCTTCTTGACAGCATTGCAGCTGGCTTCCAAGATCACAGAGACAGAAACTGCCTGCCCTTGAAGGCTTAAGTTTACAACTAGCACAGTGTCACTCCCTCTGTGTTATACTGCTGTTCAAAGCCAATCTCTGGACCAATTCAGATTCAAGGAGAGGGGAAAGAGACTCCACTTAATTCAAGGAACACAAGGAGTTTGTGGTTATCTTTAACCACTGCAGGCCTCCATATTTGCTCAGCTCAAATCACCACAGCTATCACAACGGCTATTTGGAATTCCTTAAAGTGTTAACAAATCTGGGTCAGATCATCTTATGTAACTCCTAATGGTTACTTTTTCCCCAAAAGAACAAAATAGCTCAATTTCTGGCCTTAGGTTAATAGACAGTAGTTTTATAATTGAATTTTAAATTCAATTATAAATTTAATTTATAAATATTAATTTATAAATATAAACAAATATAATTATAAATTTTATAATTTGAATTTTAAAATTCAAGAGCTGCTTTAAAAAATTGTTTAAAATCCAGGTAGGATTTATATAGGTCTGTTTTATAGATACAAAGATCAGGTGGCATATCTCTAAAATCTAGAGAAAATTGGTAACATGAATTTTAATCAACCTTTCTTTTCCAAAAAGAAAAGCCAATATATTTCTGTACAGAAGATGAGTATTTCTGGAAGACAAAAGCAACCATAAATCAAAGGTGTCAAAAGCTCTATTATGAACAGCAGAGAAGAACCTTGCCCAGGAACTCAGCAGAGCCCTTACTGGCCACCAGGCGTTCCACTGGCTATTTGGGAAGGCTAATGAAGGAGATGTGGGGCTCAAGATAAGGCTACCAGTCCACCAGAATTCAAATATACTGTTGGCAGTAATGCAGCCTTCTCATGGGTCCTCAAATAGGTCTTGCTCCTTCTTACCTCTCAGTTTTTGCACCATTCCTCTTTACTCTCTCTCCTTCCTACACTTTCCCTTTTGGCTTGGCTAACTCCTCTTCACCCATTAGCTGATGAGTTTATATTTCTTATCCACAGTGAAATTTTCTTTGGGCCTACCCACTTCCCAAAATTAGGTCAGAGGTTCTTGGGGTAATTCCTACTTCTGTTGTATAAATTATTTTGCAGAACTGCCTCACCTCTGGGATCTTAACCCATTATTCAGGGGTGACCCCCAACAACCATGTCTGTACCAGAAGAACAGCTTCCCCGGCTCTGATCAGCTAGTCCAGTAACAGACGCTACACTCAATGTGGACAAAAGACATTCCCTTTTGAACTGAAAGACTTGGAGTTTTGATAACTAAGTCACATTAATGAAGCACATTAGAAGGTAAATCCATAAACTCCTACCAAAGAAGTAGAGCTAATTTGATGCCTGCTTAATCATCTCCTCCTTGGATCCTGTTAGGCATCTCTGTGACCTTCCCATGTATCCCTTTCTTTGATGAAGCTATCCAGAGTTATCTGTAGCTCCCAACCAAAGACTTAACATAATTTATAGCAACTGCAGTGAACTCACGTATGCATGTATAATGAGAGGTGTAAGTATACCTGTATACTTACTATACAGTATACTGTATACTCTGTGTCCTTTCCAGTGCTAGAATAAAAGCTCTCTCTATATAGCAGGATTGATGTCTGCCTTGTTTGGTGTTGTATCTTGAACACCAAGCAGAGTGCTTGGAAAGTGCTCCATAAATATATATTGAATGGAAATAAGTAGAAATTCAAACCTGATGAAGCTCCTTCGGAAGAGATTTCACTATGTTTCAAGCAGGAGGCTTACCGGACCTTTGTGGGTTTCGATTCCATGTGAGTGAGAAATGCTTTGAGTGGAAGCTCTTGATTGGTTTACTCAGGCAGTCACACAGCTCAACCTTTGTAAGACATCCTATATTATCTGATGGCAAAATGAATAAAGTACAAAGACCCTGTTTACCTTTGGATGCCAAGATTAGCTGATGGAGCTTTCTTACTATAGATGGTAAAATCTTTCTAAATTTAGGCAGTGCAGGAGAGGGGGATGGTAGCTCTGTGAACCAGTGGATGCTGCAGGGCAGGGTGGCCCATCACAGACAGACCGGTGAGAGGGCAGCTTGGCAGCAGGAACAAGGCTGGCAGAGTCTCTGGTGGTCAGGCTGTGAGCTTGCAGCAGCCCTGACAGCCATTTGCAGCAGGGAAAGCAGCTGGAGGTGGATGGAAGCGTGGAGCCAGAGGAGAGCTCATTTCCTGTCTGCAACAATTCCCTGGAAGCAGGGCTGGCAGAGTTGAAATTTCAGTATCCATCGTGGCTCTAAAACCACACAGAGTTCTAGGATTGCCCCCTACTCCCCAAGCTCTTAGCACTTCCTAGCTAGTGTCACAAGGGTAACACTAGCTTAGCTGCATGCTGGGGTATTCTGGTAAGAATTCCTGCAGAACACAGGTTTTTAATTCATCACAGAGGTGTGTCTCTTTGTCATTTTTCTTTTCTTTTTTCTTTCTTTCTTTTTTTTTTTTTTTTTTAGAACATGAACCTGCTAGAGAGCTAGGTCTGATGTGTGAAAATTGAGTTTAAAAAAATAGGAGCTTTTTACTTCGATAGTTAAGCTATCTGCTTTCTAATTGCCCTAAAAGATGAAACAACTTTGCATTAGAATATGGCTTGATAATAGCCCAATGCTTGATGCAAAACTGACTCTGAACTTTGGAATGATATCTAACTAAGATTCAAAGACAAAAGCCTGGTCCTCTCCTTCTTCCTCCCTACTGCTCCCCCCCCCCCTTAATATGGTAAACCCTCAGGCCTCATGACTCACTCCATTCTTCTTGGGGAAGGTTCCAGCTCGACCAGTTTGAGCTTGTCCAATCCTGTCAGGAACTACTTTGCCTATGTACAGGTGTCTCTGTAGAGGTGAGACATTATGTTCAGTTGCTGAGTCTGAGACCATAAAATCTGTTTTAATAGCAATTTTATCTGAAATATTTTTTTTTTCAAGTATTGGTGTAGGCCTATAGCTTTAAAATTTGTGTTTAACTGTTCTTAAAAAGCTTTACCATACTTAGCTAAGGAGGAATTATACAGCAGGGTGGTTAAGCTCCTGTAGTCTATAGGCAGAGAGCCATGGTTCAAATCTCCCTTCACCTGTTTGTTAGGGTGTGACTAGCTCCTAATTTTTTCTGAGCTTCATTTCCCTTTTCTGTGAAATGAAGATAATAGTAGGACATCCCTCAGAGAATGAATGTGAAATATAGTTAGCACATAGTAAGTACTCAGTAAATGTTATTATTGTAATTATCTTTAACCCTGGAATATAAAATAAAATTATATTATAGATTCAGATTTCTTCATCTGGCAGGTTTTTATAAAAATTGCTACAAATCTTTTGACACCGTTCCCCTTGAAGTGGTATCGATATCCCTTCCATTTGAACCTGATCAGGCTTGTGACTGCTTTGACCGTTAGAACATGTTGGAAATGACACTGTGTGGCTTCCAAAGTTGTCAAGAAAGAACCTGTACCTTCTGCCTCATTTGCTGGAACATTGCACTGCCCTGTACCAAGTCTGACTACTGAAAGGCTTCCACGCTTGGAGAGGTGACTTGTATCACTGGCTGACAGTCACATCAGAGCCCAGCCATCCCTGCCTCGGGGCCAGGCATTTTGGAAGTAGATGCTCTAGTCCCAACTGCTCCAGCCCTCAACTGCTTGAGTCACCCCCTAGCGTTGGAGTCCTCCTAGATGAGTCTCCCCGTTTCATGGTGTATAGATAAATCATTCTCACTTGTCCTGTCCAAGTTCCTGAGTTCATGAATCATGAACACAATAGAATGGCCATCATTTTATGCCACCATATTTGGGGGTGGTTTGTTACATAGCAAGAGTTATATGGCACATTTAGAAAATGATGGATTTAGGGGTAATCATGGGGTAAAGAGAAAATTAACTATATCAAAATCATTAGATCTGATCTTGATCTGTGTGCATACTTTCCAAATATCTATCCATTCTTAATGATGGCAAAGTTAACTCTCTTCTAAGCTAGGATGCCTGTGTTAATCCGAAGGGCTGGCAGCAAACAGAATGCCATAAAAACTCCACAGACCGCGAAGCCCCGAGGGGAAGTACACTAGGCTGTGTAGCAGAGACTTCGCTTACTTCTGTTCTTGAGAGAGCTGAGGGGAAATGAAAGCTGAAAAGAAGAGCCCTTGGTTTAAACAGACCCCGATTGCATCCCAACCTATCAGATCAATAATGCAGAGATTCCTCAAATCAATATGCTGAGGCAGTTTTATCAAATGCACCTGACTATTGATTAATATTCTGACTTTTAAATGTAAATATGCATACCTCTCTGTTGTGATCAGAATTATAGAATATTAAAGCCAGCAAGATACACAATATCCCTTTAGATTATCACCCTGATTTTATAAATGAGGGAACTGAGGCTCAGGAAAGCAGAAAACTCACTAAGATAAAAGAAGGGCTTTTTACCCATCCCTGAAGAATACTCCAATGTCCAGGCCTTTCTTCTGATGCAGAAAAATGTAAGAATGGCAAGTACATCCCCTAGGGGTGTACCCCATTAAATCAGATCACAAGAAAGCTATATTTTTAGTCTTTTTTTTCTCTTCTCCTTACAGAAACACCTTCCCGCACCTAAGACACGCTGTTATATCTTGGTTTTATTATGGGTGAATATTAGAAATGGCCACCTCACATTGCCCTATGGTGTTTGATATCCTTTATACTAAAACATCAAAATAACTGTCTTAGAGCTAGGTTCTTGGGCAGAATTTTGTATTCCCTAATGAATTTTCTTTAATTTGGTTACAAAAGCCAGGAAATTTATCTTGTTTTCCTTGGCATGCTGCTGTGGTAATGCAGGTGGTCACTGCATTTGAATTCTGGTTTCCCCACTGACAGTGTGAACAAGGCAATGCATTTTTTTTTAAAGATTTTATTTATTTGAGAGAGACAGAGAGAGCTTAAGTAGGGAGGGGGGAGCGGCAGAGGGGGAAGCAGACTCCCCGCTGAGCTAGGGGCCTGGGGCTCAGGGCTCTGGGTTCACTGTTGCGGGACTCCATGTTGGGGCTTGATGCTAGGACCCTGAGATCATGACCTGAGGGGAAGTATGAACACTCAGCCCACTGAGCCACCCAGGGCTTCCTGAGCAAGGCAATGTCTTAAGCTTTCATTTCTGCTTCTTAACTGAAGCTCAGCATCTTGCTATCTGCATCAGCATTGTTGTGAAGATTAAGTCAGGTTCTATGATGCAATGACAACTTTCATGGGAAAAAGTGCATTCTTTCTCTTTTATTTTTTTTCAAGTATTAGGATTTTTTTAGCTTTAGATCTCTAATAAAGTACAAATAGCCTGGTGCTTTCCTTTACCTCTGGCCAAAGAAATGTTGTCAGATCTGAAATGAAATGCCTGGTTGCATGTTCCATTTGTTCTTAATCATGGTCCCAAAGATGTTATTTTAAGAATTTGTATGAATACTTTAGAAACCATGGATTGACTTCCATGTTATCTTTGGCCAGAAGATTTCAGGTTAAGGCAAAAAACAAATGAACAAATGAAAAATAATTTGATAACACTGTGGTTTTTTAAAGATGCACAACATTATTTCCCCCATACACAAAAACATGTCCATTTGTCAAGAAATGAAAGCTGGAAGGCTTGCTTACAGAGGCACAAGTTTTACTTGTTCTCTTAAAAACTTCTTTCCACACCAAAGTGATTCCAAACTCTGCTCCCCACTTCTTAGCCAATCAGAGAGGCCTCTTTCAGCTCATGAAACACAAGGTTTTAATTTACAAGGGATCATCTACATTTCTTGCCCAGGGCCTCACAGAAGGACTACATTTTAAATCCAATACAAATGCCTATATGTTTTGCAAAAGTTTTCCCAGACTATACACTATTTCTAATTGCCTAATGACAACAGACCAATTAAAGCAGAGTCAAGAGATAGTTCTTTGCATCTAGTCTTTGGAGAAACTGAGACTTAAGTAGTATATTGAGCAAAGTCTTCTTTTATAGTTTAATCTTTGACTTACAGGACAAATTTGGGTAATTATTATCCTACCTTGTTGATGATAATTTAGTGATGGGGATTATTCTTTCCTTCTATACTTGTATTTTTTTAAATGTGTTTTGTGAGATTTGTGTACAAATAATCAACGATTCATATTTAGAACTACTGAATATACTAAATTTTTGAGTCTGCTATATTAAATTTTTGAGTCTTACCATGTTTAAAATGTATATTCCAACAAATTATAGCTGACTCTCAAAAGATAAGTCAGTTTAGGATCTTACTATGAGTCAGCTATAAGTGCCCTGTAAGATAAAAGCAAGATAATCAAACTGATTGTCTCTTTTGATAAGTTGTTTTAGGAAAAGCTATATATTGTTTTTAAAGATTGACCTTTGAAAGAGAGTTTATAAATTGAGGCTCTGTGTGTAAATGAATAGAAAAACTGCCACACCAGTGTTAAGAAAAGATTTGTGTAAGAATGAAGGAAAAAAAGAAAAGTCACTTAGTTTTAGAATTGTTGCAAGAGAATACAGATGTTTGGGAAGATAAGTATTAGCTTATGCAGAAATTCCTGGGTTGAAATTCAAGAAGGAATAAGGTAGAGGTCTGGTATGAAAGCTTAGGCAACGTCTCTAACTTCCAGTGTCTCTGCAAATGCAGTATGATAGATTCCTAGGTGATGCCTCCCAGGTCAGAGGGAATGGCGTAGTCAGAGTTTTCTCTATCACTCTCATCTCCCTAACCAATCAATGTCCCGTCACTAGGAATTTAAAGAAAAGAGTGAACTCGTGACAGGTGAGATACCCAGGTGAGAGTCAAATCTTATAGTTTCAAACTATATTAGGTCTAACACAGCATTTCTCAAACTGCATTTTATAGAACATGAGTGTCCAGCAAAATATTTACATTCTGAGTCCCAGCGGTATTACCCCTATTATCCTGGCATAAAAACTATGTTAAATACTGAAGAATCACCATGATCTGCCCATCTCAGACGCCGCATTTTCTTCTGTAAGTTTTAGGAGTAGACGTGTTCACATTCTGTTACTCAATGGAAGTTCATAGACTTTGGGTCAGATACAAGGCCTGACTCTGGTTCTTACCAGCTATAGAACCTTAGACATGTTGTTTAACTACTTTGAGCATTAGACTCTTTATCTATTAAAAGAAGATAATAATTAGTATCTTACCTCACAGAGTGGTAAAATTTAAGTGACAAAAGGTAGAGTATATAGTGTACATGAAGAAAATCAATGCTAGATACATACGATAGATGCTCAAAAATATAATCTTACCCCATGTTATTCAACAAAGATGCTTCAAGCCTGCCACCCACAAGCCAACACAAAACAACTCACCTAAAAGTTCAAGGTCCTCCTGGTTGCTTGTGGAGTATTCACCTAACTGCTTGCGTGTCCATGTGCACTCAACTGTATGTAATTGGAACTGGATCTCTAGCCCTGGTAATTATCCCCATTCAGCCTGACCTAAGCAGTCTGGAGAAACTTCAGAAGATTTGGGAAAGGCCTGATAAAACAAGATCTTTGATATAAGAAAACTTGACAGAGTCTAAAGCTTGAAGCACCAATATCAAGGAGGAACTGGGTTATGTTTATAGTTCTTGCCTAATTGAAATATTTTTATTACAAAGTTCATAATAGTTTATACTTATTTAGTCCTTTTTTTATCTGTGGATCTCAAACCTTTCTACATCCTGAGAAAAGAATATATTTTAGATTAAAGTAAAAATATGCTGCTCATATTCCTCTTCTAACATTTTGTTATCCATAGCCTGCATCACCTCCCCAAAACACTTTGCATAACACTAATTGTCATTAGTTCCAACTCTGAACTGTTCTTGATTTTAATAGCTTCTCAATACCACATAGGTTTAGTAAATGAAATACTGGATTGGTATAAAATAAGTAGAAAATGTAAGGTTTTTTTTTTTTTTAACTTTGGAAGACAACTCTCAGGAAAAGATTTCTTTCTTTAGTTTTACAAGATCTTTTTATACACAATCCATTGAGAGGGAGCTGAAAAAACCTGACTTTTTTAAAAAAATTAAAAGAATTGTAACTACTCAGAAGAACATAGAAAGGGCTAAAATAAGCATCTAATGAAATTCAAACCAAACAAGGCCAGTTACCGGAAGTTTGTCCCTTAACATTTCTGGGTCTAGTATTTTTCATTATTACCCGGAGAAAATCAACTAGTTCCTAGGTGATGCCTGTTCCATGATCTAGCAAGAAAGACTTTTTCTCCTCCCTCTCTCTCCCTCTCTCTCTTTTTAAAATTCTGATAGCATTTCTGAGCCTCCTCCCTAGTAAACCTCACTGTCCAGTGGAAGGTAAAATAAGCTTAAGAATTTCAGTAGAACAACTTTTGAAGTAGGAGAGTGTCACCTACTCTGAGGAATAGAACTGAACACTCTGCCTTATTCCCTATCCCCTCCAGTGCCGGGAGAAGAGGGTTTGGAGCAGTGGTGTTGGTGGATGTTTAAGGCATGTGATGCTTCCTCGTGACTAACACATTAGAATTGATTCACTTTTCACCCAGCCAGTCACCAAGAATGACCTTGAGAGAATGGAACACATGATCGGTAGGACTTTACAAGAGAGGAATGGTAGAACGAAGAGGTCTTGGTAAAGTTTCTAAGCATGGGATACTATCAGCAGAAGAATGAGCATCAGGGCAGAGGCTAGAGAAAAAGTGTCGCTGGGAGACTGGTAGGCCAGGTACTGGAAGGCAAAATGAACAATATGGACTATGAGTGCTCAAAGGATCTCAGAGAGCAATATCAAAATTTTTCATGAATTATTATCACTCACATATGATGCATGTTGTACATTTAGTACCTGTTGTGTTTTCTTTTAAAAAATATTAGGAACCAGGAAATACTTTAAAACAAATACATGTTTTATGAATTTACTATATCCATGAATACTTGAAAAACAATAATATATGTATCTGAGACAAACAGATGCCATTTTGGTTTAACAGGTAAAGATACGACTGCACATTCTTGAGAGACACCAACATGCTTGGTGATGAAATTCACAGTGCCCTGTTAGTATGTGGTATGAGTACTACCCATCTCAAGTAAAGTGACCTTTATGTCTAGACTAATGTTCAAGCTTCCCAATGACAGAGTGCCCCAGGTTCCATCTTTCACAGTCATTCTGAAGCCACCCCCAACCACCAGTCCCAGCCCGGGTACATGGGAGAAAGTGACCCTCAATAGCTCCCTATTGTCTGTATTTCATTCGGCCCAAACTTTTCAGCATGGACTAAAACTTTCTCCTGCCTTCCTTAGGATAACTCAGGCACACTCACTTCTCACCCCTCACTCCTTTCAGCAATTTAAGTACTTCAGAGCATCTCTGTCTTTTGTACCTTCCACTCACCTCTCTATCAGAACACTTTTCAC
This sequence comes from Lontra canadensis, assembly GCF_010015895.1. NCBI lineage: Eukaryota > Metazoa > Chordata > Mammalia > Carnivora > Mustelidae > Lontra > Lontra canadensis. The sequence goes on along the minus strand of NW_022630996.1, from coordinate 64,248,959 downwards.
CCATTTGCACTGGCTAGCTGTGTCCACCGTGCTCATTCAGTGTTGACATGGACGACAGGCTAACTGATCTACCTTTCTGTGCCCCACCGCACTTTGTCCTCCTGTAAATCTGGGCCATGTCTTTCACATCTTTCTATTCTACTACCTAATATTGCTTATAGCATAAGAGGAGCTTCCCAAGTGTGTACTAAACAAATGAATGGATAAACAAAAGATAGAAAATAACGTAGAAAATTATCCTGAGAGTCTAATCATAGGCCAACAAATTCTAGGTGGAATTTAATAATACAATGGCACTTTATTGATAAAACTGAGTCACCTCGTTAAAGCATCATTAAAAAAAAAAAAAACCCACAAAAAAACCGTAGGCGGAAAACAGCAAGAATGTAAGCAGGCTGAGGTGGATCGTGTTGTTTGGAATTAGGAAGGGAACGTGCAATTAGCTCTGTTCCTTTCAGACTTCGCTGTATTGTTTGTTAAACTGGCATCCCCAGCTCCGCATACCGGTGGAAGACCACCAAGCTGCTCCAGCCCAGCCTGTGGCTCCTAACTCGCCCAGGTCTGACACTCCCAGGAGCGGCCCTGCGCCATGGGCGTCCCCGGGTTTCGGAAGGCTCCTAATAGCTCCCCCAAAGCCCAGGCTTTTCGCCAGTGATGCTTCTGCTCCGGTCTGAGGCACTTCTTCGGTCTCCGGCAGCGAGGAAGCTCCTGAAGAGAGGTCGTCGGGTTCTCCAGATTTTCTGAGTATTTAATACTCTCCCTTTGCTTCTGTTCCTGACTTGATTTAAGAGGAGAAAAAGACTACAAGAAGGATAATAGTAGTGGACGGCGCATCTGGTTTTACTTTTTCCATTCCGTCAAAGTTTGTGTTTGTGTTTTGTTGTTCTTCATTTGACAGCAATCCTGTGAACTTCTCCTTGGGGGAAATGGCGCATCCAAAGCCCGCCAAGCCCAGGCTAGAGCTCTAGGACGTATTAGAGTCATATTTTAAACAAAACCTTGACAGACATAAACTCAAAGGAAGCCGTGCGCTCCTTAAGTCAAAAGCATCTGTTCTGATCCCTGCGCTCGGTTTGCTGTTGGTAACCAGCGTTAAGAGCAGTATTTTTAAACAAGAAAATGGATAAAAGCAAAGAAAAGCTAAGTCCTGGGGTCCGCCGACTCCTATTCATTATCTCCAACAGCATATGGGACCATTCTCCTACTAGTCCTCGCCCTTTCTTCGGCAAAAGGAAAAGCAACCAAGCCTGTCCCGCTTCATAGCAAACCCACTCTTTGTGCCTGAGCGGTGCCTCTGCCACCACTACTACTTCCTCCAGCTCCCGCCCCCACCTCCTCCCGCCCGCCGCCAGCTTTCGCTCAGGGAGGCAGGCAGCGGGCGCCCTTTGCGCCGGGAAGCCAGTGCCGCGATTGGGCGACGGTCCCTGAGCCTCCAGTTCCGCGTCGGTTTCAAGGCTCCTCCCTCTTGGTGAAAGACAGACTGCGGGGCGCCTGGAAACCGGTCCGAGGGCGCGCGCGAGAGCGAGGAGAGCGAGCGAGTTGAGGGATTGACACAAATGGTCAGGCGGCGGCGGCGGAGAAGGAGGCGGAGGCGCAGGGGGGAGTCGAGGCCACTGGGCTGCGGAGAGTTGCGCGCTCTACCCGGCCGCGGCCACTAGCGCTGCGCGGCCAGCCGGGAACAAGCGAGCCGAGGGCCAGGAAGGCGGGACGAGACCCCGGCGCGCCGGAGCCACCCGGGCTCTCCCCGCCGCCCACGCTTCATGAATCGCAAGTTTCCGCGGCGGCGGCGGCTGCGGGACGCGGAGCGGGAACCGGGGGAGCGGGCTGAGCGCGGCTCAGACTCGACGGAGGGCACCGGCACGGAAGAGATCTCTCTGGCCGCAGGGGGAGCCGCTGCCGGCTGCTCCACTGCCAGCCCCAGCCGGGCGGCGCCAAGAAAGGAGCCGAGAAAGTATGGCTGAAGAGGAGGCGCCTAAGAAGTCCCGGGCCGCCCGCGGCCGCGCGAGCTGGGAACTTTATGCCGGGGCATTCCCGGCTGGACGGGTGGCTGAGGGGAGCGGCGACGCTGGCAGCCGGCGCCACCGCCGCCCCCCAGCTGACTCTGGACGCTTGGCGCGCCGGCTCCTGCTTCTGCTTTGGCTGCTGGAAGCTCCGCTGCTACTGGGGGTCCGGGGACAGGCGGTGGGCCAAGGGCCCGGACCGGGGCAGCAGCCCCCGCCGCCGCCGCCTCAGCAGCAGCAGAGCGGGCAACAGTACAACGGCGAGAGGGGCATCTCCATCCCGGACCACGGCTACTGCCAGCCCATCTCCATCCCGCTGTGCACGGACATTGCGTACAACCAGACCATCATGCCCAACCTTTTGGGCCACACGAACCAAGAGGATGCGGGCCTCGAGGTACACCAGTTCTACCCCTTGGTGAAGGTGCAGTGCTCGGCGGAACTCAAATTCTTTCTGTGCTCCATGTACGCGCCCGTGTGCACCGTGCTGGAGCAGGCTCTGCCGCCCTGCCGCTCCCTATGTGAGCGCGCGCGCCAGGGCTGCGAGGCGCTCATGAACAAGTTCGGCTTCCAGTGGCCGGACACGCTCAAGTGTGAGAAGTTCCCGGTGCACGGCGCCGGTGAGCTGTGCGTGGGCCAGAACACGTCGGACAAGGGCACCCCGACGCCCTCGTTGCTGCCGGAGTTCTGGACCAGCAACCCTCAGCACGGCAGCGGGGGGCACCGTGGCGGAGGCTTTCCGGGGGGCGCCGGCGCGTCGGAGCGAGGCAAGTTTTCGTGCCCGCGCGCCCTCAAGGTGCCCTCCTACCTCAACTACCACTTCCTGGGGGAGAAAGACTGCGGTGCGCCCTGTGAGCCGACCAAGGTGTACGGGCTCATGTACTTTGGGCCCGAGGAGCTGCGCTTCTCGCGCACCTGGATCGGCATCTGGTCAGTGCTGTGCTGCGCCTCCACGCTCTTCACCGTACTTACGTACCTGGTGGACATGCGGCGCTTCAGCTATCCCGAGCGGCCCATCATCTTCTTGTCCGGCTGCTACACGGCAGTGGCCGTGGCCTACATCGCCGGCTTCCTGCTGGAGGACCGAGTGGTGTGTAACGACAAGTTCTCCGAGGATGGGGCGCGCACAGTGGCGCAGGGCACCAAGAAGGAGGGCTGCACCATCCTCTTCATGATGCTCTACTTCTTTAGCATGGCCAGCTCCATCTGGTGGGTGATTCTGTCGCTCACCTGGTTCCTGGCAGCGGGGATGAAGTGGGGTCACGAAGCCATTGAGGCCAACTCTCAGTATTTTCACCTGGCCGCCTGGGCCGTGCCGGCCATCAAGACCATCACCATCCTGGCGCTGGGCCAGGTGGATGGCGACGTGCTGAGCGGGGTATGCTTCGTGGGGCTCAACAATGTGGACGCGCTGCGCGGCTTCGTGCTGGCGCCCCTCTTCGTGTACTTGTTCATCGGCACGTCTTTCCTGCTGGCCGGCTTCGTGTCCCTCTTCCGCATTCGTACCATCATGAAGCACGACGGCACCAAGACCGAGAAGCTGGAGAAGCTCATGGTGCGCATAGGCGTTTTCAGCGTGCTTTACACGGTGCCAGCCACTATCGTCATCGCCTGCTACTTCTACGAGCAGGCCTTCCGGGACCAGTGGGAGCGCAGCTGGGTGGCCCAGAGCTGCAAGAGCTATGCCATCCCCTGCCCCCACCTCCAGGGGGGTGGAGGCGCCCCGCCGCACCCTCCCATGAGCCCAGACTTCACAGTATTCATGATCAAGTACCTTATGACGCTGATCGTGGGCATCACGTCAGGCTTCTGGATCTGGTCCGGCAAGACCCTCAACTCCTGGAGGAAGTTCTATACCAGGCTCACCAACAGCAAACAGGGAGAGACCACCGTCTGAGACCCGGGGACTCAGCCCATTCCCAGTTGTCGGCTTCGTCCTAGCCACCCCTGTAAAGCTGGCCCCGTGGAAACCTTGCCAAACCTGGCTACTTGAGGCTTCCTCACTAGCCATTCACTTTTCGCAGGCTCCTTTTAACAACCCAGCTCCTGCAAAAGCTTCCGTCCTTGGGGCAAACGGACTGGAGGGCCCAACTACAGCAGGGGGTACAGACAGACCTCTCTCGTTCTCACGCTCTGGTACCAGGACTGTACGCTTTTATGATTGTAAATAGCCTGTGTAAGATTTTTGTAAGTATATTTGTATTTAAATGGCCGATCACGCGTTTTTCTTTATCCCCCCTCCCCCTTTTGGTTTTGTTTAAATTTTAATTAATTAGGGCTTTTTAACCTTTTGAGGCTTTTCCTTCTTTCCCTTTTCCAAGTACTGCAGAGGTAAAACAGGAGCTCGCGGTGCTCTCGCTGTTCTGGCGCGCCCCTCCCTGCGGCGGTCGGGTGCGTCTGGGGCTGAGCGGCCCAGGTCACTTTCCGCCTCCTCTTTCTGCTCCCCACTTTCCCTTCGGTGTTTGGAGTCTGGGCTCTTTAGATAGAGAACTCCACGGGGGCAGGCCTTTGCCCATCCCAGGTGTGCTCTTGTTGGGGGAGGGGGCAGATTGTGAAGGCCTTGTCCCTTTGACTATCCGAAACTGAATTTTTCCAGTCGAGAGCCTTCCCCCTAGCTTTGAGGAGGCCCACTGGATATGGGCTATGGCACTCCCAGCCTCCGTTCCCACTGGCCTCCAAACGCCCAGGCACTCTCTCCTTCCACCTAAGTTGGTTAGAGGGTGAGTGGGATGACCAGTGCCAAACTTTTTCAAGTCTTAATTTTTGGTGGATGAGCTCATTTCATTCTCTAGTGTCTAAAACCTGGTATGGGTTTGGCCGGCATCACGGAAAGATGTGGTTGCTGAGATTTGGGAAGAGGCACAAAGCTTTGTGTGAGTTGGGAGAGATTGAAAATGGGGGTTATAAAATGTTAATTTTAATTGCATACTGATGCCTGGCAAACTGCCTCTGGGACTGAGACAGCCCACATTTAGATTTTATCTTTCTGTAAAATGGAAACATGAGGTCACCTGGAAAGCTTTGTTAAGGAGTTGATCTCTGCTTTCCTTAACCGGACAGCTGGATGTAAGCTGAATAGGAAAACTTGAAGGAGATTTCAGTGCAATGGGCTTCCTCCAAATGAAGTGCTCCTTTCTTATTTTTAATCAAATAATAATTAGACATAGATCAGAAACTTTAAAATGTAAAAGTTATACACTTTCAGCATATTATTATGATGATTATTCAGCTACACATTCTGAGGGAAGAACAATCCACATTAAAAATAAGCTTGTAAAATTTGGGGAGGTAAAGGAGGTGAAATAATTGATGGGGTTAGCTCCTGAAATAAACAAAATATGGTCATGCACATGGTAAAGGGAAAGTGTGTGCAGTTCTCCTGCATTGAATCCTGTGTGCTCCTTTTTGGATTTACAGAAATGTGTCAATTGTAAATCTTTCAAAGCCATTTAAAAATATTCATTTTAGTTCTCTGTGAAAAAGAGGAGGAAGACAGTCCTCTTGATTGTATTGTTTTAAATTTTAAGAGTTTATCAAAATGCCAGTACTTAGGACCTAAATTTATCTATGTCTTTCATACCCTAAAATGACAATGGTCTTTGGATTTGGTATGCATTTATTCTGTTCACTATCACAAAATCATCTATATTTATAGAGGAATAGAAGTTTATATATATAAAATACCATATTTTTAATTTCACAAATAAAAAAATCAAAGTTTTGTACAAAATTATATGGTTTTTGTGCCTGAAAATAATAGAGCTGGAACTGTCTGAACTATCTTTGCATTTTATAGTGTCTCATAGCCAGTCCCAAAGTATAAAAATTCAGGAATTCAATGAAATAGTCTATTCTTAAACGTTCAGACCAGCCCTTAAAGAAGTGTCCTACTTGCAGTGTTGCGACTGACATTGCCAAGTTCCTAGACAGCATCTGCTTTCATGACAGCAACAGTATAAAATAGAAGTTTCCAAATTATTTCTTTACTTAAAGAGGATAATTAAAAAGAGAACTCTAATTTTAATATTAAAGCTTTTTTTTTTTTTCCTTTCAAGGGGTAAATTTACATGACTTTTTATAATATGGAGGTTTATTTAAATCATCAGGCACCACCTTGGTCATGATTTTTTTGAGGTACTATCTTTTTCATAATCTTGGGTATTCCAAAATCTTGAATAGGTGATCAATAAATGGTTAACTGACTGTGTGTTTATAAGCATTTTAAACAGTAGTCGGGTATATATGGTTGTTTTTGTTGTTTGCTTTGAAAGACCCCATTTTTATATTGTTCAAGGATCCTTTTCCAGAGAAATTATCTAGTTGGTCTACTCTTAGTCAGAATTTATACATATATAGATATGTATATGACATGTATATATATACATATATACACACATATATATAAGTATACACACACAATTTTTATAAAATAGAGGTGCAAAGTTTACTTATATATTTTACAATATGGAAATAAGGTTATGAGAAATGGAAAATGCCAGACGGAAAAACTCAAATACCTTTGGAAAACAAGTCTCTTATTCCTTTACAGACTAAAAATATTTATACTAAAATTTCCCATGATAATATTTTGTGGTAAAATGACAAGGAACTAAAATGAAGACCATTGATACAACTGAGTTAGTTTTGTGGTATTAATGCAATTGTCTTTTAAGTAATTATCGCTATTTATTTTAAGGCAAATGAAAAAATTAAATATAATTGGAAGTAGAGCATTTAATTTTAAGTAGCAAGTTGTAATTTTATAGTCTTTTTCCTTTGTTTCATTAATCTACTATAGTAGATATGTGAAGGTTTTATTGTGTAGACGTTTTAAAAAAACAATTCTTAGGCCAAATTAAAAGATGTCTCCTCCCTAGGTATTTCAATCAGATGATTTCTGAGGAAAAAAATTTAAGATTATTAGTCTCAATCCAAGAAATAAATATAAGGCATTCTTGTTGTGTGTGTCCTTATAATAATGTAACTATAAATTTGATGCAGAGAGGTTTTATAATGCTGGATTTAAATAGCCTTAAGAGACATTTTTAAGTCACCATCAGGCTTTGTTTTTAGGAAACAACTTATTTAAAATTGTGTAGCGTGTAGAAAGCCAATGTATTTTGTTTCTTTTTGTACTAGTGGCAAAACAAGTCTTTCCTGGAAAACTATAAAGGTACCTGGAATATAGTCCCATTAGCATGCTGTTTCCATGACAAACCGTATTTTCAGATGGTTTGGTTTGCCTATTTTTTTTTTAAAACTAGCTATCAGTTGGAGTCAATTTTTCCCCTCACAATGTGCTTGATTCAGCTTTTATAGTAAATGTATACAGAGTATGAAAGCCTTCTGATGCTCTTTTTAATAATTTTTTTTTAAAAGGCCATTTTTCACTTAAACTTTGTGGGAGCAGAAAGTCCTATTTTTACTCTCAGAGTCAGTCAGTGTCAAACATATGCAAAACAGCTGGACCAGAAAAACAGCTGGACCAGATTTTTCAGTTTGTCTGGGGTAGTCACTTGTCAGCCTGGGTTTACGGTCCTGGTCCTTTTGTCTCCACTGAGCAATGAAGGCTCCTGCTGTAATTACATCATTCCCGAAGTCCAACATTTAACTAGGAAAGGAGACCACAGTGAGGAAGTTGGTGGCCAATTAAGAAAAAAATTGCCTAAACCACAAACCATTTCAGGCCTTGGGTGACTTCAGATCGCTTTCACTGATACCATGTTTTAATCTTTAAAAAAAAATTTTTTTTTGGAAGATGTCATATTTTCAGGGTGTGTGTGCTCCTGTTAACTCCAGCTCCTTTTACCTTCATTGCTCTCTAATCAATCTGTCCATTGGCTATGGGCCACATTTTATGTACATGTAATTAATTGAAACTAGTGATATTACACTGGGCGTCTCTGATCCATTTCTGATTGTAACATTCTGTGTAACTGGGGCTTGAGAGATAAGAATCAAAATATGATCATTACATATGTCTTGAGGTGGTCGCTAGTGATAGTGTTATTGAATACAGAATATAGTAATTTCAAAGTCTTGCAGGATTAATCTGTAGGAGCCAAAGTAAGTTGTGGGATACATATAAGAATTCTCCAGTTATATTACTGAAAAGGAATTGCAATACTATCTTAAATTCAGGGGTTTTTATTTAAAGGCCCTTACATTTGAAATGAGGTCTTACAAGGTATGTGCCAAAAAAGGTAAAGTTTTTGGTGACTCCTAAGACTTATAACTGTATTTTGAACTGTTGGCATTGCTAACAGCCCTTAGAGTTTGAAAAACAGTAGTTGAGCTTCGATCATGACTCAGTTTCCTTAATCTTTTTGGGCTTAAATATTTCTATTCACTTTGGTCATAGTCACTTTTGACAATAGGTTTATTAAACCACAATAATTATAGTAACAAAATAGCTTATTTGGAACCTAGTGACTAAAAAACAGGTCTACTCTAGACCAATTTTCTTAAGTAGTTTCACAATCTTTGGTGACAGCTGTCTGTACTCCATTACAGAGCCAAGTTCCTCTTTAAGATTCTCCTGCTGGAGATTTTTGTTTATTAGTTGGTTTGCGACCCAAGTAATGGGCCAAATAAGGATTTCTCACAGAAATCTTTCTCATGTAATGAACTGGCTCAGGTACAATCTATAAGCATATCCTACAATTAACATATAATAAATATTCTGAAGGTTATCAGTCTTATAAGTCAAGCAGATTCTTAAATTGCTTAAAAAAATAAGATTTTTTCAATAGAGATTTAATAAATCCTTTTATTTTAAGATGGTGATTTTCTAAAGAGGTCTATTTTTGAGTGATAATTCAAATAACACTGCATTTTCTAAAGGAATCATCAGTAAACTAGTTGAATGGCATATTTGTATAACTAATAATTTTAAAAATCAAAGATTGGAATAACACTGATTTTGCACATTTTACACACATATGCTATTTTTTAAATAAAATTGACTTGAAGACGGTAATTTAAAATTTTAAAATTTATGATATGCATTTTTCGTATGAAGACCATCTCAAGAAATTTTATTCCCAGTACAGACTTTCAAAACATGTTCCTAGGAATACAGTGATGAACATGAAAAGGAACTGCTATTGCTGCTTTGAGATGGTTCTTTGTGGCCTGGATTTCTTTTCTTTCCTTTTTAAAAACCAAGTAGCCTCTAATTTGTGGATATCTCCATGTTTCAGATCTCAATACCTGTTTGAATTAAATTTGCAGGGGAATAACTGCAGGATCCCCCCATAGACAGTGTGGCCTTCATTTCCTTTCAACCTGGCACTGTGTCCTTGCTTAAATGAAGCACTCTGAGACAGATTGTTCTCTTGCCCTTGGAAATGCTCATCTTCACAAATATAGCAGCAAATACCTGGAAGTCATATAGGCTAGTGAAATGCATATTCCAAATGCTAAGTGCTACTTGATTGTTAGAAGGATTTTTTTTTTTTTCCCCTTAAAAGTAGATTTAGAGACTATTCTTGACCTTATCTTTCCAACTCTTGGAAAACTTTTGTTTTTTTTTAAAGCTAATTTCAATAAATCCTCTCTCAAAAACTCAAAGCTCAGCTAAGATAGCCCATTGTTTAGGCTCGCCCAAGGCTGGGGGTTTCTTGGGATGTTGGGCTTTCAATGGTCAAACCAGGAGAGTCCTATGCAAGCTGAGATGATGGGTCACCCTGATTCATGGATTAAATTGTGCTCCTAAATTACAGTGAAAGTTTCTGTGGTGGTCACTGGTACAGCATTACAAGTATTCCACTGCAGCATTAGCCTTTTTAAAATAGCGAATGAAAAGCCAATGAACGCAGTCCTTTGTAACTGATCTTCACAGTGAGTACCAGTCAACAAAAGTTGAGTGGAATGTGAAAGTATAATGGAAGAAACCATACGGATAACTTGGTCCTTCTGCCTTCTACCTCCTGAAGAAGTGGTTCATAGATACAAGAATCTCACTGGACCCTGAGCCCTGTTCTTAGTACTTATGAAATCAGGTGAAGTGGATATTTTTGTTTTAAAAAATATCTCAAAAGTGTTCCCCTGGAATGAATAGAGTTTTTTGTTTTTTGTTTTTAATTAATGTTAAAGTTTATTAGATTGTAAAGACCTGTTAGGCTTTTGTATATGTTTATATTTATTTTGCTTTCTTATATAATAATACAGTCCAGTGTAATGAGTTTTCACCCTCAAGTTAGGGATTATCCCAAATGGCAATATCTCAACACTTAATTTAATTGTCATACTTTTTCTCAGAAGTAAGTAGGTCTAGCACCCATACTTTTCCCAAAACAAAAAGTCTCTACAGGAAGGGAAAAGAAGAAGATAAACTTACAGTTCTACCATGGTTATTGGGAATTGTGGAAGGCAGCAAGTGGAACATGCAACCCATGCCATGGTCTTCACATTTCTATTCATACGAAAACTCCAAGTTGCTCCACACTTTTTATATTGAGTTCATCCTTTTTGCCATCCTTCTCATACATCTATTTCTATCATCCTTCTTACAATGCACATAAAATTTCACTGCCTTTGTTGTTGAAACAAAATACACTATTCTTGCTATCTTTTAACCACACACAATGTAAAGGAATAAAAAAGATGTGCAGATAAGGTAATTCTTTCAGGAGGTACCCACACATTAGTTTCTAGAACTGAGATTCTCAACAGGGGTCCGTTTTCCCCCAGGAGATATTTGACAATATCTGAACACAATTTTTATTGTCATGACGGTTGTGTGGAGTAATTATGGGTATTTAGTGAGTAGAGAGGACAGAGAGGCTACTAAACATTTTACAATGCACGGGACAACCCCAGGCAACAAAGAATTATCTGATCCAAAGTGCCAAAGATAGGAAATCTGGATCTGGAGGAATACTGAAAATAGTGAAATTATACATTTTTAAATAGTGAAATATATTAGAATTATAAAATAGAGTTGAGAAAAATATGGGTTTATTTGCATCTACAGCATGTCCTTTGCTTTTGATCTACAAATTTTGTTTTAAATTGATGAGTAGTTTGAAGATATTGCATAGTAGTCAATGTCTTCATCTGCTTGGGCTGCTATAACAAAATACCATAGACTGAGTTCTGGGGCCTGGGAGGTTCAAGATCAAGGTAGCCCCAGATTCAGTTCCTGATCCTGCTTCCTGGCCTACAGACAGCCTGCTATCTCTTGCAGTGTGCTCCTGTGGCTTGCATGGGGGTGGAGAGAGTTTTCTCTTCTCCCGTGGGCACTAATCCCATCATGAGGATACCATAATAATGACAGAATGTAAACCTCATTATCTCCCCAATGTTCCACCTCCAAATACCATTACACTGGGGATTAGGATTTCAACTTAACCAATTTTGAGGGAAGCAAACATTCAACCCATAACAGTCCATAAAATGCCTGCTTTTATTTTTTAAACCTAGTATCATGATTTTAGTGGGAAGAAATCTGTACATAACATTAAACAAGTCTATTGAAAAGTCTTAGAAAGGTGTCTGTTAGTACCATTCTATTATTCTTCATATCCCACATTTCCATTTTCTTTTACACATTTCCTTGTGTCACTGAAGGGATAACACATCACTCAAATAGGGCCATGGACCTACAGTACAGAGGAAAGCCTGGGGCCTGGGAGCCAGAAAACCTGTGTTCCAGTATTAACTCTGGGCTAATCAGGTTAAGGTACCTCGGGTGAGTCTGACCTACAGGGTTTCATGAGCAAATGGAGACAATGATGAAATAATATGTATGAAAGCCCTTTTATAAACAGTGAAGCTCTACAAATGTGAGAGGTTTTCACTATCATTCATACTGAGCTAATTAAGGAAAAAGGTTGAGATATCTTGAAGGTTCCTCCTTACTTGACTACCTTCCTCTCCAATTCCACCTGCTACAGGTTCTGGAAAAGATGTTTCAGTGACTGAAGTGACTCAAGGTGACTGGGGGTGGGTGGCTTGCTACAGTCTTCCTGGCCACCCATTTTCTGGCTTTATCACTACACTTAGGTTCTCCTGGATACGTGTAGAATTTTTCCCAGCTTTTATCAGACTCTGGCTAAATTTAGTATAAATCAATCTCTAGTGCATCTACTGTGCCATTTGAATGGGGCTGGGTCCTGGTTAGGAGAAAGAAAGCCCTTGTTAAAGAGGACTAGTTAGGGGGAAAAAATATTTTCCAGGTATGTTTGAAAGTCAGAGAAGTAAGAGAGCCAGGAATATGTTCTAGACTGAAATGTGGCAAATTCAGATGGACACTGGATTGAGAGCCCTTACAGAGTGTCACAGGTGTCCCAGGAGCTGTCTGTCCATTTGTTTATTGATGAGTTGGGGTTAATGAGAGAAGCATCTAGGGTGGGAGGTGCTTTATGTCACACTGGGGTCATTTGGCAGTGGAAGGGGGAAAGAAGAACGGGTATAAGGAAAACCAAAGTCAATACTCTTTCCTGGGGCCAGTCGTCATGGGGTGAGTACAGTAGAGTAGTTGAATGGAAACATCACTCAAATAGGGCCATGGACCTGGATTAGAAATATGACTATCATCTTCCTTTTAAAAAAAAAATCAATTTTTTGGACATAATGATGTTGAATGTCATCTTAGAATTGTAATACCTGACTTGAATCCCAACTAGCTTATAGCCTGAAATCCATTTATCTCAAATGATAATAATAACAATTTTTTGCTGATTCATAAGGCTGTTGGGAGGATCAAAGAAATAAAGTATGTAAGGATATTTTTAGCCCTGGAGAGTAAACTGCAGTCTTCTTCTCCCCACTGAATATTTCTTGTCTCTCTTCCTCTTCCATCTCTTCTTCATCACTGCTCTTCCTCTCCTCTCTCATCTCCTATGATTCCCAATCTCTTTTCTTTAACCTTCTACAACTCACTATTATCACTGGTGGAAATTGAAAAGGTGTGATGCAAACTAATGCCATATTTTTTTTTTTTTTGCATCCTCTTTTCAGGCTAAGCCTGTCTTACAGGACTCATTCAGATAAAAGATTAAGCTAATGGGCAGCCTTAAGTTTAAATGACACAAATAATACTCTGTATATTAATCAACTAATGATATTGCTCTTAAAGCATGAGTGCATTTCTATGCATTCATGTCCGCTTTGTGATATACTGTTTCAAATTCAGTTTCTTCATGGCTGCTGAAAATTCAGATCTAATTGATAGGTTGTACATTTGGATAACATGGCAAGAGCTCTTGGAGGCCACTCTAAATTATGATCAGAAAGAGACTCATATTTTCCTTTTAGAAATATGCTCTTCTACTGGATTGATAACTAATTGAAGAGTTGCAGGTGTCTTATGTTTGTCCTTGTTGACTATATTGCTGGAGGGAGCTTATTCAATAGCATTCATGAAAATGCTCCTTTGATACTACTGAAGCATACCAAATGGATTTTGATGTGTGAAGTTGAGCAGGGTTGAGGACTTGTATCAAAGCAGTTGATTGGTCATTTCATTATTTCATCATATAGAAAGAGCAGCTAGCAATTTTGGTGCCATGGTCATTCCTGTGGTCGAGTGTATTGATTTTCTACTGCCACTGTAACAAATTACCAGAAACTTGAAAAACACAAATGTACTATCTTATAGTTCTATAGCTCAGAAATCTCACATTGGTCTCTTTGGGCTAAAATCAAGGTGGTGTGTGGCTGTGTTTCTTTCTGGAGGCTTTAAAGGAAAATCCATTTCCTTGCCTTTTCCAGCTTCTAGAGGCTGCCCCCATTGTTCATGGTATGCTTCCTCCATCTTCAAAGCCAGCAATATTGGGTCAAGTATTTTCTCTTACTGTCTGATTCTGTCTCGTTGGAAATGGTCCTCTGCTTTTAAGGACTCATATGATTAGATCGATACAGGATAAGGTTCTAAGGATTAGACGATGGACAGCTTTGAGGGTCCATTATTTTATCTGCCACAATCTATGTTCAGCTATTGGAAACGGTAGAAGATCTTTCTTTTAGAAGTATTCCCACCACAATCTCATTCTTCACAATTCTGTTTTTTAAAAACCGGCTTCCTCAATTTCTTCTGTTCTCCATTTTGTTCTCTCAAAGTATGCTTCTGTCAATGGCCAATTCCTCATTGATTTCCCCCTCTCCCTTTACATCATTTTCTGTTAAGCACTCTACAGACCAGTCCGAATCCTCTAACTCTATAGATTTCTTTATATTCCAGATGTCATCTTTCTTCCTCTTCCTTGCTATACATCCTCTCCTCTGCTATCCTTTATGTTACCCTATATGTCGTTTCAATACATATCCCTCTAGATTCATGTTTTGTGTGTCCCAGAAATAGGTCAGAAAGAGATGGTAAATGACTGATGTCAACCATCTTCTCCCAAGTGAACACATATAAGCCCACCACTTTTTATTGCAGATATAACTGTATGGTTTTCCTGAGAAACACATCTTTCAAATGATTGCATTTTTGCCCTTTGATGAAGGGCTAGATGTGAGAGATAGTGAACATAGTTCATCCCATCGCCAATTAATCTGATCTGTATTTCTAGCTGTGATTATAGATTTTAATTCTTTATGAAGTTATCATCATGTTTATAGGGAAATTTTTTTCTCATGATATTTAATTTAAATGTCTTGTAGAAAAAGAAAAATCTCAATTGCCTGGGTTGCATTTTATACAAATTCAGGTAATGAATACACCTGCCCTAGTTTAAAATGTTACGTTGACACTTTTGGAGAGGAAATTTTTCTAGCATTACAAATGCATTTTTAAAAATGTTCTCTAAAATATAATTTTTAGTCTACACTAGAAACCAACTGCAAGATTTTTTTCTATCCAGGCTGTTATAGCTAAAAGTACACATTTTCTTCCCCAATACATATAAATCTCTCTGAAAAAATAAGCCTTTTTCAGCAGTGATTTAAGAAGAGGGATTTCAAATATTCATAGGTATCCCCAAATATGCATTATTTGCAAGCACCTAAATTTCCAGGGATTGTATAAAAATATAGTACAATTTCTAGAAATCAGTAATGAGTTAACATCTACAAAGGGTTGTCTAATACCACTATTTTTTTTTCTTATTTTACACTATTGATCCACTCTATAGTTTTTTCTCCCCAAGTAGGGATAATTCAGTAACAGACCAGGGGTCACTTGAATACAGTCATACCTATATAAATAGAGAAAATGTGTTCTAATACTTGCTTCATTAGAACCAAGTTGAATTAACATACGAGGTATAGGATATGTTTGAAGATAAGCAAGTTATAATGAAACCTAATTCAGTGTTAACTAAAATAAAAGCAGATGATCTTGGGGCACCTGGGTGGCTCAGTGGGTTAAAGCCTCTGCCTTCAGCTCAGGTCATGGTCCCAGGGTCATGGGATCAAGCCCTGCATCGGGCTTTCTGCTCAGCAGGGAGCCTGCTTCCTCCTCTCTCTCTGCCTGCCTCTCTGCCTACTTGTGATCTCTGTCAAATAAATAAATAAAAGCTTAAAAAAAAAAGCAGATGATCTTCAAAATATACAATATTTGTCAGAGGTAGCAATGGATGCTAAGAATTTTTAAAATTGAGTATACTTAAGCATAAGCATCACTCGAGGAGTTTATTAAATATGAGGATTTCTGGCCTTACTTTTAAAGATGAGTTTGTTGGCCAGAGAGGTGGTCAGGAACCTCCATTCTGGTGGTTTGGATGTTAGAGGTTTTTGAGGTGCCTTTTTTTTTTTTAAAGGATTTTATTTATTTATTTATTTATTTATTTATTTATTTATCTATCTATCTATCTATCTATTCTAGAGAGAGAGCACACCAGAGTTCAAGCCCAGGGGAAGGGCAGACTGGGAAGGAGAGTGAGAGAAACTCCGGAGCAGACTTCCTGCTGAGCCCTGAGCCTGATGGTGCTCGATCTCAGGACCATGAGATCATGATTGAGCGGAACCAAGAGTGGGATGCTTAACAGACTGAGCCACCCAGGCACCCTCCCCACTGCCGAAGGTGCTTTTTGAAACACTGGGTTAAGTAAAGCTAAGGAAATGAGTAAGGGACCAATAGTGCTCAGTGGAGGAAGAGACATGGCTTAGAGAAGAAACCCACTAGTGGACCCAAGTAGGGACAGGGTGATCCTGGATTAAACTGGTGACAAGATACACAGGAGTGGCAGTGGCAGTATGACCCTCTGCTCCACCAGCCTCTCCCCTAGTTTTTATTTTTTTTATTTTTATTTATTTATTTGACAGACAGAGATCACAAGTAGGCAGAGAGGCAGGCAGAGAGAGGAGGAACCAGGCTCCCCGCTGAGCAGAGAGCCCGATGCGGGGCTCCATCCCAGGACCCTGGGATCATGACCTGAGCTGAAGGCAGAGGCTTTAAGCCACTGAGCCACCAGGCGCCCCATCCCCTAGTTTTTGGTGGGGACAACTCATGTTTCTCAGGCTTTAGGAAGTGTTTGGCAAACACAACTTCAAGGCAAACCCCTAACCATTCCTCCCACTTGCATACCTCCTCTTATAAAGGTGTTGTGGAAACTTCACTGGGCTCCAGAACTCAAAACTAGAAGAGCTAGTAGAGGCGCCTGTTAAGCATCTGCCTTCAGCTCAGGACATGATCTCAGGACCTGTGATGGATCCCTGAATCAAATCAGGCTTCCGTCTCAGCAGGAGCCTGCTTCTCCCTCTCCCCTTGCCCACAGCACCCACCCTTGTGCTCTTTGCTCTCTTGTGTGCTCTCTCCCTCATACAAATAAATAAGTAAAAACTTAAAAAAAAAAAAAAAAACAGCTTTGAGAGCTAGCTTTTTAGGACTCTCCGTAGGAAACAGACCCGCCCAGCCTGCATTGTCTTTGTCCCCAGAAATCTAATTCAGAAACAGCCAGATGCCAGGCTGGTCTGCCCAACAGACCCCTCTTTGAGGCCACTGAGTGGTTTGCCCAGGTCTCAGATTGTCTCTTGCTTAGAACCCGCTTGCGACAGCAACACGGAGAGGGAGACAGTGCAGCAGGTGGAGGCGTCATGGGCAGGCAGAGGTGTGACTTCAAAAGGCTCCTGTTCCTCCCCAAGGCTGGTCCTGTTGCCTTTCAGTGGAGCCGCCACTGGAGAAGCTAAGCACGCTGGCTTCTCAGGCAGCTTACCTTCCCATCCCTTCTGATTTTGTTTGTTTAGGTTTTTAACACAAATGACTTCTTAGAAGGCCTTTACTTCCCAGGGAATTCACTAATCAAGGTAATACTCTATTTATTTGCACAAACAAAGCTTTATGAAAGAGAAATTCATTCATTAACTAAGAAATGTGATCATTTCCACTGTTGTACCTGAGGGCTTCAAAGCACCATTGTCGTTGTTCACATCAATTAATCCAGGTGACTGGGAAATGTGAGTAAGACAGGGCTCAACCATATCCCAACTGATTTTACAAGATTAAAAAAAACAAACCCAAGTCTAAGATATCTAAACTCATGTTGTCTTAAACATGTTAAGAACTTGCTTCATAGGAAAGAATAATTACAGTACAGGGGAGAGGACAGTCACATCTTTCTAGAATGAAGTAATTTTATTCCATAAAACTTATTGGAGCTTGGAAAGTTTCAAGCAGCCTTTTCCTTTGTGCTGGGAATAGGCTTGTAAGAAGTACCTCCTTCAGGTGTGGTGAATGTCATGTTAGCATCTAGCTAGGGAATATGAAAAACAATGTTTGATAATTTTGTTTATTATTAAAATGGTTTCATAGTCTAAATAAAGATGGATATTAGATTTCAAAATAAATATTTATTAGATCTAATTAATTAGGAATTAACTATTAATAGTCTTAATACTCAATTCAAAAGACAATTTATGATTAATAAGGAAAAAAAAGAGTTGGTAAGTATCCATTTCTTCCAAATAACAAATTATATAAATTTCAGAACTGAGGAAAATGGGTTTTTTTAGTGAAGTTCTTAAAGTTACAAAAGAAAGTACCTGAAAGTATCAAACAAAGTTTTTTGCAGGAATATATAATTAATTGATCTCCTACACATTCTACCTGCCCAACTAATTCTTTCAATATTTTTTATTGAGATATAATTTACATACCATATAATTCTCCCTTTTAAAATGTTCCGTGGGTTTTGATATTTCACAAAGTTAAACAACCTCACAACTACCTAATTCTAGAATATTCTACCATGCTAGATAGAAACCCTTAAGCCCCTGGGTGACTCAGTCTGTTAAGCATCTGACTTTGGCTCAGGTCATGATCCCAGGGTCCTGGGATGGAGTCCTGTGTCTGGCTCCCAGCTCAGTGTGGAGTCTGCTTCTCCCTCTCTCTTTGTCCCTCCCCCTGCTCATTCTCTCTCTCTTTCCCTCTTTCTCTCTCTCAAATAACTAACTAAATAAATAAAATCATTAAAAAGAAACCCTGACCTTTAGCAGGCACACCTCATTCCTTCCCACCCCACTCTCATTCTCTTAACAACTACTAATCTATTTCTATCCATATAGATTTGCTTTTCCTGGCTATTTCATATAAATGGAATCATACATGTGACTTTTATGTCTGACTTCTTTCAGCTAGCATAATGATTTCTAGGTTCATCCATGTTTTAACGTGTATCAGGATTTCACTCTTTGTTGTAGCTAAATAATAGCATACTGTACGGATATACCACATTTTGCTTATCTATTCATCAGTTAATGGGATGCCTTGAGCTATTATGAATAATGCTGCCATGAACATTTGTGTGCAAGTTTTTGTGTAGGCATATATTTTTTTTAAAGATTATGTTCATTTATTTGACAGAGACACAGCGAGAGAGGGAACAGAAGTAGGGGGAGCGGGAGAGGGAGAAGCAGGCTTCCTGCTGATCAGGGAGCCCAATGCGGGGCTCCATCCCAGGACCCTGGGGTCATGACCTGAGCCAAAGGTGGAAGCTTAACAACTGAGCCACCCTGGTGTCCCTAATAGCACTTTATATTTAGACAGAAACCAGTTTGTTTCACATCATCATTTCTGTATTGCTAACATGAATTCAAAGCAGGTATGCAGTTGCCTTCATACTAGAGCAAATCAGGACATCAAGACACAGTTGCCATCATCAAATCTTAATCTTCGGAGAACAACATCTCCACGAGGTTGGCCTGAAGACACTCAGATTCCACCAGTTTTGGGGGTGTTCCGTATTTAAGTAGTGTAGGGACTGCCGTCACTTTCAGATTTTTTCTGAAGTCATTATTTGGATCTTTCCAATAGGGTTTCTCTCCCACCTGGCAGTAGATGAACACACACCCCTCACTCATGTGCTTCAGCCCCTCTCGAACGACCGGTTCAGCCTGCACGCAGTCGGGGCACCAGCTCCACCCGCCCGCGTCCTTGGAGCGGGTGAAGTAGGCGAAGATGGTCTTGTCGCGCTGCCGCAGCGCGGCCGGCTGAACTCCTCGAAGCCGCGCACACTCAGCTCTTCGCGGCCCGCCATCGCTCCGCCGGCCAGGGTCTCGGGACTGTGTAGGCATATTTTTTAAAGTTTTTATTTAAATTCCAGTTAGTTAACATACAGTGTAATATTAGTTTCAGGTGTACAAATAGTGATTCAATACTTCCTGTGTTCTTCACAAGTGCACTTCTTAGTCTCCATCACCTATTTTACCCGTCCTTTCTGGGTGGGTGAAATTTCACCCATCATCTCCCCTCCGGTAACCATCAGTATATTCTCGAGCATTAAGAGCCTCTTTCTTGGTTTGCCTCTCTCTTTTTTTCCCTAGGCTTGTTTGTTTTGTTTCTTAAAGTCCACATGTAAATGAAATCATATAGTATTTGTCTTTCTCTGACAGACTTATTCTGCCTAGCATCATACTCTCTAGCTCCATCTCAAATGGCAAGACTTTATTCTTTTTGATGGCTGAGTTACATATATATATATATATGCACACACACGTATATATACATGTATATATATACACGTGTGTATATATACTTATATATACATATATGTGTGTATGTATATATATGTGTGTGTATATATATTATATATATATTGTATATATATATATATATATATAAACACGTGGTATATATATACCATGTGTTTTTTACCCATTCAATGGTCGATGGACATTTGGGCTCTTTCCATAATTTGGCTATTATAGACAATGCCGCTATGAACATTGGGGTGCATGTACTCCTTCAAATCTGTATTTGGTACCCTTTGGGTAAATAACTAGTTGTGCAATTGCTGGATGGTAGGATAGTTTCCTTTTCAACTCTTTGAGGAACCTCCATACTGTTATCCAGAGTGGCTGTAGTACTTTGCATTAACAGTGCAAGAGGGTTTCCCTTTCTCTGCATCCTTGTCAATTGTATGGGCATATGTTTTCAGTTCTCTTGTGTTTACCCTTATGAGTGGTGCTGGATCATATAGTAACTCTATGTGTAATTTTTTGAGAAGATACTAAATAGTTTTCCTAAGTAGCTTCACCATTTTATGTCCCCTCCAACAATGTCTGAGGCTTCTAATTTCCCCACATCCTCACCAACACTTGATATTGTCTTTTTTATTGTAGCCATTTTAAGGAGTGTGAAATGGTATCTCACTGTGGTTTTGATTTACATTTTGTGTCTTTAAGTATTTAGAAACAATTCAGTGGTGGAAAGGAAATTCATGATGTTTTCATACTTCTAAATTAACTGAAAAAGGAAAGTGACTCTAGAATAACTTCATACTTTACCTATTTATTTATATATCAGTCTGTTAATCAAAAGGATACATATGGCTTATCAAAATATATAATATAACATAAATGTAGAAAAATATAATATATTACTATTCAGTAATAGAACTTACTGTGTTAGGCAAGGAGAAAACAGGTAAGGTAACTTGTAATATGCAACCGGTGTATTATAAGTCTTGTACACTCACCAGAGGTAGGTTAAAATTTTGCCTTTGAGCTTCCTGGTACCAAAACGATAAAATGACAAACTGCAAAATCCGTAATGCTTATGTGACTAAAAACAGTTTAGAATCTTTTACTGACTGTTGTAGAGTCTCTGTTGTCTGTGTGATCCCTCCAGCCTCCAGAAGGTCCTGAATCTTGATGCGATCCTCTTCATTGCTGACTATTCCAGATGATAGAAGAGTTACAATTAACCTCTCACTTTCTCCCACCTGCCAAGTCCTTATGTATACCCTGCTTTCCCTGCCCTTTGTTACCACGGAGCAAATTCAAACACCAGTCTTCCAGACCAAACTCATGTTCTTTTGTCTTGGTAGGTCCTTCATACCCCAGATAGAATTGATTTTCCTCTCTGTTTTGCCTTAGCACTTTGTAAGTAAGCATTGTATAGAATTTATTGCCGTGATTCATGTATGTGTCACCCTTCCCCAGTGGACAGGGATTGGTTTCACAGGAGGGAAGTGTCTTCATTTTCATACCCTCAGGCGGGGCACAAAGCAGGCACTCAGGAAAGGGCGGTTGTGTCAAATCAATTTCATCAGTTGCTCCTGACTTCCCACCCTCCCTCGAATACAGGTCAGTTGTTACTATCCCTCTTTATAAGTGACTCCCAGAATGAAAATATGCTTTTCATATTTTAGTCTATTGGTGTTCAGGAGGCCCATCTGTTCTGCAAACCAGGTTTTCCTCAGCTTCCACTTTCTAATCTAAATTTAAGCCTTTACTTGTATCCCTGATGAATATCATTTTGTTTTCCACAGGAAGAGATAACTTCATCTTGTCAGACTAAAATGATATATTTCGGTTTTAATTTTGTCATCCATTATTTCCACTCTGTCAACCAGTTTGATGTCATCTGTGTAGGGGAGGATAATATGACATATGTGTATGCATTTGCCTTTTTAATATAATTATGTATTAAGTGCCAAAGGAAAAAAAATATCCAGTACAACTAATTATTTATAGGGAAATTATTCTTGTACTTCTAATTCAGGATTTTAAAATATCACATCTCTTTCTCCCTCCACCACGACCAAAGCTTGCAATAGCTGCGGAAAACTACGTCATCATTGAATATGTGTGTTCTCTGCCTGATACGTCTCCCTGACCCCCACAGACATGTAGTGAGCAATCATTGTGTCCCCACTACACACTCCTGTGCCATCCTGTATGTTCATTATCTTAGAGCTTACACATTTTATATAATAGTTTGTACAGTTAACTCTTTCTGCTTTATTCAGTATCCCAACAGCTTAACACATTGCCTGGCTAAAATTTTATTCAAGTCAAATCTACTTTAGATCAATTATATAATATGTATAAATACTATATTCTTTCATGTGGTCAGTAACTAAAAAGAGGGGGTATGATAATATATAAAGCAAGAGACATTAAATTTCAGGGAAAGTTAAAGCAGTCAGTAGATCAGATTATTTTTCTCTGATAGGACTATTTCAGGTTTACCATAAATTAATCAAATAATGACTTACATTCAGCAAAAATTTTTTTTAAAAGATTTTATTTATTGATTTGACAGAGAGAGATCACAAGTAGACAGAGAGGCAAGCAGAGAGAGAGAGAGAGAGAGAGGGAAGCAGGCTCCCTGCTGAGCAGAGAGCCCGATGCGGGACTCGATCCCAGGACCCTGAGATCATGACCTGAGCCGAAGGCAGCGGCTTTACCCACTGAGCCACCCAGGCGCCCACATTCAGCAAAATTTAAAACCTTTTAAAATAAGGTATCTAATAATTTGTGAGTGAACAAAATGTTAGTTTGAAATGTAATCATTCCAAGCTTATTTTTATTCGTTGTTCTGAGCGCTTTCCAAAACTCTAGGCTGAAAGGCTAAATCAACAGGGGCGTCTTAGGTGCTACTTGAGGGCTCTTATTCCTGAAGCATTAAAGGGAACTTATTAGAAGCCACTCACACCCCAAAGGAGGTCCCACAGTGGGAAGGCTAAGGAGTGTTATGGTGAGATCTCAGTAAAATTTGGTTTTTAAATATTCCACTCTGCAAGATATCCCCATGATATAAATAGTCCTAATTAGCACAGAATTTCAGTTGCTTCATACAAAATGCTGCAGTGCAATTTAAGGCTGCTTAAAATTATAACTTGTTCCATTTGGCAAACGAAGCCCAGGTCTTAGGAAATGTGGAGCTGTAGTGTGCAGGAATGCAGGCAGGCTGTGCAAGCTCCCTCCACATCTGAGAGAGCCTTTTTGTTGACCTTACACTGAATCCTTATGTTTGAATATATCATCAGGATGCAACAGCCAGCTACTGGCTAACTGACAAGAGAAACTTCTGGAACACTAGGGCAGAAAAATGTTAAGAAGTGGAAAACTACTGAAACTGAAGTTATTCAAATATGGTTTGCTTCTTAACATACATTCACATAAGCAGCCCTAATGAAGAGTAGGTTTTCTGTTAGCAGATGCTAAAGAGACAAAAATCCTGTTTCTGTCCACTTTCTTTCCTTTTGGGGAAAGGTTAGCTATTGGATGCCTTGAAAAAAAAAATCTCTAATTCCTAAACCCACCCAATATTTTTAGTATCTTGACATCTATATTTATGTTCTATCAAAAAGTTAATAGTATGAAGGACTTATTATAAATCCTGAGCTTTATTTTCTGAGTCAGAACAGCAGTTATTAAGGATTCACATGCACAAGGCACTACATGCTACAACATGGTCCTGTTCTTAAGAAATTTACAATCGAAAAGAGATCATTCCGCACAAGAAGGATTTTTTTCCCCTACTTCCTTCCACGAGCATAAAAAAATAAAGTATAAGAATTAAGAAAATGAAGAAACATTATGCTACTTACAAACTGTCAAGAAAATGTGCATGAGGGGGGAAAAAGTGAGGCAGAAGATAAAGAGAATGGGTACAAAGGATATAAATAGATTAAGAAATGATTGCATACGGCAAATGAGATTATACTGTAACTCAAACATGCCTGCATAGCGCAAGCAGAATTATGTCTTTTTTTTTTTTTTTAAGATTTATTTATTTGTTTGAGAAAGAGAGAGAGGCAGAGGGAGAGGGAACATCAAGCAGGCTCCGCACAGAATACAGAGTCTGATGCAGGGCTCAATTGTAGGACTCTAAGATCATGATCCAAGTGGAAAACAAGAGTCAGTTGCCCAACTGACTATACTACCCAGGCACCCCCAGAATTCTGTCTTAATGAAGACCAAGCCACCTCCTGGGATACAACTCACCTAGACTGAGAGCCAAATTCCCCCAGCATGGTGGAAGATTCGTGTCAGGGTCTGGAGAGTAAGATGTACAAGGATACTGCCCTTGGATGGTCCCCCATGGAATTGTGCCTGAAGCCTCCCAAGAAGACAGCCCAAGGATGAACACCAACAGTGTTGTTTTCATTAGAGTCTATAAAGACATGTAGCATGCTTCCCCACTGCATTGACAAAGTAGGCCATGAAGGGGGTACCCCGCGGTAATGAAAATTACTGTGACTTGGTGTTGCTGAAAGTGTTGGCTCATTGGCAGCTTTGGCAGTTTGGGTGCAAATGCCTCATTAGAGCTATCACGTTATAGCATCATCAGTGCAGGTGGAACTGACTGGTTTTGACATTAGACGGTAGTGACCCAGTGCCTGTGGAGGCAGCAGAGGGATTGCAGGTGTGCCTTCATAAAAGCTCCATGGGATGCTGCAAGCATCACAAATTCATCTCAGAAAGAGGAAAATATTGGGCATCATTTAAGAACTGTGAGGATCATGTTCTGAACACATGTGATATGCTTTTCAGAGTTCTTGTAATTAGCGGGTGAAAGTATATTTTAGAAATGCACTAAAAGAGGGGTGCCTGGGTGGCTCAGTAGGTTGAATGTCTGACTCTTGATTTTGGCTCAGATCATGATCTCAAGGTTGTAAGATCGAGCCCCACCTTGAGCTCCATACTCAGCGTGGCGCCTGCTTAGGATTCTCTCTCTCCCTCTGCCGCTCCCCCACACTCACGTGTGCATGCTCTCTCTCTCTCTCTCTCTCTCTCTCTCTCTCAAAAAACAAAACAAAACATAAAACTAAAGAGGTAACCATAGTGAAGTCTAGGGTACAGGTTATGAAAAAGGTGACATGCCATTTGTCATCCAAACAGGAATGACTTTGGGAAGGAAGGATGTGCTACTAATAAGATAGCAAATGTAAAATAAGACAGAAAGTATAGTCACACAATGAGGAACTGTCCTTTTCCACTTGGTTAGTTTTGTAATGTTTGCAGTTTCATCCTAAGCATATATTTTTTAAATCAGAAAAAATATATAAAATTATGTAACATATATCTAGATGAGGAAAGGGGAAGAAGGTCTCACAAGGGCGACAGGGCAAAAATGGAAGCATGATGTTTGCATTGTTGTGGTGACCTTCATACCACCCCCAGCCCTGCATCATCGTCTAGAAAATTGTCTGCAAATTATTGGTCATTCACTGGCAACCCCAAAGCGGCCAACCTTGCTTAGAATTGTCCCACTGTCCCAGCAGTTACGGTATACACTGCTTCAGTTATTGGATTTTTCTCTCTGCTGCATCTTCTCTCTGGCATAGTAGGCTTTCAAAGTCCAAAGGGACATTTTTACGGTAAGAGCCTGGGGGTCAAGTTTAGAAACACAATGCTTCTCTTCACAGCTGGCTACATAAGTCCTGTCAAGATGCTAATGGTAGAAAATTTCTTTATAAATAGAGTACCCTTGAGATCAAGATCCTAATTTACTTTGTTCCATATTCATAAAAGAGAAGTTGATTTCTTTTTAAAAACTAAGTTAAGGTTTTTGTCTTTATTGAATTCTAACATGTAGCTAGAAGTTTCCAGTGCAAAGCATACTTTTTTTGTTTTAAGCTCTAAGTGACTTAATAACTTCTAAGAAGTTTCCATGTTGG
Source organism: Lontra canadensis (assembly GCF_010015895.1). Taxonomy (NCBI): domain Eukaryota; kingdom Metazoa; phylum Chordata; class Mammalia; order Carnivora; family Mustelidae; genus Lontra; species Lontra canadensis. The sequence continues at coordinate 64,223,161 of NW_022630996.1, read as the reverse complement.
AAATTGAACTCTCCTCTGTCCATGGGGCTGGTTCAGATAGAACTATGTGGTCAGTCTTCTGCCATTGTCCCAGCCCACTTCCTTGAACAGCTGCCTTTATGAGACAGATGAGATTTAAAAACTTGGCTCCTTAGAGCCCATGGTGATGCAAATAAAGCTTGAGTTGATGCTATATATGAGAGAAGGTGGGCCACCAGTCCACGGACTCTAAGTCTGATCACTCTACCAAAGTTGATAAGAGCTATCACCTGCAAAAGGGAAGGCCTGGCAGGGGAGGTAGCTAACTGTCTTGTCTGATTTTTAGATCTCTGCCAAAAGTCTTCCTAAAAGTTATCTTTATTAACCTTCCTGGTATTGGAAGATCTCTGAGGGCTGCATTTTTGTGTTCTGTTCACAGGGCTATCCCTAGGGCCTGTGATAGTGACTGGCATACAGTAGAAGCTATATGCCATATAAAAATAGTTTAATATAAGAATATTTCTTCATCTTTAAAATGGGAATATTAGTTGGACCCGTATCCAGGATTGATATTCAGCTGGATATTCCATTCTGATGTATAATTTCAGTGTCACAGGGTGGTGAGGATTGCATGAGTTCAAACATTTACTGTAGAACGTGACACATAGCAAGTGGTCAATAAATTTTAGCTGCTGTTAGTTGGAAGGCAGGGAGGCTGACATCCAGGGAGCCTGGGGAACAATGAAGGAGCCCAGTAGTGGGCACCCCTGAGTCAGAGAAGATAACACAGCGGTTCATGCTGAGTCCCACCTAATCGTGGGGGAGAACAGTTGCCAAGAGTGCTGTTGTCCTTGACTTCTGGGCCCAGGCTCGAACTTGACTGCCAGGATAGGGGATTATGGGAGGCAGAGTGTATTCTGAGGGCACTAATGACAGTAGAGGCGAAAGGGCAATGGTGGGGGAACTGAATTCAAATGCATCCCCCATCCCCACCTGCGGGGAGCTGGTTTACAACCCAACCATTAGTTTGCTATCCTTGACTTAATACATTGTATAGTGGGGGCTCTGTTCTCTGTTAAAATACAAATGTCCTCGGGGCAGGAGGTCATACATTAACCTAACGTCTGTAAATGGCGCTTATGTCATCCGCTTAGGGATACTGTTCTCCCAGGAATGAAATGGCAGAATTCTGAGAGGATGGCCAGAGAGAAGTTATGTTTGATAATGGGGCACCGAGATCACCTGAGCATGGGACAATGCCCAGGAGAGTGGTAGCCCCACATTGCCAGGGAGGACCACTGTAAGTGGGGAGCTATGGGAGGGTTAAGGTGGAGGGAGCAGGGTGTGACTAGGACATGGAGGAGAGCCCTCCTACCAAGATAATCTGGTGTTTACCCAGGAATAAATCTTGCAAGGATGAGATACTCAGCATTATTTTCAGAAGGTTTTCAACTTAATTGCTGATTCTTTTTTTTTTCCCTAATAGACTTATCTAGTTTAGGATACAGTGTATGGTACTCTCTGGTTAGGCTACATGTATGTAAGAATGAAGACAGTTGTAGAAGGTGAAGGTGGGTTGGAATTTATGCTATTTGTGTATTTGGTAATAATTCTTACACTTCACATTTGTATAATCTAATATATATATATATATATATATATATATATATATATAACCTCTATAATTTATTTAGTCACAACAGTTCTGTGAGGTATGTAGGCATGTATTATTAACTCTATCTAATACACGAAGAAACTAAGGCACAAAGAATTAAGATGCAAGAATAGTGGTAGAAGCCTCTGGGGTTGGGGATTCAAACCATGGTTTTCTGACTTCAGATTCAGGGATTTTTTTTTAATCATCACTTGGCTGCCTCTCAAACACAAATTAATTGGTGGTATCTGTCAAGCTGAAAAACAAAATCATTTTCAGTATTTTTCTTTTTGCCATTAGATAGAAGAAACTTTGGGCCCTACCAGCTTGCTCTCTATTAAATATACTAATTGAAGAATGAACTAGTTCTGTTCTCTAAAGCAGCAGTTCTAGAAGGTACACACGATTCATCCAGGAATGGGAAGAACATATTGGGACTTTAAGTTTCATATCTTTGGATGTATTTAATTGAACATACCACTACAGTATGCGTTAATAAATATATACATAAACATACACACAGATATAGAGAAATAAATGTGTGTAATTTATAAGTAAGTATATTTACAAATATTGAGATGCTTTTTTTTTTTTTTAACACTGAATTGCAGGCTCACAAAAGCTTGGAAATCATCGTTCTTAACTGGTAGCCACTTTCTGTAAAATGTCTGCACTGTTTTTCGCTAAGCACACTTCTTTTGTTTCTCCTTAAGCTTAGTGCAACAGACTATGGCAACCCAGCTGCTGTACCCAGAATAACAGAGGCTTTGAGTGAGAAGGGCCTAGAGGGATCAATTCACCTAACCCCTGCATTTGACAGAGGAAGAAACTGAGGCTTACAGGGGTTAAGGGATTTGCCCAAGCTGACAAGTTAAGGTTGAGCCCAACAATATGGGAAACGGATGGAAAATCCAGTTAATGCTCAGCTAGCCATGGTAATGTGTCATAGGGCTGGCTTGCAGAAATTAAATCCGTTAATAATCCCCAAACCTTATTTTAGCCAGAAGTTTTAAATGCCTCACCTATCAAACTTTTTGCTAAAGATGATAATGTAATGATTTTGTTTCTTTGGGCCCCCAAGAATGTCTGCATTAAGCAAAAATGTCACTCATATATTGCTCACTAGGTATCTGGTTACATGCAAATACAAATAGTGATTTAATTATACACAGTAAGTGGTAAAAAGACTTGTATTGGCACAAATATACTCCTCATACCTGACTTGTTGTAAAGAACGAAACCAAATTACAGTATTCCTCATTAGGTAAGTAATTACTCAAAATCCACTGAATTATAAGGCTGCTTCTGACAGGACCACCATCTCATTGGAATTTAAGACCAGAACAATGTGGACTGTTGTCATAGGCTAAAATTCCAGTGTGTATTAAATTCTGTTCTGAACTCACAATATTCTCCTGTTGATCTGGCCATATATTTAATCACCAGTGTGTACTGGTTTTATTTACTGAAATATGGCAGATAAGATTAGTCTTCGTTACTTTTTTAATTTTGTAGAAATATCTAGATCATTATTGAATGACTTCCTCCCGCTTGTGAACTTGAAAATAATTTTGTCCTTTCAAAAGCAAAACAAAATACCTCTAAATTACAATCACCAACCAGCTAGTATCTTTATTAGGAAGCTTATGAAATTTATAGTTTGGTTTAAGGAGAATTGACTTCCTTATACTGTTGTCTCATTTTCCCCCAAATTTCTTATTTATTTATTTGACAGAGAGAAAGATCACAAGTAGGCACAGAGGCAGGCAGAGAGAGGGGGGAAGCAGGCTCCCCACTGATCAGAGAGCATGATGCGGGGCTCATTCCCAGGACCCTGAGACCATGATCTGAGCCAAAGTCAGAGGCTTAACCCACTGAGCCACCCAGGTGCCCCCATTTCCCCCCAGATTTCAATTAGGGTATCTCTTTTTATTTATTCAATCATTTTATGTCCCCTTAGCAAATGGCATTTCCCCCCCATTCTATTGTATTTTCTAAGTGATTGTGCATCATATGTATTTACTGTGAACATTTTTTACAAATTTTGTAATCTGTCACTTTACTGAATTTTCTTATTATAGTAGTTTTTAAGTTGATTCTCTTGGATTTTCCACATTGATGTCCATCTCTTATATGAATAATGACTATTTTACCTCCTTTTTTCAGATTTTTATGCATTTTGTTCTCTTATATAACTTTGTCAACTATGACTAGAGCAATTATATAACTATGCTTCAATTATTGAGCGCTAAGAAGTTTTTCCCATTACAGTAAAACTGCAGTGAACATCTGCACAGAATTTGAGTAGTTTAGGTAATTTCCTTAGGATAGATTCCCACAAGTGTGATTTTTTGGTCAAAAGTCATAATAATTTTAAAGAATTTTAATACATATTACCATATTTTTTCCCAAAAGGCTCTATCAGTGATTACACTCACCTTGCTCCACTGGCGGCTCCTGGCACAGATGCCTGTTTCCCATACCTTCCTTTGTGGGCCTTCCCTTTTTTTGCCCACTTAGGGGGTACCAGGGAAGTCCAAATCAAACCTCCCCAAATCAAATAAAGATCAGACCTAAGAAAATAAAAATTGCAACTCAAGCAACCCAATAATGAATGTGGAGATGACATTTCAATGATTTGGAGATGATTTGCTTACTCAGCCTGCAAATCCTCCTCGAGTCCCCATTTCCCTCATTCTTCCTATTCTGAACACCACTAAGAGCAGTAGTTTCCACCACCTTAATTTCTCTCCTCCCCATTCTTTATTCTCTGTTCACACTGCTACTGGTCTAGATCAGTGGCTCCTCAGCTCTCATGGGGACCACTGTAATCCCATCTAAATGAGCTGACCACTCCCATGGAATCCTTGATCCGCTTCTACTCAAAGCCCTTCAATAGCAGGAAAACTCCCGAAGATGGTCACCATCTACCTGTTCAGTTTCTCCTTTTAACCTCTCACTTACATACCACCTTCGAGTCATACCAGAGTATTTGCAGTTCCCTGACAACTTGCAATTCCAAGCCTCCGTATTCGCGTGTGCCATTCCACCTGGAGGAATGCCCTCCAGAGCCCCATATACCCCCCAACCCCATTCACCCAGAAAATTCCTTTTTATCCTTCAAGATCCAACTCAAAGGGCTCCTGTCTGGTAAAACCTTTCCCATTCCACTCCTCACCCCCCGCCCTAGAACTATTACAGGAAGACCTGCCCATTGATGGACTATGACGGTATTTCTTGAGGTAACTGTTGTGCCCGGTTACTGGGATTCTTATATAAGTGAAACAAGGTTGATACAAATTGGTAGAGACTGGCTTTCCCCCCTTTTTGGTGAATTATATTTGTTTAATGTGACTTCAAGTTTATTCAGTACAAATCTATTATTTCCACCAGCAGTATAAACACAAGAATCAACGCAACAAGCCAGGGGAAGGATGCTTACAAGATAAGAGCCACTCTATGCCTCCCTGCTTCCTTGTGCCTCAGGCACTTGCCTTGCTGACTGTTAACGATCACCTTAGGCCCTGAAGCACAATGATGAGAGACCCCCAGTGACTTGCAACTTCAGACAAACCTTTTGGTTTCCCCCCTCCTTTTTTTTTTTTTTTTGGTAGGGGAGAAATCCAGAAATCCTGTGAGCTAGTCTGATAGAAGGGCAAAGTTTTAGAGCTGGAAGTGGGGTGTGGGGGGTTAGCATGTCACTCAGTTCAGTTCTTTGCTTATAGAAAGACAAGAGGAACAAACCAGTGTCTCCTGTTTCTAAAGGTCTATGGGAATGAAAAACACTTTGTTCATCCAAGGCATCCTGTCAGCCCTCATCAGCAAGGAATCTCTGGTTCTCACTTCCTACCCTGCCTGCCCTGCATCACCTTATCTGCCTCTCCTAACTCTATTTCCCTCCTCTAGGGTGACTCACTTTGTCTCTGGTTCACTAAGATTGCTAGGCACCAAGTGTCTTCCCTGAATACTGTGAGTCACATGCTTCTAACTTCTACCAGGAAAGCCTCCCTCTGATTCATGTTCTGAAAAGTTGGGGTGGGGGGGGAGGTGAGAAGCAGGGAGAACCTCATGGTTAAGCGCATATGGCACCTACAATTCAACAAGGAAAAACAGAGGAAGTGCCCCCATCACACACCTAGGGAATGAATCTTGCTTTACAGCACAGCTGCCCTTCTGCAAACTCTTCTAAAGCAGGCCAATTTATTCCAAACTCCACCACAATTGTCTGTGAGTGTCTAGTGAGATGTTCAAAGCAAGTTAACCATCTACAAGTTATGGGGGGGCCTCTTTTTTGTGGATTCATTGAGAAACAGGGACAAAACTGCTAACATATGTTTCTGTTGCTAGGCCTTAGTCTTATCACAGTTTGAAACTGTAGAAAATCAATTATGTGCTTTGAATTGCTCCCTTCCCTGGCACAAAAGCATTTCTTCATTCTTTCGGGGTAGTGAACACTTTGCAACAACTACCACTAAAAGCCTGTTAGGATTCTCTGCTAAATTAATGTAGTACAAATAAACCCAACAGAAGGCCGGTAGAATGCTAAACATTCCCCTCTCTCCTCTGTTGTGGCTTCTTTGCAGCTTGGGACCTTTCTGCCTTGCTGATGCAACATCTGGACATCATTCAGGGTTGTTTCTCAAGGACACAAGCGTGCACCTCCGGTGAATTTCAACTTTCAACATCTCTCTGGCTCTAATCTATATTTAATGTTTCATGACTGGTAGTCAAAGGAGCTTCAGCTAAATATCAGGTTGGAATGAAAATGATCCTTGGGAGAACATTTGCTTCCAGTGTGCGCCAGCAAAGTGTCTGTGACAGAGGCTCTCCCCAGAGATTTGTTGCCCATTCTCTTGCAGTAATAATAATTATGCCTTATGATTGCTGTGCCCACATAATCAAAGATCGCTTCATCAAATGTGATCCCGAGGGGAAGCTGCCTCTGCTCCTAACTGGATGTCAGTCACAGAGAGCAGCACCCCTAGGGATCCCCAATCTTTCTTGTGCCCTTTTCAGTACTGTGTTGTTAGCATTGTGTTTCTTCATATTCTTCTCAATGCAAATGATGTGTAAATCATGCCCTCCAGAAGGCGCATGTGGTGAGGGGGAGAGGGTGGGGAGGGAGGTGGGGCTGGTGTATTCTTCTCCCCCGGCTCCCCTCCCCAACCTACCACAGGGATTTCTTGCATGGAACATAATTACATCTGTGCCATATGGGCTCATTTATATTCTATTACAGGTTAAGCTAATACGACTCAGAAATATGCTAAAAATACCTCAAAGTATTCTAGAGCTGTCAAAACACTTGTCATTTCTTCCTCACCCGTTTGATTGCTAGTGTTTTGTTTTTGTTGGGAGATTCAGAGAGCTAAGAAACCATGCCGGCATGCTGGTGTCCAGTCTATAAATATAGTTTAATTTCCTGTATTATTGCAATCTTTGGGCTTGCAAAGTAAAGATCTTTCTTTATAGGCTGGAATGGCCCCAAGACATGGGCATGGAAGCCCCTATACTTGTAGATTTTAATTTCCCAGGAGGTGGAAAATACAGATTTCAGATGTGTGGTTTTGTCAGCTTTAGAATATTTCTTGTCTTTGTTTGATGTAATTATTCATTGTGATAGAGAAACACCTGCAGCGGGCTGACACACCAGAGAAACGTGCTGCTTGCGTTATAGGAGTTGGTTTGGATGTCAGGCAAATCTTGTTGAGATCTCACATGGGCATGATAATGAGAAGTACAATCTGTAATGAGTAATGAGTCCAATAATGATTTACAGGGGCATGTTGGGTTGTTCGTATGCAATGGGTAAAGTCCACAAACCCGTTAATTTCTACCATCAGTTTGGAAAATTGGTAGGTCATGCTTGTGTAGACTCTTAACTTCATGGTTTGATTATATAATTAATTTTTTTCACCACTATTATCTTCACATGTTAGTGGAATTTTTAAAAACTAATCTTGGGAACAGAAGAGCAAGCACAAACACTGTACTTTCCCATGCTTGACAAGTAACATTTCCAAAGTGTATAGGGTGCTAATCACAGTATCAGCCATCAGTTGAATACACAGACCACTTAACTGAGAACTGATCACCCACAAAAATTTGCTAATAACTGTTCTATACTATCTGATCATAAGAATAACTGTTTTATACTATCTGGTTCCAATCTCAACTCTGCTACTCACTAGCTTGTTATCTTGGGAAATCCCGTAATTTTTCTAGTTGCCCTATCTATAAAACGAGCATATGGTAGCTTTCCCCATGGGATTGTTGGAGGTATTAAATGAGACAATATATGTAAAATACTAGGCACACTATCTGGCACTCTGGAGTGTAATAATCACTTAGTAAATATTTATTTTTATTATTGCTGTTGGTTTCTAGTTTTATTATAAACAGCTTCTTTATAATTATATGGCTCTTTTATTTAAAAATTAAGTTTTTTGGGGTGCCTGGGTGGCTCAGTGGGTTAAGCCTCTGCCTTCGGCTCAGGTTATGATCTCAGTGTCCTGGGATTGAGCCCCACATCGGGCTCTCTGCTCAGTGGGGAGCCTGCTTCCCTCTCTCTGCCTGCCTCTCTGCCTACATGTGATCTCTCTGTCAAATAAATAAATAAAATCTTTAAAAAAATTAAGTTTTTTGATACGATTATCTGTTTTGTGTGTGTTGATTTTGAGGAGTTCTTTATAGATCCTGGATATCAACCTTTTGTCTGTACTGTCATTTGCAAATATCTTCTCCCATTCCGTGGGTTGCCTCTTTGTTTTGTTGATTGTTTCCTTTGCTGAGCAGAAGCTTTTGATCTTGACGAAGTCCCAAAAGTTCATTTTCGCTCTTGTTTCCTTTGCCTTTGGAGACATATCTTGAAAGAAGTTGCTGTGGCTGATATCGAAGAGGTTACTGCCTATGTTCTCCTCAGGATTCTGAGGGATTCCTGTCTCACGTTGAGGTCTTTTACCCATTTTGAGTTTATCTTTATGTACGGTGTAAGAGAATGGTCGAGTTTCATTCTTCTACATATAGCTGTCCAGTTTTCCCAGCACCATTTATTGAAGAGACTCTCTTTTTTCCCCACTGTATATTTTTTCCTGTTTTGTTGAAGATTATTTGACCATAGAGTTGAGGGTCCATATCTGGGCTCTCTGTTCTGTTCCATTGGTCTATGTGTCTGTTTTTATGACAATACCATGCTGTCTTGATGATCACAGCTTTGTAGTAAAACTTAAAATCAGGTAACATGATGCCGCCAGTTTTATTTTTGTTTTTCAACATTTCCTTAGTGATTTGGGGTCTCTTCTGATTCTATAAAAATTTTAGGATTATGAACAGACACTTCTCCAATGAAGACATGCAAATGACTATCAGACACATGAAAAAATGTTCATCATCACTAGCCATCAGGGAGATTCAAATTAAAACCACATTGAGATACCACCTTACACCACTTAGAATGGCCAAAATTAGCAAGACAGGAAACAACATGTGTTGGAGAGGATGTGGAGAAAGGGGAACCCTCTTACACTGTTGGTGGGAATGCAAGTTGGTGCAGCCACTTTGGAGAACAGTGTGGAGATTCCTCAAGAAATTAAAAATAGCGCTTCCCTATGACCCTGCAATTGCACTACTGGGTATGTACCCCAAAGATACAGATGTAGTGAAAAGAAGGGCCATCTGTACCCCAATGTTTATAGCAGCAATGGCCACGGTCGCCAAACTGTGGAAAGAACCAAGATGCCCTTCAACGGACGAATGGATAAGGAAGATGTGGTCCATATACACTATGGAGTATTATGCCTCTATCAGAAAGGATGAATACCCAACTTTTATAGCAACATGGACGGGACTGGAAGAGATTATGCTGAGTGAAATAAGTCAAGCAGAGAGAGTCAGTTATCATATGGTTTCACTTATTTGTGGAGCATAACAAATAACATGGAGGACATGGGGAGATGGAGAGGAGAAGGGAGTTGAGGGAAATTGGAAAGGGAGGTGAACCATGAGAGACTATGGACTCTGAAAAACAACCTGAGGGTCTTGAAGGGGCGGGGATGGGAGGTTGGGGGAACAAGGTGGTGGGTATTAGGGAGGGCATATATTGCATGGAGCACTGGGTGTCGTGCAAAAACAACGAATACTGTTATGCTGAAAATAAATTAAAAAAAAAAGAATATTTAACAATGAAAAAAAATTAAGTTTTTGCCCAATTCATGTTAGTTACACAGACTTCCATGTTTTTTAGTTCATACACACCAGAGGTTCTTGGCATTTTGGATTTTACAACCAAGTTCTTACCCCATTTAGAATCATTAGAAATTTTGTGAACTGGCATGGGAAGAAACAGAAAAACTCAATGTTAATGTACCAAAGACAAGATTTCTACTTAACATATAATTTTAAAATATTTGTACATTAGGATTGCTCAGAATACAAAGTGTCTGAATTCATGCAATTGAAATGTTACATTTAAGTCAGAAGGAATTGTAGTTTATGGTGGGCAAATGGTTGAGCCAGTAACTATAACTATAACCAAGCTTTTAGTTTTAACTTCTTTCAATTCTTTTTTAAAAAATTATTTTATTTAAAATCAAATAGCCAACATATGGTACATACTTAGTTTCCGATGGCTTCTTTCAATTCTGAATATAGAGCTATATGAACGCTTTGAAGGGCTATATGTATAGGGGTGTGTGTGTGTGTGTGTGTGTGTGTGTGTGTGAAGGGGAGAATCTATGTTGTAGATACTTGTACACAAGAGAACTTAATTTTAGGGTTTCATTTAAATGTTCCTATGCAGCTTCATGACCTTGGGTAAGTTATGTGCCTTCCTAGTCTGCAAAATTGGGCTCTAGATTTTCAGGTCTCCCTTCCTTTTATGCTGTTTATACAGCTCATGAAATGGAAAAAAAAAAAAAGTGGAATTAATATGAGGAGGGCTGTGAGTTGCCTGGATATCTCAAACTTGGGTTTTTTAATGGAAGGTCTCATATAAATGATCTAGAAATAGGATTTTTCTCTTTCCCTTGTCTTGGTTTGTGGTTAGGTATAGAAGCAATGGCAAAGTGACATGTGCACAATCTTTTACAGGTGACATCCCCATCTCCCTCCCTGGCCAGGATGTAGGTACTAGGTTTCTGGACAAGGATGTCAAAGATTTAAAGGGTTCAGTAGCAGTGTGATCCTAGACCTTCATGATTTATGAAATTTCATGATTAGAACTGATATTTTTCAGTTTTTAGAAAATGCCTTCCCCCTCCTCAAAATTAACCCCAGAGACTTTTCTGTAGAAAAGATAAGGCACACAATTTTTTTAAATTAATTTATTTATTATTTGAGGCGAGGAGCAGAGGGAGAGAGGGACTTAAGGACACTCCACACTGAGTGCAGAGCCTGAGGCAGGGCTCCATTTCAGGACCCTGAGGTCATGACCCAAGTCAGAAACCAAGAGTCAAACACTTAACAGACTGTGCCACCCAGTTGCCCCAGGCACACAAGCTTTTAATGGTTAAGTTCAATCATCTTTTCTTTTTAGTTTTTTTTTGTCAACTGCATTGTCAATTCCTTTAAAGTAAAAATAAAAGTTTTACTCTTTAACCTTACATATTAAAAATAAAATAAATCTTTAAAATGGTAAATAGGATTTGTTTCTGAAGCTGAGTCAGTATGAGATTAATGTTTTCCAAAATGTCATTTGGTTCGACCCTAAATCTTTTCTTATAACACCTTCCCTAACCTATTCCTCTATTGTCCACATGAGACCACAGAGGGTGTTAGAGATAAGGATTGGTAGAAATCTCTTTTACTGAGAGTCAAAAAGAAGTCTTTTTCTTTTCCCCTGTAGTTTTTCTTAATAGGTCAGGAAATATTCTTTGGGAAAAGCTGGAAGTAAAAGTACAGTAATATTAAGACAACCATTAAGCTCACAAACAGATACTCAGTTGTTCCTGTGGGGAGATGTGTGTGTGTGTGTGTGTGTGTGTGTGTGTGTGTTTGCTTTTACTTTAAGCCAGAATTCATTATAAACTTAAAATTAACTGCATTTTCTCTAAAAATGTCCAGCCAGAATGTGTCTTAATGAGGGAGGAAGACCCCTCACTCCAATTAAAAGCTTTGTTCTCCCAACTTAATCTTGAAAGGCAGAAGAAGTAACCTAAATTGTAACCATTCTGGCTCTCCATGCCAAATCCAGATGCTTAAAGCTTTCGAAACATAGGTACTGTGTTCCCATGTTTCCTGTAAAATACATTTATCCTATCTAGAAGGAAAGATCTTTCAAATTTGAACATCCATTTATAGAACTTTTGGAAAGTAAAGCAAATTCCCAGAGTCCCAATTGACTGAAAAAAAAAAAAAAAACCTATCATTAAAAAAAATTCCTCTGAAGATGAAAAAAAAAACTCAAAACTTTACTCACAAAATTGTGTCATATTCCACATAACCTATGTAAACTATCACCTAGAAGACAGTGGGAAATCCGAGAGTCACAGCTAATTTTTCTATTAAATTTTAGAAAATGCTCATGGGAAATTTAATATATTAGAATTACAATGTTTACTCCAAATTGTTCTTTTTGTTAACACACTTCTTTCTTGTATTTTGTAGGAAATTTAGAAAAATCACAAGAGATTTAAAGAAGAGAATAAATTTCACAGAGATAACCCCCTTGACATGTTGTTTTGCCTCTTTCTAGTCTTTTCTCTATGCATAAAGGTATATTTTAAAGTAATGAGACTATGCTACATATAAGGTTATGTATCTTGGATTTGCCCCCTTAGCTTTCTTTCATCGTTTCTTCGCGTCCTTAAATATTTTTCTGAAATTCTATTTTTAACAACTGCATAATATTTCATTGCATAGTTAGTTGTTCCATAATTTTGTTTACCTTAATTTTCCACTGGAGATATTACCTTCTTAGTGATTTCAGTATGCAGTGAATGATCCTTCTAATGTTGTGGGTTCTCAAACCCCTGACCTCTTTTTCCCTAGCAGTGTTGTCCTTCCCTTCAGTAGCCACCCATTACCATGGGCAGCCCTTGATAGAGCATGTCGCTTTCACTCTCTCAGTGTCATGTATCCCACCCTAACCAATATCTCCTGACTTTCTGGATCACCTCCTCTGGTAGTCTGACTATAATTCTTTGACTCCACTGGGACCTCCAATTCTGCCACCTTTTCACTACCTCTTACTCCCTTCCTGTCCTGGCTCCCCATCACCTGGCTGAATTTCACCCACAACAATCATTCAGCTGTGAACATACCTTTAATTTCATTCTCTATTCCCCCTTTGTCATGTTTGTTTGGAGAAACCACAATACTGCTTAAATCCAACTCTTTGCCTACTCTGTATGTACACCTGGGTGACTTACGGCTGGAGAACACACAACCAACCAAGCTGATAGCTCTCACTTTAAATTCATAAGCACAAACCCAATGAACTCTTAGTGCTCATAGTAACCATTCTGTACCTCTCTAGTCCATCTGTTCCCCTATTCGTTGACTATTTGCTACCTTCTTTTCTCCCCTCAAACCTCCAATGCCCCCTGCCAATCTTTATCATCTTGGCTGATGATGTTGCATCCTGCTTTCCTGAGAGAGAAGAGAACTTCCATTGATCCTTACAATCACCTCCCCACCCTCACATTTGTACCCCCCCTCATTTGCCACTGCCCTACCTGCTCTCAAAGATGCATATCCATGACCCTACCTAAAGCCAGTCCTTCCATTTATGCACCTAGTCCCATCCCTTCTCTCCCCCTTGTTTTAACAGTTAGTCTTTCTGTCTCTTACATCATCAAAATGTTCATTCTCTACTGGATCATTTCCTGTAGCACACAAACATGCTGTTATTCTCCCTTCTTTCCCTATAAGCCATCACCCATTTCTTTGGGTTCTTTACAGCATAATTTGTTGAAAAGGATGTCTCTACTTGACATATCTTTTTTTTTTTTTTAATGAAGATATTTATTTATTTATTTACTTACTTAATTACTTACTTGAGATAGAACAGGGAGAGGAGTGAAGGGGGGCGGAGAAGGAGGGGTGAAGAATCCCAAGGGGACTCCACACTGAGTGTAGAGTCCAATGCAGGGCTTGATCTCAGGACCCTGAGATCATGACCTGAGCCAACACCAAGAGTCGAATGCTTAACCAACTGAGCAACCCAGGTGCCCCTCTACTTGACATTTCTGATTCTTTTTCTTTCATTCTCTCCTGAATCCTCTCCAATCATGTTTTTAACCTCTTTCCACTACCTCACTGAAACTGCTCCTGTCAAGATCATGAATGACTTCCCTAGTGGTAAGTCCAATGATCAGTTCTCACTTCTCATATATTTGACCTTTCTGCATTAGGCTTCTGGGATATCACACCCTCTGGGATTTCCTCCTGCCTTACTAATTGCTTCTTTTTAGTCTCATTGGTTTTTCCTCTCCTACTCCATCCCTTAAACTTGCAGGTCTCCAGTGTCTTGGGCCTTAGTCCTCCTCTCTTTTCTGCCTATTCTTATTTCTGTGGTGATTGCAACTAAACTCATGACTCTAAATACCACTTAAATGCCTAAGACTCGAGTTTATCTCTTCATCCCAGACCTCTCTTTTGATCTCCAGGCTCACATGTAGTGACCTATTGTATCTTCTTTTGGTCTCTAATTGAATATGTCAAAAACCAAATGCCTGATATGGCCCCTACGCTAGCACCTCCTACATCTGTCCCCATCTCAGTTGATGGCAACACAGTCTTCCTGGGGCCAAGGCCACAACTTTGGCATCAACCTTGATCTTTATCTTTTCTCACACTATCTATACAGTTCATCAGAAAATTTCTTGTTCTATCTTCATTTATACCCAGAACTTGACCATTTCCCAGTACCACCTCTGTTACCACCTTGGTCTGAACCACTATTACCAGTTTCTTAACCTATTTTGCTGTTTCTATCCTTGCCCCTCCCACCCCCTATTCTCAGCATGGCAGCCAGAGTGAGCCTTTTAAATCTAAGTCTGATCAGTTTATGTCTCTGACTCTTCTAAAGACTCTCCAGTTCACTCAGAGTAAAAACCAAAGTCAGGGCACCTGGGTGGCTTAGTGGGTTAAGCATCTGCTTTTGGCTCAGGTCATGATCTCAGGACTTTGGGATCAAGCCCCAGATGGGGCTTTCTGCTCAGTGGGGAGCCTACTTCTCCCTTTTCCTCCGCTGTGCTACCCCTGCTTGTGCTCTCTCTCTCTCTCTCTGTGTCAAATAAATAAATAAATAAAAATCTTTAAAAAAAATAAAAATAGAAAATAAAAATCAAAGAGTGAAAGCTGAAGTCTTTGCAATAGTCTACTAGACCCTGTGTGCCCTGACCTCTGTTCCCTATCTGAGCCTTCTCTTTCTCCTCTTCCCTGAATTCACTACACTTTGGCCACATTAGTCTCCTTGCTATTCCTCAAATATCCAGGCAAATTCCTATCTCAGGGCCTTTGCGCTGGCTGTTATGTCAGCCTGAAAATCTCTTCTACTCTTTATGTGAATGTCACCTTCTCAGTAAAGCCTGCCTTGGTTGCCCTATTTCAAAATGCACCCCCAACATCTCCTGTTCTCCTGATCCTCCTTATCATGTCTTCTCATTCTTCCTTTCCCCCATCATTTGGGAAAGCTTCCCATATCAAGTGGGAAGCTTCTTTTTTTTTTAATTTATTTTTTATAAACATGTAATGTATTTTTATCCCCAGAGGTACAGGTCTGTGAATTGCCAGGTTTATACTCTTCACAGTACTCACCATAGCACATACCCTCCCCAATGTCCATAACCCCACCCCCCTCTCCCAACCCCCCTCCCCCCAGCAACACTCAGTTTGTTTTGTGAGATTAAGAGTCACTTATGGTTTGTCTGGGAAGCTTCTTTTTTTATCTTAAGGGGTTTTTTTCTTTTTTTATTAACATATAATGTATTATTAGCCCCAGGCATACAGGTCTGTGAATCATTAGGCTTACACACTTCATAACACTCATCATAGCACATACCCTCCCCAATGTCCATAACCCAACCACCCTCTCCCTGCCCAACATCCCCCAGCAACCCTCATTATCTTAAGATTTTATTTTATTATTTTTTTCATTTATTTTAGAGAGAGAGGGAGGGAGCGTGCACGGGCAGGGGGACGGGCAGAGGGAAAGGGAGAGAGACAATATCAAGCAGACTCCAAACTGAGTGCAGGCCTGACTCAGAGCTCCATCTCACGGCCCTGAGATCATGACCCGACCTGAAATCAAGAGTTGGATACCTAAGCCACTAAGCCACCCAGGTGTCCCTCACATGGGAAGCTTCTAACAAGCTATACAATTAACTTATTTTATTATGTTTGTGTTTATTATCAACGTTCTTGTCTGAAGTATAAGCTCTCACAGTGTCAAGGTCTTCATTTTGTTCACTCAGATATAGCAAGTGCCAACAAAAATGTCTGGCACATAGTAGGTGTTCCATAAATATCTGTTGAAAACCTTTAACACCTAAGGCTATTCATATAGAAAAGGCAAACATTTTAAAGACATGTTAATCTCCTTACTTACAAGTCACTACTTGTTTTGCAGAACCTGTTATCTGAACTCAAGGGTAATTTCTAACTTTGATTTATAATGCCTTAGTTGAAGCTTCACTTTTTCCATCCTTTGGAGAAGTTGACTTTCAAAACTGTTTTGATGATAGATAAAATGAGAAAGAATAGCAAGGTACTGAAAGTAAAGTGAAGAATTATGACAACCATCTGGATATTTCAGCAACATGAACTGCAGTGGTGAACCCCTGTCATCCCGAGGAATATATGGCTCCCAGCAGAAACACTTTAATTTGTCAATTGGAGCATGGAGAACGGTCCGTTGGAATGAGCGTCGTGGGGGGCTGGCTGTGAAAAGGAAGTGGAAAATAAAACGGAAGGAAAATAGATGTGCTAGAAAACGCATTAAGTACCCAATGCTTGTAAATGACCATGCCTTATACTTACCTGTTGGAAATGCCAGTGTCTTTTCTAACTGAGAAGATTGTGACGTGCACTTACTGCGCAGTATTGAAAAGATGACATTTCTCTTTTTCTCAGATCTGAAATATTGTGTTTTTAACTTAATGGAGAACCGAGCGGTAAGAAGTTTGCTTAAACTTCTCCCCACCCCATGTTCCAGAGCCTGAGCTCATGCTACTACTAATCTGCTGGGAAAAACAGATTGAAAAGGATTTAAAGAGACCCTTTTCAAGTATGAAGGCATGCGAATCTAGCCAAGGAGAGAGGCGTTACAGCCATTAAACAAACACCTGCATTAGCCAAGGAGCACTCAGAAATAGGGCTCGACCCACCCGGGGAGGATTTTGCTAAGGAAAGCTGGTTCTCACAGAAGAGAGAAGCAAAACTGCCTCATAGGAAACCAGTTGGCTCCAGCTGCTTAAAATAATTTTATCCTCATCTGCTTTAATTAGAGTTTCCTATTAGTTTTTTTTCCAGTTGCTTTCCAGTGTTGAAAAGGATCACTTTATCTTGGGTGGGTGAGGGTTGGATGGGGTAGGAGTGGGGGATGGGCAAATGGAACCTTAACCACTCTCATTCCTTACTATTGTTATGGTTTACTTGTTGGGGGGAAATAAAAGAAAGTAAAATAAGTGATTTGCCAAGGCCACAGCCAGGTTGCTCAGGCCTCAGAAGGGAAGTAGGTAACCAGGAGGCACAGAGCACAAGTTTTTCAGAACAGAGAAAAATGACTGGTGGGGAAGCAGAGGTAAAGAATGCTAGGCTGTGTGTATATTGGGGGAACACTGCAATTTTCAATAGCATGCTCAGACAATGCTTTATGGAGAGTAAACCTTTGAGCCAAGAGCTAAAGGGAGTGAGGTCTTAAGTCATGGGAAGGGAAGGCATTCCAAGCAGAGGCAACAGTAAAGAATTTGAAATGGAAACATGCTTAATGGGTTTGCAGATCCTCATGGATGTTGTGTGTTTGGAAACGAGTGGCCCTGTTTTATTTCTCCCTGATACTCATCACCACCTGACATGTGATGTATTTTCATATTGATTTGTATAGTCTTACTCTTCTAACCCCAGCATCTAGAATAGTACCTGGCATGTAGTAGGCACTGTGCTTTGCTACCCAGATTCCCCTTGAGGAACAAAGACTGCTGGGCATACTGCCAAAAGATTGTTCCTACCTGTCAGCCTCTGTAAAGAGATGTCCTACAACCAAGAACATCACTCAAAGTCACCCCCCTTCTGTTGGCAAAGACTGATCAATGCAAGGGTATAGAGTCCTGGATGCCATGCCCCAATGTGGGACAATTCTGAAGGGCCACCCAAGTTCTAGAACTTCCCCTGGCTTTGCCTGAAGCATTCCTTGAGACTGTATCAGAGCTCTACTTTTCTTTTTGCCTACTGCTATTTTCTTCCTCTCCTTTCCACGAATGTTGATTTCAGGCGCACTCCTTATTTGACATACTGCATGCTAAGCTCTGTCTCACAGTCTGCTTACCAGGGAATCCTACCCAAGAGGGTGTCGGAGTGGTACTGAGAAAACAGATGCTTGAATTTTGGAGGAGAAACACCTGCTGGCTGACAGGCACTGAGGACTCCAACACTGATGGAATGTGTTATGTCCCTCACATTAGGTAGCAGTGCAATTTTTAAACCTTTTTATTGATGGTAAACCAGGATGATATACTACTGAAAAGAAATGTGATAGTGATACATTATATAGGCATCTGAGACATAAGGGCGCAATTATATCTATAAGGACTTTGGAATTGAATGGTGCTCTTGCTGAGCTCAATTAACACTCTGGGAAAAGATTTTGTAAAATCTAAATGGTAAGGTTGATTGCTCAGCAATGAAAAGTCAAGTTTGAAAACCAAGGGGCTTCCTTGGTAGCATACCAAAAATTGCCCATTTCCTGTAGGGAAAAGGCATAAAAAGTTGAGGAACAGGACTAAGACTTAAATGGAAGAGAAAACAAGCTCTAGAGAACATAAATTCCCAACATAATGAAGACGACCTTCTATCCTAAGGTCAGCTTCATTATGAGAAAGCAGGCCCTAACAAATGGGATGGGACTTCTAGCTTAAAGCCCCTGAAAATCTTGAATGCCTAGCTGCAGTGCATTCTAGTAAATGTTTAACAACTAGCTCTCCAATACATTCATCAGATATACTTTTAAGTTTATTCCATACAATTATTATTTTCTTCATTACTTCCTTTGTCTGGACAGTCCAGAAAACAATAAATTAAGAACTGAGTTAAAGTGTTCATTAATTTCTATGGAGTAAGTACTCCCACCATGGCCAATTTTAACATGACATTCCACTGAACATGCTTCTCAATAGCATCCTGTTATATATATTTTCTCCATACAGACACAAAGGATGCAAACATCCTTGAGAGTGTAAGTACTAGTAAAATGTAGTAAATCACCAGGAAATGAGTTTTCAGTATGTATGACCTTTGTTTTATTTTTAATTGTAAGTTTAATTTTATTTATAATAATGGGTATTTCTACAACTGGCTCACAAAATTCCTGAAATTGAACAATTGGCTCTTGAGATGGTGAACTAACCAATAAAGAATTCTTAATTTTATTTAAATTGCAATCAGAGTTATCTGATGTGAAATCAAGTCTCCAAAATTTACTAGGATCTAACACATTAAGATTATGCATTTTCTTTAGTCAATGAATCTATCAAGGAGAATGGTATGATTAATCTCTTAGGCTACCATTCTGCCAACTTTGGTTTGGAAATAACTGAGTTTTAAACTGCATATCATTTTTTAGAATCTGTCATCTTTTTACATATGCAAGGATCAATTCAATTCCCCTAAACGAAAGAACACCATCATTATTCTCTTCACCTAAATTTTGCCAACAACAGTGCCTTCTTAGCAACAGGATCTCTGTAGTTGGTTAGGGATTATTTTATAACATGACAAAAGATTGCAATATAAAATTTGTTCCAATTAATATTCTCAAAATGTTTGCCTGCTGGAGGAAGAACTTTTCTTTAAAGTGCTGTGGATTTTCTTTTGACATTTTGTAGTGTAGTAAAACCTCCTGTTTCAGCTTAATGGAGTTGGCTCTAAATAGAGTGGGATGGAGCCAGAAAACTTGGTATAAGACAGAAACTAGCATGACTATACTCTTAGGTTGCAGAAATAAATCTTGAACAATAAAAACATTGGGGTTATTTATTATTGTCTCATTTTTTAAAAAGATTTTCTTTATTTGAGAGAGAGAATGAGCTGGAGAGAGGGGCAGAGGGAGAAGCAGACTCCCTGCCAAGCAGAGAGCCCAGGCCCCCCAGAGAAAATGATTAACCAACTGAGCCACCCAGGTGCCCAATTGTCTTGTTTTATTTGAACTTTTCTTCACTGGCCTATAAAATTATGCGGTCACTTCCTTCATTACTTTAACAAATATTTGCTATAGGTACAAAAACAGTTTCAAGTAACTTACTAAGTATCAACCTAAATTAAGAAGTGAACTGAGGCAAGCTCAAGTTACCAGAAATTGAGCTTATTCGACACTAACAGAAAAATCGCAATTCACGAAAAAAGAACTTCGATAAGCTATAGGAATGCCTATTGAAATTTGCGGCCGGTCTGTATTTATGGGCAAAGAGTGCCACCGCCCCCCCCCCCCCGCAGATGAAAGCTGGAAGCTCATTGGCTGGAGCATGGGGGAAGATGTGCTTGGCGGCTGCTCATTGGTCAGGAAGCAAATTCCGGTTTCCCATAAATGAGGCACTCACGGGGAATCAGGCTCTGGGTTCTTGAGTTTCATATACCTGAAAGTGTCTGTGAGATTCTCCGCTCACTATCTTTCTGGTCCCATTTTCAGCTGACCTCATTTCACGCTAGAAATATAGTATCTGCATCGTGGCTTCATAGTGCAGAGCTTTTAACCCTCACTAACAGGGCCAGGGCAAGAGAATAGTCAGCTGTGGGCTTTTTTCCACTTTGTGAGGGAGATGAGCGGCTCCGCACCTGAGGGAAGCCTCTTCAGCCACCCCTCGTCCCGTGGGAGCTGCATGGGAAGGAATTTAGCATCTATCCTCACCACTTGGGTAAGTGAACATTTCCAAAGAATTTTTTTACTTTCTTCTGCTACCTTGTCCTTCGTGCCACGGAGGGGTTTTCGTACTTCAGGAATCTGCTCTGAGGAGCAAGTTGAGAGAAAGGAAGTGAAGGAGGCTCTGGCGGGCTGGTTTTCATCAGTGAAGGGGCGATTTTTGTCTCACCCAAGTGTGGAGTGAAAAACTGTGGAGCAAAATGTAAGTCAGGTGGCATAGTTGGACAGCTTCTCCTTTTTTTTTCAGAGTTGGCACTTCATGCTACAGTTTTATTCTTTAAATTGAGGTATAATTGACAGAACATTGTATTGGTTTCAGCTGTACAACATAATGATTCAAGATCCTACCCCTTCTGCCTCTACCCACCACCAATCTGCTCTGGGCCTATGAGGTCAGTTTTGTTTTTTAGGATTCTGATGAAACCATAGAGTATTTGTAGTTCTCTGTCTTATCTTACTGTGAACACTTGGGTCATTTCCATTATCTGGGCTGTTGTAAATAATGCAGCAATGAACATGGGGGTGCATATATCCTTTTGAATTAGGTTGTCCCCCCCCCTTTGGATAAATACTCAGAAGTGGAACTGCTAGATGATATGGTATTTCTCTTTTTAATTTTTTGAGGAACCTCCATACTGTTTTCCATAGTAGTCGCATCAATTTGCATTCCCACCAACGGTGCACAAGGATTTGCTTTTCTTCACATCCTTGCCAACACTTGTTATTTCTTATCTTTTTATTGTTAGCCATTCTGACTGATGAGAGGCAGTATCTCATTGTGGTTTTGAGTTGCACTTCCCTGATGATTAGTGATATTGAGTACCTTTTCATGTACTTGTTGGCCATCTGCATGTCATCTTTGGAAAAATGTCTATTCACATCTTCCCATTTTTAAATCAGACTGTTTTTTTACTATTGCATTGTATGAATTCTTTGTATGTTTTAGACTTTTTAATTTTTTTCAAAGTTTTTTTTTTAAATTTTTCTTTTATGGGGAGTGCAGGCACACAAGCATGGGGAGGGGCAAAGGGAGAGAGGGAGGATCTTAAGCGGACTCCAGGCTAAATACAGAGGCAGACATGGGGCTCCATCCCATGACCCTGAGATCATGACCTGAGCTGAAACCAAGAGTTGGATGCTTAACTGACTGAGCCACCCAGGTGCCCCATATTTTGGATTTTTAAAATGTATTAAAATTACAAAATGCTAGAGTCTTTTTCTAGTGCCTACAAAATCTGCAAATCTAAAAATACTAATAGATAAAACAAGTCATGAGCTAATAGAGTCATTGGCTCTCTCCATTATTATGAATGATTAAAAACTGATTTTATTAAACTAAGCAAAGAGTGAAGGGAAAGAGATGTTAAGAGCTAATATTTCTTATTGCCAATGTCATGCTCACTTAAGACCCTTTGCAGTTGCTATTCCCTTTGCCTGAAGTGCTTTTATACCAGATGATCTTTGCATAATTAGCTCCATTTAGGTCACAATTCAAAGGGTACATTTTCAGGGAGGCCTTCCCTGACAACCTATTAGAATGTAGCTCTTATAGCATCCTTTAATTTCTTTGTAGCAATTAAATTTTTCTGAAAATGTGTATGTTCATTTTATTTGTTTACTTGCTAATTTTTTTGTCTCTTCCCTGAACTGAGTGGAAGGAAGTCAGAGCTCTTGTGTACTTTGATCATGGCTGCTTCCTGTGGGCATTTGTGGTCCATAGTAAGAGCTCTGTGATTGGTTTTTTAACAAATATGTGTGAATGGCTGATATTTAATTGCTCTGGGTTTTTGTGGTATATTCTTCATTGGGAATCCCATGATGGAGTCCAACATTTAGATGATAATATGCTTGACTTACGTACTTAACCTTCCAAATGCTAAGCCAGCTATTTAATGATAGTCACAGTCCATTTAAAAACATTAAGGGATTTGTTACTCTGATCAGGTTTGTTTTAGAGTTTTATAGATCAAAATATATTATTATATTCATTAGTGTACCTCTGTCTTTTCAAAATGCTTACAGACTTTGCTTCTTCTGTCGTACAGTGTTATCACCTTGTTTGGACTGATGATTTAAAATTGGAGACTTTGTTTATCTTGTGTATAGCTTAAGTTTCATATTTATGGGCTGAGTAAATGATAGGATATATAAGTGATTATGAGAAGTGTGACTTAAGCCTACAGGGAAATGTTACTTTTGTATCCAAATAAATGAGTTTGGGCTAAGAAGTTCAGGAAATGGCTAAAACTTAGTATAATCTAAAACAGACAAGTTATAATTAATAATATCACTGGTCAAGCTCCTTGAATTAGGCAAACCTTAATTATGTCCTGCTTCACAGTCACTACTCAAATGTGATATTGCAAAGAGTAGACTCTATGTGCACATATTAGCAGAAAGTCTAGTGTTCTCTGGTGTTGCCCACTTGGAATATTTCTAAAAATCCTGGAAGAAAACTCATGTTTCCCACAATCCACTCTTATTGTTTTCTTGACCAGGCATTTTATTGTGGATGAATACAATAATCATTCCAAAAATAGATTGTCCACCCAATGTTCCTGACTTTGCTTTGTTCATGGGCCTGTCTTAACTTCCCCCAAACCCAGCTAATATCAAACTGTAACATTTAACGAACTATACCAAGGAACTTGGGTGTAACAAAATGGCCACAGCCAACACGTGTTAGTTCCTACCTGTTCCTACTTTGTGATAGCCATTTACCTTCTGCTGTACACATGTCTTTTCTACATCTCTCAAATCTCTCTTTTCTCTTATCCAACAAGAATTCCAAGCCCTAAATCTTTTCTCTCAATTTCAAACATATTTCAATCAATATCTTTATGAAGATGTCTGGTAGATTGAATTATTAGATCCAATTCTTCATTATTTCCTGTATTCATATCCTTTGTTTTATAGTTTAGTTTTGTATTCTCTCCACTAAAGATAGTACATACTTCCTTGCCTCTTGACTTAAGGCTTGGCCATGTGTTTTACTTTGGTTTAGGAGTATGTTAGCAACTGTGATGCAAAATGCAGCTGGAAAAGTGCTTTGCCCCTTGATGTGCCTTTGCTGTCACCATGCAAAGAATGTGTCCTGAATAGCCCACTGAGACTAAGGAGGATGAAAGACATATGGGAAAGACCTAGATCTGTAGACCTGCAATGTGAAGCAAAATCAGCCCAGCTGACTCATGAATCTGTGAAAATAATTTTTTTCAGTCACTGCATTTTGAGGTTGTTTGTTATGCACCATTGTTGTGGCAAAAGCTAATTTATACAAGATGTTACTCTTTCCATGGTAAAGTCAAATATTTGCATCTTTATGCAAAGTAGTTTGTCTACTTATATTCCTGCCTGTCCCCATTCCAGAGTAGCATTTTAACTTTACCTTTGCATAATCAAAATGCATGTTAAAGGGCTTTCTCAAAATAAAAGAAGTTTTCACATAAACATGTTTTTTCCCCTTTAACTGTAGAACAGAAAACCAAAAACTAATTTTAGTTTTTATTTATTTTTTAAAAGATTTTATTTATCCATTTGAGAGAGAGAGAGAGAGAGCATGCACGCATGAGAGGGGAGAAGGTCAGAGGGAGAAGCAGATCCCCGTGGAGCTGGGAGCCTGATGTGGGACTTGATCCTGGGACTCCAGGATCATGATCTGCGCCAAAGGCAGTCGCTTAACCACTGAGCCACCCGGGTGCCCCCAAAACTACTTTTAAATGACCATTTTCCTATCTCTGAAAAATGTAAAGTAAAAGCTCTGTGCTCTAGATGAAAATCCAGATTTATCAAAAAGACAAATTAATTGTTGATTAGTTTTCTTTCTGATTAAATATTTCTCTACAAATGTCCCTTCATTTTATAAAAATATTCTTTGGCATACTAATTCTTTTAGTATGGCTGTCTTCTGCCACTGGAGTCTGTGTCCCCTAAGAGGAGGGCAGAGACTGTCTTTTTCGTCTTGATGTCTCTAGCACCAGTTCTATTGCCTGGCTGATTGTAATTGGTCAACAGTTGCTTGTTGAATTTCTTTGTAATTAATACAGATATTATAGTAATTCATACAAGAGGGAAAATGCTGAGGATTAGGGTGACCTTTGAGAAGGTTCAGAGAAGTGGTGTTGGTGGTGATCCTGAATATTGGATAGGATTTGAGTTGTCAGAGAAGAGATGGGGAAATATTTTAAGTGGGGTATGAAGTGAATGATACATGATAACTAGAAAGCACAAGACTCATTCATAAATGTTTAAAATATAATTTATTTTATAAATATTTTTACATACAATTTTAAAGAAAATTTGTTGTAAAAAATGAAGGTAATCTATTATTGAACTCAAAGACTGGCTAATAGTAATAGAATTTCTTTAAGGTATTGAAGAAAATACAAGTACAGTGGGGATTTGTGGGGAAAACCATTATCTTATTAGTTTGTTGAAAACTGGTAAGTAGACACTTTCCAACCCTAATTCTATTTCTATATTAATCCTATTACCCCCCCCAATTCCCCTAAAAATGCCAATGAGATTTGCTTTGATCTGTGTCTGTATTCTGTGTGTCATTATTCCTTATTTCTCAGACTTATCTTGAAGCATATTTGAATCAGATGGGTTCAATATATTCCATCCATTTGTCTTTAGGCCCTAGTTACAGGTGCTCAAACTATTTGCTGTGACTATTTTTTATTAATATCTATATTGCTAGTAATAACTAAGGACATTGATTCATTATGTCAGTTGTTCTGTGAGGTTGGTGCCAAATTTAACTCTATTTTTCAGTTGAGGAAATTGAGGCACAGAGAGAGTAAATGATTAAAAGATGAAGTACCAAGTCATACCAGGTGTAAGTGGCAGCACCGTGACTCAAGTTCACATCTGCCTAACACCAACACCTTGCTATTTTGAATCAAACTATGGTTTGGAAAAACCATATAGAACCTACTACATGTCATCCATATTTTCTATTTTAGTTCACTCATTTAATGGACAAATATCATACTACAAGATAATGAGTTATATATTATATAAATTTGTGTGTGTGAATGTGTAGATACAGGGTGATTTGCCTTTCTTACTTCCTGATGATAAAACCTGAAAAATAATTGCCTCTGTGACACACAAATTGCACTTTTTTTATTTTTTTATTTTTAGAGACCGTGGAATGCTCGTTTACCCCTCTTTAGCTTGGAAGTTACAATGTGCTCATAGTTAGCAATAGTGAGCCTGCTGCTGATGCCTTAAAGTCAGTGCTTAAAGAATCTCATAAAAAATTGAAATTTCTACCTTTATTCAAACTTGTCAGGAAATCTCCCCATAACCCTTTGTATCTGAAAATGCATTATAGCTTGTTTAAAGCACCGTGGGAAACAGTTTTACATTTCTTTGGTTGCACATAAAATCACCTTATGAGCTGCCAAATGAAAATTGGGAAAGCTCAGTGAATGGGGATGCCTTCTTCAAAACCTCCTTGTGAAATGGATCTGCCATGATCCCTGTTTAAAACTCAGAGTTTGGCAGAATAGATTTAAAAAATGATCCAACTACTTTCTGCCTACAACAGGTACATGTATATTCAAAGATACAAATAGGATGAAAACAAAAAGGATGGAAAGAATATACTATACAAGCTATAACCAATAGACAGCTGAGTGCTATAGTAATATCAGGAAAAAGTAGAGTTTAAGACAAAATCTGTCACTAGAGAGAAAAAAGATCATTTTATAATGATAAAAGAGTCAGTCTATTAGGAAGACATAGCAGTTGTAAATATATATGTCTTATAACAGAATCTGGAGTACAAAAATCTCCCTTCAAAACTGACAGAATTGAAGGGAGAAGTAGACAATTCAGCAGTCATAGTTGGGGACTTCAGTATCCCTCTTTCAGTAAAAGATGGAAGAGGCAGAAGATCAGTATGGAAATGGAAGACATGAGCAACACTGTAAACACTATAAACCAGACATCTGTAGAACACTTCAGTCAACAGTAGCAGATTACACATTTTTCTCAAATTCACATGGAACAGTCTCTAGGATCGACCATATGTTAGCCATGGAACAAGTCTCAATACATTAAAGGACTGAAGTCATACAAAATAGATTTTCTGCTCACAACAAAATTGAATTCAAATAAAATACCAGAAGGAAATTTAGAAAATTCACAATTATGTGGAAGTTACAAAAACAAAAAAACAAAAACAACAACAAAAAAAACCAAACATGGATAACCAAAGGGTAATAGAAGAAATCACAAGGGAAAGTTGGAAAGTTAGAAAGTACTTTGAGAACATGTGCATCATTTTAAAAACTGTGGGATTTAGCTACATGGGTACTTAGAAGCAAGTTTATAGCTCTACAAGCCTATATTTTAAAAGAAAGTTCTCAAATCAGTAACCTTCTACCTTAAGGAACTAGAAGAAGAAGAGTAAACTCAAAATTAGCTGAAGGAAGGGAGAAAAAGAGATGAGTTTTCAAATGTTAAGATACTTAGTGGTTCTCCTATAAACTCTTGGTGAAATTTTTCATTTGAAGAGATTATTTTAATTTATAAGTAGAGAGACCATTTAAAATTTTATTTTATTGTTATAAAAGTCACACTAGTTCACTGTAGAAAGATTGGAAATTTCCTAAAAGTATTTAAAAAAAATCACAAACTAGAGTTAACCACCATTAACAGTTTGGTACATTGCCTTCCAGTCTTTATTTTAAGCCCATATGCATAAAACCTATATAGTGGACAGGAAATACATACATATCTCTATTTTTTCACTCAAATTTGGTTGTAAGTTTCCCTGTATTAATAACATTTCTCTGAGGTATACACAATAACTGTTATAATAAGGCACAACAGCTTAATTTATTGAATCATTTCTCTATTTCGACATTTAGAATTGCTTCTAATTTTTTTTTCTTAGAATAAAGTTATAGGTGTGGGATTACTAAATCAAAGATTAAACTGCTTTAAAGTTTTCACCTGTTGTGATTTGCCTTTCAGAAAGGATGTGCTAATTTACATTACCACCAACAGTGCATTAGAATGCCTGTGGAGATATTTTCTGAATCCTAATGGAGTCATATAATTTGACAAATACTAATATATTTATAGGATCAGAAGTTTAAAATATTTAACATCAAGACCGTTCTAGAAAATTTAGAACATTACTTAAAAAATCAATAAATTACTGTTTACCTTTTCACAAATGACCAAAATACTACTAACTTGAGTTAAAATTTTTTTTCTACATTTACTCATAAAATCTAGAATTGGAATTTAGAAGTCCTTGTGTTCAACTACTTAAATTTATAGACTTAGTTAATTCAAGGCTTGAGGGATAAAGTGAGTAACTCAAGTCACATAGCTATGCTAATGACTTGGAGTCCAGCACACTTTGTTTTTTAAACAATTTACTATCTTAAAAGTACAAGTAATATGTGAATATAATCCTAGGAAAATTCAAACATTACAGATACAGGAATGTAGATATCCATCTCTCTCTCTTTTTCTCTCCCAGAAAAAGTGCATGTCCCTCCCCCCTCCATCCTCAGTTCCATTCTACTTCTCAGAGGTTTGGTGGGGATCCCTCCAGACTCTTCCCAAATTCTTAAAGTTTAAATGAAAATTTTTATTTTAGTATATCTTCAACTTGTTTTTTTCTTTTTCTTTATTTTTCACTTACCCATAAGTTCTAGAGATCTTTTCATATTAGCACATATCTACCTGTAATTTTAACTGCTACCTAGTGGTATAATATGGACATATCATAATTTACCTAAATGTCCTTTTATGAATGTTATTCGTTTTAATTTCTTGCTTTCTCAAGTGATGCTACAATTAATATCTTTGGACATACACTTTAATGCAAGTATGCATGTGTTTTTGTAGGATAGGTTTTTCAAATAATCAAATTGCTGGATCCATAAAGGCTATACTATCACTATGAGTATGTTAGGCAGAGTATGCCCACTTTCAAAAAGGTCCATTTCCTAATTCCAAGAACCTCTGACTATGTTACCTTAGCTGACAAGAGGAACTTTGTAGATGTGATTAAAATTAAGGACCTTGGAATAGGAAGATTATTCTGATTTATTTCATTGGGCCCAATCTGATGACCAGAATCCTTAAATAAGCAGTGATTCTTTCCCTGCTGTGTTCAGGAAGGGTCATGTGTCTACAGAATGATTAGAGAGATACAACATTGCTGGCTTTAAAGGTGAATGAAGAAACAGGTATGCTGGTGTCTTTTAGAAGTTGAAAAGGCAAGGAAATGATTTCCCTACTAGAGCCTCTTTCAGAAAGTAATACAGCCCAGGTGACACCTTGATGTTAGCCCACTGAAATCTGTATTGGACTTCTGACCTACAGAACTGTAGGATAACTTTGCATTGTTTTAAGTAACTAAGGTTGTCACAGTTTGTTACTGCAGCAATGGAAAACAAATATGATGCATGTAGGAGAATACCCATTTCTTGAAATTCTTAACATTAGATATTTATCAGTATTTGCAAATCTGATAGTCATTATATGGTGAACCACTGTGCTTTCATTTGAATTTCTTGGATCCCTGATGAGGCTCAGCTTTTTTCATATGTTCTTGACCCTTTGAATTTCTTTTATTACTTGGCAGGAAATAACCTAGATTCATTCTTCTGTCATATTGTTTACCATTTCTCATTGGTTTGTAGGGTCTCCTTTATATTTTATAGATTCTGCATTTAGTAATTTATAGCCTTTAGTTGTTATGTGTATGCCAAATATTTTTCCCAATTTGTCACTTGTTATTTTGCTTTCTTGCCATTTATTCTACTTTATTGCAGTTGCTTGATCTGCCTGGTGATTACTTAGCTCATCCCTCAGTGTTGTCTATGGTAAACACTGCTCACATGTGCCATACATTAGGATGTTGTTGAAATGGGAATTGTCTATGCTGGTGTACTTCTGCAGGTTTGAAGAGATTAAAATATGGGTTTCTTCTGCTATCTGAAAGTAGAGCATTCCTTTGAAAACTTTTCTAAGATGAAAAGGCATAAAGCAAAGAAACAATTACCATTAATTTATATGGAAAAATTTCTGAGTGTTCCTAAATCCAAAATGTAGCCTTCTGTTCAGCTTTTCTAATACTTAAGGATACATGTTGCTAACTGGTACATAAAATAAATTGAGATAAAGCAAAAATGCTCATGGACACAGTTCAAAGCTCTGGCAGCTTGATGCTGAAATGTGGAGTATAGTTTCCAGGGAAGGAACTTGGTGGGGCCACTCGCTGCTCAAGGTGTGTGCTGTCTCTATCACATCTCTGCTGCAAAACAAACACTAAATGCTAATTTTTGCTTTTCTCCTTTTTTCATTAAGGCAAAAGTCCTTTTTGGATTTCTTTTGATTAATGAAAACAGGTATTAATGTAGGTCTTTTGTAAAAGTGAATTGGTATAATGAACTTTCGAAAAGTGGGGCATACCTGTACCACCTATTCTATGAAGGAGAAGACTTGTTTGTACAGATAGTATGGAAGGTTACTTTCTTAAAAAAAGAATCTACAGATTCTGTAAAATCAATGAAATGAGAAACAGAAGGATTGAGTCAGATAATAGTTTTTTTTTTTTTCCTTTGATGCTACATGAGCTGTTGTACTGAACACAGAAGTGTCGGTTGAGTGTTTAGCCCATGCTCTATTCTGTACTCACCCTATTCTATTCTCACTAAACCAGAATTTTTAAAAAGGAAATGTCTTGGGGGCTTAGAGGAGTCAGGTACATTTAAAATAAAACATGTGACTAAAAAAGATTAAAAGCTAATGTTTATTGATGAATTACTATGTGCTAAGCTTGCCAGTGAATCCTCAGAGCAATTCCATAAGGTAGGTATTATTATTCCATCATACAGAAGAGAAAGCTGAGATTCATTCAGAGAGGCAGCTTGCCCAAGGTAGCTTTAAAAGGTAGAACCTGAACTTGAGCCAGAACTATTTGACACTGTCTTAACCACTATTAACTATGCCAGATATCGCATCTGAAAACTGGTCTTAGCAATTGTACAATAAAAACTCTTCAATGATTTGAATTAGTAAAACATTCTGAATTATGTCTTGTTTTATGACTTTTGATGACCTATAGTAACTAGAAACCAGACTACAAAGTGTCCAGTAGGAGAAGATTTTTTAAAAATTTGTGCAGGCAACAGTGATTTATAGTCGTTGGTTTATCAGTTGATTACCTGTTGGTTGTTTTTGAAATAGTGAGGGATGCTTGTAAAGTGGCTTTCCTCATTCCTCTGCAGTCTTACTCATTCTTAATTTACAAAATAACCTTTTATTTAGAAATAATAAATACAGGAACTTCATTATGGTTCCTAACTGATTTATCTCAAAGGCTGGATTTGTGGAATCTAGACTAATGAGTTTAACTATTAGGTCTTGTATTCCTGGTTTCTCTTTACATGCCTAATGGTGGGGGCTGAAGGGGGAAAAGAAAGCAGTTAACTGCTAGTGTACAGGGAGATTGCACTAACTGGTTTCTGGAAAGAAAAAAAATTATCTGGGGGACATTTACAGGTAGTTTAGAAGCTGTTAAAAGACCCAGGGGCAGGAGGAGAGCCATGAGACTGGTCTTGCCCTCTGTCCTCCTACCCCGTGGGGGGCTCTGGGACAAGATCACACAGAGCTATCTCAACACTCTCCCCAGGCCAGTGCCTTCCCACTGCTTATCTCACAAAATCTGAGTTTGTGCTCACAGAAATGTGCTCACAGTTTGTGCTCATTGCCAAGAACTATGTAGGGCACATTTTGACCAAATAATGGAAAAGCATGTGTGTGTACGTATGTGTGTGTGTGTTCTTTGTTCTTTTAAATTTTATTATTTTTTTATTATTAATATATATTATTTGTTTCAGGGGTACAGGTCTGTGGTTCATCAGTCTTACATAATACGCAGTGCTCACCATAACACATACCCTCCCCAATGTCCCTCACTCATCCACCCCATCCCTCCCACTCCCTCCATTCCAGCCACCCTTGGTTTGTTTCCTGAAATTTAGAGTCTCTAATGGTTTGTCTCCCTCTCTGGTTTCATCTTGTTTCCTTTTTTCCTCTCTTCTCCTATGTTCCTCCACCTTGTTTCTCAAATTCCACATATCAGTGAGTTCTTTATTCTTTTAAATTTTAAAAGCCACACATGATCATGGGTGAGATAGGAACTCCTGGTTTGCTGAGGATTTTTTAAAATCCTATTTTCTGTAGTCCCACCCTTTGCATTGTCAATGACAAGGTAACCCACTTCCTAAAGTTATTGTTATTAAAGATGTCCATTGTGTAGCAGACACAGGTTGTTTACCAGAATTGCTTCCTTTGAGGAACCACTGACACCCAGTTTGCCCCCAGAGCTCCCAGAGATGGAATGAGGGGCCTTACCTATTATTGAGAATGAGCCCTAACCCTGGTTCTAATCATTGCTTCATGGCTTGGGAACAAACTGTCAGAGCCCTCTGTGGAGTTTTTGTGAAAGCCAACAGATTCTGTCTCCTGTTCTTGTGGATCATTCTTTCAGGAAGACCTGAAGTTCACTTGCCATTGGCCATATTTTTTGACTAGGTGAGGGAGGACAAAACATGTAAAGAGGCAGAATCAGTGGAGAAACTGAGGACAATTGCCTGAGCCCCCATATCCAGCCACTTCTTGGGCCTGGGCCACTTCAACTTACAGGTTCATGTTGATATGAGCCAAACCACCTATTTAAGCTTATGCTAGTTCTGCTCAGTTGTGTCTTGTCTTGTCTTTTCTTTCTTTCTTTCTTTCTTTCTTTCTTTCTTTCTTTCTTTCTTTCTTTCAAGAGAGAGAAAGACAGCATGTGAGTGAGCGATTGTGAGGGGGTGGGGCAGAACAATAGGGAGAGAGAATCTTAAGCAGGCTATCCATGCCCAGCATGGAGCCCAGCTTAGGGCTTGAACTTAAGATCCTGAAATCATGACCTGAGCTGAAATCAAGAGTGGGACGCTTAACCAACTGAGCTACCCAGGCACCCCAGTTCTGTCATTTTAACTAAAGATTGTGAGTAAAACTTTCTTCCATGTACCTTCAAACATCAGTTGCCCTCCTTCCCACTTTTACAAAACAGATTCACTCTATGCATATCGCTTTACACCTAGCTTTTTCACATTATGTGTCATTTGCACTTCTCCAGGTACTATATTTAGGGCAGCTTCATTCTTTTTATTTTACTTTTTTAAAGATTTTATTTATTTGACAGAGAGAGGCACAGTGAGAGAGGAAACACAAGCAGGGGGAGTGGGAGAGGGAAAAGCAGGCTTCCCATGATGCAGGGCTCGATCCCAGGACCCTGGGATCATGACCTGAGCTGAAGGCAGACGCTTAACGACTGAGCCACCCAGGCGTCCCTTAAACTCTTCATTGACAGATGAACATTTTGTTTATTTCCCAGTGTTTGATATCACAGCCTAGCCTGCAATGTACATCTTTATAACAATATCTTTAGGCATTTGGGTAAATAGTGTTATAAGATAAATTCATGGCAGTGGCAATTTGGGTCAAAAATTTCATAGAGTTTTTCATAGAAATTACCAAACTGTGCTCCAGGAAAATTGTGTCAATACTAGCCTTACAGCAACAGCACATACAAAAGGTCCCCTTTTCCACACCCTAACCAAGGTGGGATATTATTACTTTTAAAGTCTTTGGCAGTCTCTGAGATAAATATATATGTCATTGTTTTAAGGTGTGATTCTTTAAATACTAGTGGGTAGAGACTTTCCTTCTGCTTAATGGTTATGTGCATTTCTTTTTTATTTAATTTTTTATTTTTTATAAACGTATAATATATTTTTATCTCCAGGGGTACAGGTCTGTGAATCTCCAGGTTTACACACTTCATAGCACTCACCATAGCATATACCCTCCCCAATGTCCATAACCCCACCCCCTTCTCCCAACCCCCCTCTCTCTAGAAACCCTCAGTTTGTTTTGTGAGATTAAGAGTCGCTTATGGTTTGTCTCCCTCCCAATCCCATCTTGTTTCATTTATTCTTCTCCTACTCCCTTAACCCCCCATGTTGCATCTCCACTTCCTCATATCCGGGAGATCATATGATAGTTGTCTTTCTCTGATTGACTTATTTCGCTAAGCATGATACCCTCTAGTTCTATCCACGTGGTCGCAAATGGCAAGATTTCATTTCTTTTGATGGCTGCATAGTATTCCATTGTATATATATACCACTTCTTCTTTATCCATTCATCTGTGGATGGACATCTAGGTTCTTTCCATAGTTTGGCTATTGTAGACATTGCTGCTATAAACATTCGGGTGCACGTGCCCCTTCGGACCACTACATTTGTATCTTTAGGGTAAATACCCAGCAGTGCAATTGCTGGGTCATAGGGTAGTTCTATTTTCAACATTTTGAGGAACCTCCATGCTGTTTCCCAGAGTGGTTGCATCAGCTTGCATTCCCACCAACAGTGTAGGAGGGTTCCCCTTTCTCCACATCTTCGCCAGCATCTGTCATTTCCTGACTTGTTAATTTTAGCCATTCTGACTGGTGTGAAGTGATATCTCATTGTGGTTTTGATTTGTATTTCCCTGATGTCGAGTGATGTGGAGCACTTTTTCATGTGTCTGTTGGCCATCTGGATGTCTTCTTTGCAGAAATGTCTGTTCATGTCTTCTGCCCATTTCTTGATTGGATTATTTGTTCTTTGGGTGTTGAGTTTGCTAAATTCTTTATAGATTTTGGACACTAGCCCTTTATCTGATATGTCATTTGCAAATATCTTCTCCCATTCTGTCAGTTGTCTTTTGGTTTTGTGAATGTTTCCTTTGCTGTGCAAAAGCTTTTGATCTTGATGAAATCCCAATAGTTCATTTTTGCCCTTGCTTCCCTTGCCTTTGGCGATGTTCCTAGGAAGATGTTGCTGTGGCTGAGGTCGAAGAGGTTGCTTCCTGTGTTCTCCTCAAGGATTTTGATGGATTCCTTTCTCACATTGAGGTCCTTCATCCATTTTGAGTCTATTTTTGTGTGTAGTGTAAGGAAATGGTCCAATTTCATTTTTCTGCATGTGACTGTCCAATTTTCCCAGCACCATTTATTGAAGAGACTGTCTTTTTTCCATTGGACATTCTTTCCTGCTTTGTCGAAGATGAGTTGACCATGGAGTTGAGGGTCTATTTCTGGGATCTCTATTCTGTTCCATTGATCTGTGTGTCTGTTTTTGTGCCAGTACTATGCTGTCTTGATGATGACAGCTTTGTAATAGAGCTTGAAGTCTGGAATTGTGATGCCACCAACTTTGACTTTCTTTTTCAATATTCCTTTGGCTATTCGCGGTCTTTTCTGGTTCCATATAAATTTTAGGATTATTTGTTCCATTTCTTTGGAAAAAATGGATGGTACTTTGATAGGAATTGCATTAAATGTGTAGATTGCTTTAGGTAGCATAGACATTTTCACAATATTTATTCTTCCAATCCAGGAGCATGGAACATTTTTCCATTTCTTTGTGTCTTCCTCAATTTCTTTCATGAGTACTTTATAGTTTTCTGTGTATAGATTCTTAGTCTCTTTAGTTAGGTTTATTCCTAGGTATCTTATAGTTTTGGGTGCAATTGTAAATGGGATGGACTCCTTAATTTCTCTTTCTTCTGTCTTGTTGTTGGTGTAGAGAAATGCAACTGATTTCTGTGCATTGATTTTATATCCTGACACTTTACTGAATTCCTGTAGAAGTTCTAGCAGTTTTGGAGTGGAGTCTTTTGGGTTTTCCACATATAGTATCATACCATCTGCAAAGAGTGAGAGTTTGACTTCTTCTTTGCTGATTTGGATGCCTTTAATTTCCTTTTGTTGTCTGATTGCTGAGGCTAGGACTTCTAGTACTATGTTGAATAGCAGCGGTGATAATGGACATCCCTGCCGTGTTCCTGACCTTAGCGGAAAAGCTTTCAGTTTTTCTCCATTGAGAATGATATTTGCGGTGGGTTTTTCATAGATGGCTTTGATAATATTGAGGTATGTGCCCTCTATCCCTACACTTTGAAGAATTTTGATCAGGAAGGGATGCTGTACTTTGTCAAATGCTTTTTCAGCATCTATTGAGAGTATCATATGGTTCTTGTTCTTTCTTTTACTAATGTGTTGTATCACATTGATTGATTTGCAGATGTTGAACCAACCTTGCAGCCCTGGAATAAATCCCACTTGGTCGTGGTGAATAATCCTTTTAATGTACTGTTGAATCCTATTGGCTAGTATTTTGGTGAGAATTTTTGCATCTGTGTTCATCAAGGATATTGGTCTGTAGTTCTCTTTTTTGATGGGATCCTTGTCTGGTTTTGGGATCAAGGTGATGCTGGCCTCATAAAATGAGTTTGGAAGTTTTCCTTCCATTTCTATTTTTTGGAACAGTTTCAGGAGAACAGGAATTAGTTCTTCTTTAAATGTATTGTATTCCCCTGGGAAGCCGTCTGGCCCTGGGCTTTTGTTTGTTTGGAGATTTTTGATGACTGTTTCAATCTCCTTACTGGTTATGGGTCTGTTCAGGTTTTCTATTTCTTCCTGGTTCAGTTGTGGTTTTGTATGTCTCTAGGAATGCATCCATTTCTTCCAGATTGTCAAATTTGTTTGCGTAGAGTTGCTCATAGTATGTTCTTATAATTGTTTGTATTTCTTTGGTGTTGATTGTGATCTCTCCTCTTTCATCCATGATTTTATTTATTTGGGTCCTTTCTCTTTTCTTTTTGATAAGTCTGGCCAGGGGTTTATCGATCTTATTAATTCTTTCAAAGAACCAGTTTCTAGTTTCATTGATTTGCTCTATTGTCTTTTTGGTTTCTATTTCATTGATTTCTGCTCTGGTCTTTATGATTTCTCTTCTCCTGCTGGGTTTAGGGTTTCTTTCTTGTTCTTTCTCCAGCTCCTTTAGGTGTAGGGTTAGGTTGTGTACTTGAGACCTTTCTTGTTTCTGAAGAAAGGCTTGTGTTGCTATATATACTTTCTTCTCAGGATGGCCTTTGCTGTGTCCCGCAGATTTTGAATCATGTTTTCATTATTATTTGTTTCCATGAATTTTTCAATTCTTCTTTAATTTCCTTGTTGACTCATTCATTCTTTAAAAGGATGCTGTTTAGTCTCCATGTATTTGGGCTCTTTCCAAATTTCCTCTTGTAATTGAGTTCTAGCTTCAGAACATTGTGGTCTGAAAATATGCAGGGAATGATCCCAATCTTTTTTTTTTTTTTAAAGATTTTATTTATTTATTTGACAGACAGAGTTCACAAGCAGGCAGAGAGGCAGGCAGAGAGAGAGGAGGAAGCAGGCTCCCTGCCGAGCAGAGAGCCCGATGCAGGACTCGATCCCAGGACCCTGAGATCATGACCCGAGCCGAAGGCAGTTTCTTAACCCACTGAACCACCCAGGTGCCCCAGATCCCAATCTTTTGATACCGGTTGAGACCTGATTTAGGACCCAGGATGTGATCTATTCTGGAGAATGTTCCATGTGCACTAGAGAAGAATGTGTATTCTGTTGCTTTGGGTTGAAATGTTCTGAATATATCTGTGATGTCCATCTGGTCCAGTGTGTCATTTAAGGCCTTTTTTCCTTACTGATCTTTTGCTTGGATGATCTGTCCATTTCAGTGAGGGGAGTGTTAAAGTCCCCTACTATTATTGTATTATTGTTGATGTGTTTCTTTGATTTTGTTATTAATTGGTTTATATAGTTTGCTGCTCCCACGTTAGGGGCATAGATATTTAAAATTGTTAGATCTTCTTGTTGGACAGATCTTTTGAGTATGATATAGTGTCCTTCCTCATCTCTTATTATAGTCTTTGGCTTAAAATCTAATTAATCTGATATAAGGATTGCCACCCCTGCTTTCTTATGTCTATTAGCATGGTAAATTTTTTCCACCCCCTCACTTTAAATCTGGAGGTGTCTTCAGGTCTAAAATGAGTTTTTTGTAGGCAACATGTAGATGGGTTTTGTTTTTTTATCCATTCTGATACCCTGTGTCTTTTGATTGGGGCATTTAGCCCATTAACATTCAGGGTAACTATTGAGAGATATGAATTTAGTGCCATTGTATTGCCTGTAAGGTGACTGTTACTGTATATTGTCTCTGTTTCTTTCTGATTTACTACTTTTAGGCTCTCTATTTGCTTAGAGGACCCCTTTCAATATTTCCTATAGAGCTGGTTTGGTGTTTGCATATTCTTTCAGTTTTTGTTTGTCCTGGAAGCTTTTAATCTCTCCTTCTATTTTCAATGATAGCCTAGCTGCATATAGTATTCTTTTTTTTTTTTTTTTTTTTTTTTTAGAAGAGAGAGAGACATACGAAGAAACAGACTCTTTTTTTTTTTTTTTAAAGATTTCATTTATTTGTCAGAGAGAGAGCGAGCAAGAGTGAGCACATGCAGACAGAGTGGCAGGCAGAGACAGAGGGAGAAGCAGGCTCCCCGCTGAGCAAGGAGCCTGATGTGGGACTCCATCCCAGGATGCTGGGATCGTGACCTGAGCTGAAGGCAGCTGCTTAACCAACTGAGCCACCCAGGCGTCCCAGCATATAGTATTCTTGGCTGCATGTTTTTCTCGTTTAGTGCTCTGAATATATCATGCCAGCTCTTTCTGGCCTGCCAGGACTCTGTGGATAAGTCTGCTGCCAATCTAATATTTTTACCACTGTATGTTACAGACTTCTTTTCCCGGGCTGCTTTCAGGATTTTCTCTTTGTCCCTAAGACTTGTAAATTTTATTATTAGGTGACAGGGTGTGGACCTATTCTTGTTGATTTTGAGGGGGGTTCTCTGCACCTCCTGGATTTTGATGCTTGTTCCCTTTGCCATATTGGGGAAATTCTCTCCAATAATTCTCTCCAATATACCTTCTGCTCCCCTCTCTCTTTCTTCTTCTTCTGGAATCCCAATTATTCTAATGTTCTTTCGTCTTATGGTGTCACTTATCTCTCGAATTCTCCCCTCATGGTCCAGTAGCTGTTTGTTCCTCTTTTGCTCAGCTTCTTTATTTTCTGTCATTTGGTCTTCTATATCGCTAATTCTTTCTTCTGCCTCATTTATCCTAGCAGTGAGAGCCTCCATTTTTGATTGCACCTTATTAATAGCTTTTTTTATTTCAACTGGTTAGATTTTAATTCTTTTATTTCTCCAGAAAGGGCTTTTATATTTCCCGAGAATGTTTCTCTAATATTCCATGCCTTTTTCGAGCCCGGCTAGAACCTTGAGAATTGTCATTCTGAACTCTAGATCTGACATATTACCAATGTCTGTATTGATTAGGTCCCTAGCCTTTGGTACTGCCTCTTGTTCTTTTTTTTTTGTGGTGAATTTTTCCGCCTTGTCATTTTGTCCAAATAAGAGTATATGAAGGAGCATGTAAAATACTAAAAGGGTGGCAAAGACCCCAGGAAAATACGCTTTAACCAAATCAGAAGACATCCCAAATCGTGGCGGGGAGAAAGGGGATAAAAAGAGGTTCAGAAAAAAAAGAAACAATTAAAAAAAGAAAACAAATAAAAAATATAAAAAAGAAAAAATATATATATTAGATAAAGTAGTTAAAAACGTTAAAAAAGAAAAGGGTAAAAGTTAAAAAAAATTTAGCAGAAGAAAAAAATTGAAAAAAAAATTAAATTAACTGCAAGACTAAAGAATCATGGGGAGAAAGCCATGAGTTCCATGCTTTGCTTTCTCCTCCTCTGGAATTCCGCTGCTCTCCTTGGTATTGAACCTGCACTCCTTGGTAGGTGAACTTGGTCCTGGCTGGATTTCTTGTTGATCTTCTTGGGGAGGGGCCTGTTGTAATGATTCTCAAGTGTCTTTGCCCCAGGCGGAATTGCACTGCCCTTATCAGGATCCGGGCTGAGTAATTAGCTCAGGTTTGCTTTCGGGAGCTTTTGTTCCCTGAATGCTTTCCGTAGAGTTCCGGAGGATGGGAATGAAAAGGGCAGCCTCCCAGTTTCCCACCCGGAGGAGCCGGGAGCTCCGGGCCCCACTCCTCAGTGCGCCCTCAGAGAATAGCGCCCAATTACTCCCGTCTCCCTGGCCTCCGGCCACGCTCCGAACTCACCGAGCCTGCGACTGGTTCAAGGTAACCCGGAGCTGTGAGCTCAGTCCTCGGCTCTGTCTCTGTAGCCGGCTTCCCCGTTCTAATACCTGCAAGCTCTGCGACACTCAGACACCCCCATCCTTCTGTGACCCTGCGGGACCTGAGGCCACGTTGACCCCGCGTGGGCTTCACCCCAGTTTAGCCTCTGGAGCGATGTCCCTCAGTGGAACAGACTTTTAAAAGTCCTGATTTAGTGCTCCATTGCTCCTCTGCTTGCTGGGAGCCGGCCCCTCCCCACGCGTTCTATCTTCCCGTTGCTTTGGATTCACTTCTCCGCCAGTCCTACCTTTCAGAAAGTGGTTAATTTTCTGTTTCTAGAATTGCTATTCTTCTTCTCTTTGATTTCCCATTGGATTTGTAGGTGTTTGCAATCTTTAGATAAGCTGTCTAGCTGATCTCCTGCTACCTGATGTAGTCTCAGCCTGCTACTTCTCCGCCATCTTGACTCCTCCGGTTATGTGCATTTCTTTATCTGGGACATGTTTGTACTTAACCTTTCCCTATTTTCTACTGGGGTCTTTATGTTTTTCCTGGTAATTTGTAACAGCTCGTTATGTATCAAGTGTATCAATTCACTGCCTGTCATATAGCCGGTCATTTTTTCCTAATTTGTCTCACTTAAAAAAATTCTTATGTATGAGGTCTTCTGCCAGACTTAAGTTTTAATTTTCACATAGCCAAATATATTAATATTCTCCTCTTTTGCTTTAAAAGCTCAATGATGTTATAAATCTACTCCTAATATTTATTCTCAAATATTAAAAAGTAGTTACCTATAAGAAATTAATTTTGTGGGTGAGAACATTGTGTGCTAACATTTTAAAGCTACTTGATGTAGTAGGAATAATTTTTTGAGGAAATTATATCTCTTTTAAAACTGTTCTTTTACAATGCATGCAGTGATTTTGACTCTGGACAAGTTTTTAGCCCACTCTCAAGTAATGATTGGCAAGAGTTGAGATGAGGGTTAAGGGATTGGATACTGTTGCATCTCTGCATTCATCTTGGTGAATGATCTTGAGTGAATCATGTAAGGCCTCATTTTCTCCATCTTGGGTTTTGTTTTCTCCATCTTGAAAGGAGTGGAATGGATGCGATAAGCTCTGCAAATGTTTCTAGCACTAAACTATCAAGAGTCTATGAATTTTTTGCATATACTTTATTTATAGAGCCAATATTTAAATCCAGAGTCTGAAGTCTTTGTCTTCAAAACTATTACATTGTCTCTTGTGCAGTGCTCCATGTCTCTCACTGAAGGGAGAGAAAGGGGTGTCAAAATCTGTGTCTGAGGGGGCCAGTGAAGGGAGAATAGACCTGGTGAGGAATGAGAGTACAGAAAAGGATGAAGGGAGAGGAATTGATCTTGGGGTAATATGCAGTGATTCTACAGATGGCGATCAGGGAAGACCAGAATTGGGAGGAAGGTTGGAGGAAGGTAAGACTATTAAGGGAGAAAGGGGATGAAAATAGATAGCTTGTTTCAAAAAAAAAAAATTACTTTCTGTTGGCCATGTGTCTGTCAGGGTCCTCTACATCAAATGCTAAGCCAAAATGAAGGGCGTCTTAGTTTATTTGTCAAAGAACCCACATACTCAAGCTGCTTAATACGTCTGCCCATGATGAAATATAAAACTTAATAGAGAGGGGGGAAATGAAAAATATGAAAGAGATATGTTGTTTGTGTGTTTGCTTGCTTTGCCTTTTAGAGAAATCCATGGAAAATTTCACAAGAACTGAGGAGAATAAAGAACCAGACAGAATTAAGGGAGGAAAATTGGGAGAGGGGATCTCTGTTCTTTAGAAAGCAGTGAGTAAATTTATCAACCAAGAAATAAAGACTGTTAACTAGAATTCGAATAAAAAATTGAAAAAATAAAATAGTTTCCAATTAAAAACAAAAACAAAAACAGAGAGACCAAAGGGACCAAAAGCGTATGCTCAATGAACATTGGGACTGTTCCTCTCATCTATTATAGATCTTCCAAATATTTCCAGCTGGGAAAATTTTTATAATATGTTTCTGGACTATCCTGGTGAAGATGATGGTATTTTTCTCTTTGTAACATATGGACCCCAATTCCTGGAGGTGATAGAACCAGTGTACTAGCCTGATTTTAAGCTTTTGAATTTTTGCTGATCTGATGGCTGAAAATTAAAAGGCTGTTGTTTTAATCAGAGCTTTTTTGACTGATTAAAATTGAGGTTGACACCTTTTAATATATTAATTGAACATTCTATTCTGTGAATTCATCTTTATATCCTTTGCTTATTTTTCTCTTGTGCTGTTTGCATTTTTCTTATTGATTTATAGGCATTCTTTAAAAATTCTGGTTATAAATACTTGGTCAGTTCTGTGTGTTGCATGTAACTCTGTGTAAGTCTATAGTTTATATTGTATCTTTATAGTAAATTTTATTGGGGCGCCTGGGTGGCTCAGTGGGTTAAGTCTCTGCCTTTGGCTCAGGTCATGATCCCAGGGTCCTGGGATGGAGCCCCGCATCAGG
Source organism: Lontra canadensis (assembly GCF_010015895.1). Taxonomy (NCBI): domain Eukaryota; kingdom Metazoa; phylum Chordata; class Mammalia; order Carnivora; family Mustelidae; genus Lontra; species Lontra canadensis. Next base: position 64,180,852 of record NW_022630996.1, on the reverse strand, counting down.
CTCTCTGCTCAGCAGGGAGCCGCTTCCCCCCACCCCCCGCCTGCCTCTCTGTCTACTTGTGATCTCTCTCTCTCTGTCAAATAAATAAATAATCTTTAAAAAAAGAAAATAGATATAGCAAATTTTATCATACAAAGTTTTCATTTTAATATAGTCATATTTGTTAGTTTTTAAAAAATTACCATGGTTTGTGGTTTTGTGTCTTATGAAGTTATTTACTACCCCATGGTCATAAAAACATTCCTTGTTTTTCCTAAAAGTTGAGAAATTTTGCTTTTCTTTAGGTGTTAGTCCATTTGGAATTGCTTTTTACATACAGTTTGAGATAAGGAGTTCACTCTATTTCTTCCTATTAACCAATTATACCAATATAATTTATTAAATCACCTGTCTTTCCTATACTAACTTGGAGATTTTGTAGGATTTCTACATAGACAATTAGTGTAGTATGGAGTAAAGATAGATACATGAGTCAGGGCAATAGACTCTACTTAATAGAGACTTTCTAGTCAATAGAGTGTCTCTATATTGTCAGTTGCTTTGGATAAAGTAGTGAAGGCAATTTAATGGAGAAATGATCATCTTTTCATTAAATGGTCCTGAACAATTGGGTAGTTTTATGCAAAAATAAAATAAAATACATCTTAACCCTTAACTCATATCATATACAAAATTTAACTCAAAATGGATCATAGTCCAAAATCTAAGAGTTAAAACTGCAAGACTTATAGAAGAAAATATAGGAAAAATTCTTAGTGACCTTGGATTTGGTAAAAGACTTCTTAAATATGACACTAAAAATCCAAACCCCAAAATAAAAAGTTAATAAATTAAAAACTTTTCCTTTCCTTTTCTTTTTAAAAATTTATTTATTTGAAAGAGGGGAGGGGCAGGGAGAGAGGAAGAGTGAGAATCTCAAGCAGACTATCTGCTGAGCTTGGAGCCCAACATGAGGCTTGATCTCATGGCCCTGGGATCATGACCAAAACCAAAATCAAGAGTCAGACACTTAACTGACTGAGCCACCCGGGTACCCCCAAAACTTTTGCTTTTCAAACAACACTGTTGTGGAAGTGAAAGTCAAGCTATAGCCTAGAAGGTAGAACTTGCAAAATATATCTGATGAAGATATATATAGATAGATATCTAGATATATATATATATATAGATAGATATAAAATCTTATAACTAATTAGCAAGATAAACAACCCAATAAAAATTGGTAGGATTTAAACAGACACTTAACTAAAAAAGAAAAATGGATGCAAAAAAAAAAAAAAAAACCCAGGTAAAGATGCTCAGCACTATTAACCTTTAGGAAATTGAAGTCAAAACCATAATGAGATATCACTTTGCACCCATTAGAGTGGCTAAAATTCCGAAATTGAGAAAACCTGACTATACCAAGTGTTGTAGAGGATGTGTAGTAACCAGCAATCTTATACAGTGCTGGTGAGAATGTAAAATGGTACAAATGTTTTTGGAAAACACTTTGGCAGTTTCTTAAAAAAAGTTACACGTGCACTTATTTGTGACCCGAGAGAAAAGAAAGCACATGTTTATACAAAGATTTATACATAAATGTTTGAGCAACTTTATTAATAAAAATTAAAAATCAGGAGCCTCTCAAGTGACCATCAATAGGTGAATGGATTTTAAAAAACCCTCCGATATATCCACATGATGACTTTAAATGAATGAAGGAATATCTGGGAATTCTGGGGAAGATGGTGGAGTAGGAGGAGTCTTGGCTTACCTCATCCCATGGATACACATCAGTAACATCCATATCAGTGTAAATAACCAAGAAAAGGACCTGAATACTGGCAGAACAGATTCTCTGCAGCTGAATTGAGAGAAAAGGCCACATTAAAGAGGGTGTGAAGAGCAGAGATGCAGTTGGGAGCAAAACTGACCTGTGAGACTGTCCATAGGGAGGGGGGAAACAGCAAAATACACAGAGAGGAGAGGAGCAGACCCCACATCAAACATTTCAGACACAGGGGACCCACACCGGGAAGACAAATCCCCATAATATCTGGCTTTGAAATCCAGAGGAACCTAACTTCATGAGTTCTTACAATCAGAGCAGGGGGTGGGGGAAGGACTTAACATCTTGAACTTTAAAAACGAAACAGCAACTTTGGCTCTGGCAGAGTTGGAGAGCAAGAGGAAACTGAGTCCCTGCCCATAAAGAGACAGCACAAAAACAGCCTTGCTGAGACACAGCATAGAAGCAGCAGTTTTAAAAATGCCTGGGGTATGTGGCAGGAGGTCCTTTTACTAATCTCAGAGCTTGTTCTGGAAGGGCAGGGATATTTGGAGAATTCTGTAGAAATAAAGGAGTGGATAGGTGCCATTTCCCCTCTCTTGCCCCCCAGCTTAGATACATGGACAGCTTCTGAAACCAGTGGACTGTAAACACTCTTCACCTAGTTTGCTAACAGTGTGCTGTACCCCCATGCTCTTTTGTGGACCCACTCCATCCATCTTGGCCTGGGCAGGAGTTTTGCAGTGGCTGCAGGCCCCCTCCAGCAGATTAGTGCAAACTTCACTAATAGTGCACACCCCACACCCAAATTCTCTTGCAGACCCACCCCCTCCAATGTGCCTTTGGTACGAGTCCATCTAGAGTAGTGCCACAATCCTGGAAGTATGTAAACAGCCCCAATAAGGGCCAGAACTGTAGAAAGACCCCTGCCCCACTGGAGGCAGACATCTGGTCTCACTGTAGTCTCTGCCTTTCAATGAAAGCTTCTCAGGCGACAACACAGGGAGAGGATCCTGCAGATTAGTGCATTTGCATCTCTGGCAAATGCCTGGTTTGACTCAAGTCCAAGGTGGCCCCAGAATGGCCCACTAACGACATAGCAGAACTGCCTACAATAGGCAGATGACTGGACTGAAGACAAATACAGCTCAGCCATAACAATAGGATGCATGCAACATACATAAGAGATACCCACGAAGTGCCACGTTCTGGTGAACAGAGAACATTGTGCTGCAGGACACTACAGGGCCTCTTCTTCATAAGGCCATTACATTTAAGAGTAGAAGATGGAGCTGGCTTTCTTACACATAGAAAGAGAGAGTTAGACAAAATGAAGAGACACAGGAATATGTCTTAAATGAAAGGACAAAATCTTAGCAGAAGAGCTAACTGAAATATAAGTAATGTGCCGGATAGAGAATTTAAAGTAATGGCCATAAAGATATTCACTGGACTTGAGAAAAGAGTGGAGGACTGCAGTGAGACCCTCAACAAAGAGTGAGAAACACTAAAAAGAACCAATCAGATGAAGATCTCAATAACTAAAATTAAAATTACGCTGGAGGCAATAAATAGTAGACTTGAGAAAGCAGAAGAATGGATCAGTGACCTGGAGGACAGAGTAATGAAAAGGAAGCAAACTGAACAGAAGAGACAAAAAAAATAATAAAAAGTGAGAATAGTTTAAGAGAATTCAGTGGCACCACCAAGCATAATAACATTTGCATTATAGGGATTCCAGAAGGAGAAGAGAGGAAAAAAATGGGACAGACAATGTTCTTAAAGAAATAGCCAAAAATTTCCTGAATCTAGAAACAAAGCAGATGTCTAGCTCCAGGAGGCACAGAGATCCAACAGAATCAACCCAAGGAGGTCCACACCAAGACACATAATAATTTAAATGGAAAAAAGCAGTGATAGTCTCTTCAATAAATGATGCTGGGAAAACTGGACAGCTATATATAGAAGAATAAAACTCGACCATTCTCTTACACCATACACAAAGATAAACTCAAAATGGATAAAAGACCTCAACGTGAGACAGGAATCCATCAGAATCCTAGAGGAGAACATAGGCAGTAACCTCTTCGATATCAGCCACAGCAACTTCTTTCAAGATATGTCTCCAAAGGCAAAGGAAACAAGAGCGAAAATGAACTTTTGGGACTTCATCAAGATCAAAAGCTTCTGCACAGCAAAGGAAACAGTCAACAAAACAAAGAGGCAACCCACGGAATGGGAGAAGATATTTGCAAATGACAGTACAGACAAAAGGTTGATATCTAGGATCTATAAAGAACTCCTCAAACTCAACACACACAAAACAGATAATCATATCCAAAAAAGGGGAGAAGATATGAACAGACACTTCTCCAACGAAGACATACAAATGGCTATCAGACACATGAAAAAATGTTCATCATCACTAGCCATCAGGGAGATTCAAATTAAAACCACATTGAGATACCACCTTACACCACTTAGAATGGCCAAAATTATCAAGACAGGAAACAACTGTTGGAGGGGATGTGGAGAAAGGGGAACCCTCTTGCACTGTTGGTGGGAATGCAAGTTGGTGCAGCCACTTTGGCGAACAGTGTGGAGATTCCTCAAGAAATTAAAAATAGAGCTTCCCTATGACCCTGCAATTGCACTACTGGGTATGTACCCCAAAGATACAGATGTAGTAAAAAGAAGGGCCATCTGTACCCCAATGTTTATAGCAGCAATGGCCACGGTCGCCAAATTGTGGAAAGAACCAAGATGCCCTTCAACGGATGAATGGATAAGGAAGATGTGGTCCATATACACTATGGAGTATTATGCCTCCATCAGAAAGGATGAATACCCAACTTTTGTAGCAACATAGACGGGACTGGAAGAGATTGTGCTGAGTGAAATAAGTCAAGCAGAGAGAGTCCATTATCATATGGTTTCACTGATTTGTGGAGCATAACAAATAGCATGGAGGACAAGGGGAGTTAGAGAGGAGAAGGGAGTTGAGGGAAATTGGAAGGGGAGGTGAACCATGAGAGACTATGGACTCTGAAAAACAATCTGAGGGTTTTGAAGGGGCGGGGGATGGGAGGTTGGGGGAACCAGGTGGTGGGTATTGGAGAGGGCATGGATTGCATGGAGCACTGGGTGTAGTGCAAAAACAATGAATACTGTTACGCTGAAAATAAATTTAAAAAATTAAAATAAAAACTGGAAAAAAAGGCAGTGATAATGAACTTTAAAAGCAAGAGAAAAGAAAATGGTTACATACAAAAGAAACCCCACAAGGCTCTCAGCTGTTTTTTTTTTTTTTTTTTAGCAGAAACTGCAGGCCAGAAGAGTATGGCACAATATATTCAAAATGCTGAAAGAAAAAAAAAAAAAAAACCTGCAGACAAGAAGACTCTATCCAGCAAAGCTTGCATTCAGAATAGAAAGAGAGATAAAGAGTTCCACAAATGAAAGTTAAAGGAATTCATGACCACTAAACCAGTCCTGCAAGAAATGTTAAAAGGGATTCTTTCAATGGAAAGGAAAAGACCATAAGTAAAAGTAAGAAAAGTAGGAAATACTAAAGCAGTAAAATGAAGTAAATCTATAAACATTAGTTCAGGGATTCACAAAATGAAATGATATGAAGTATGACACCATATATCTAAAAGGTGGAGGGAGAAAACTAAAGAATGGGTTCAAACTTAAGTGACCATCAACTTAATATAGATTGCTATATGCATAAGATGGTATGTACAAGCCAAATGGTAAGCACAAATCAAAAACCAGTCATAGAAATGTGAAAAATAAAGAGAAAGGAATTCAAGTATATCAATAAAGAAAGCCAGCAAACTGTGAGAGAGGAGAGCAAGAGAAGAGAGAACAGATAACTACAAACATAACCATAAAACAAGTAATGTCATTAAATACATACCTATCAACAATTACTTTGAACATAAATGGACTAACATTCCAATTAAAAGATGTAGAGTGAAGGAATGAATACAAAAGCAAGACCCATCTATATGCTGCCTACAAGAGACTCATTTCAGACCTAAAGACACATGCAGATTGAAAGTGAGGGGATGAAAAAGCATTCATTAGACAAATGGAAGTGAAGAGAATGCTGGGTAGCAACAGTTATTTATTTATATAGGGAGCAATACTTATTTATTTAGACTCTGTAAGTATTTATTTATAGACTTTGAAACAAAGATTGTGGCAAGAGATGAAGAAGGACACTGTATAATCATAAATGGATGAATCCAACTAGGAGATAAAACATTTGTAAATATTTGTGCACCCAACATGGAAACACTCAAATACACAAAGCAGCTAATAAAGAAAATAAAGAAAGTAATCAGTGGTAATACAATAATAGTATGGGACATTAACATCCCATTTACATCAATGGATAAATCACCCAAACAGAAAATTAACAAGGAAATAGTGACTTTGGACACATTGGACACATTGGACCAGGTAGATCTAATAGATATATTCACAAATTCCATCCTAAAACAGCAGAATGCACATTCTTAAGTTCATGTGGAGCATTCTCCAGAATACATCACGTTAGGCCACAAAGCAAGTCTCAACAAATTCAAAACGATTGAAGTCATACCATGCATCTTTTCCAACCATAATGCTATGAAACTGGAAATCAACCACAAGAAAAATTTGGGAAAGACCACGAATACAACAGAACACATCAATGAAACCAGGAACTAGTTCTTTGAAAGAAAATCAAAATTGAAAAACCTCTAACTATACTCATCAAGAAAAAAGGAGAAAGGACCAAAATCACAAATGAGAGAGGGGAAACAACAAGCAACACCACAGAAATACAAACAATTATGAGAATATTACGAAAAATTATGTGCCAATCAATTGGGAAACCTAGAAGGTATGGATAATTCCTAGAAACATATAACCTCCCAAAACTGAATAAGGAAGATACAGAATATTTGAAGAGACTGATTACCAGAAATGAAATTGATTCGGTAATCAAGAAACTCCCAACAAACAAATTTCCAGGACCAGATGGCTTCTTAGGTGAATTCTATGAAACACTTAAATAAGAGTTAATACCTATTCTTCTCAAACTATTCCAAAAAATAGAAGAGGAAGAAAAGCTTCCAAACTTGGGAAGGGGGTTGGGTGAGCCTGGTGGTGGGTATTATGGAGGACACATATTGCATGGAGCACTGTGTGTGTTGCATAAACAATGAATTCTGGAATACTGAAAAGAAATTAAAAAAAAAAAGTAAAACAGAACAAACAATAAAAACAAAAAACAAAACAAAAAACCTTCCAAGCTCATTCTGTGAGTCCAGCATTACCCTGATACCAAAACCAGATAAAGACACTACAAGAAAAGAGGACTACAGGTCATTATCTCTGATGAACAGAGGTGCAAAAATCCTCAACAAAATATTAGCAAACTGAACCCAACAATACCTTAAAAAAAGTCATTCACTTTGATCAAGTGGTATTTATTTCTAGTATGCAAGAGTGGTTCACTATTCACAAATCAATCAGTGTGATGCATCACATCAACAAGACAAAGTCTAAAAACTGTATGGTTATTTCAATAGATGCAGAAAAAAACATTTGGCAAGGTACATTTCATGATTAAAAACCCTCAACAAAATAGGTTTAGAGGGCACATATATCAACATCATAAATATCTGAAATAAATTAGAAAAAATAATAATCGGAAATAAAAAGGAATAATATATTGATACATGCAATAACATGGATGAATCTCAAAATAATTATACTAAGTGAAAGAAGCCAGATGACAGAGAGTAGAGATCCCTTTCTAGAAACTCCTATATTAACAGAACTATTATGACTGGAAGCAAGTTAGTAGATTGTCTGAGGAGGGAGGAATTATGAATGGACTTGAAACTTTGGGACTGAGAGTTATGCTCATTATACTGCTTGTGGCGATGGTTTTATGGATGTTTACCTATGATAAAATTTATTAAATTATACACTAAAATATATGAGGTTACATAAGAAAGTTATGAAAATGTATATGTTCAGTTTCTTTTGATGTCAGGTAGTGTACTAATAATGAAGACAACAACTTCTTTTAAATCAAAGACTTTTTCAAATTTCCATAAACTTTCTTTTTTAAAGTTTTTAATGGACAGCTCAGTTACATGTATATAAAGAAAATACTTCTTAATTGTAGCATGTAGATTCCAGTGTTCCCATATCATGTATCACTGGCATTAAAATTTTTGATTAACCCTGGAATGACTGCTGATAATCACCTGGAGTGGTGGGAAATTAATCCCTTAGGCATAGAAAGGAATGTTGGGTGTTTGGGATATAACTTTTTTTTTTTTTTAAATCAAGAAAATAAAAAGCATTTAAGATTCTTTGCCTAAGATATGAACTTAGAATAATTTCCCTCTGGTATTATCTGCATAAAAGGTGTTTTTATTTTCTTAAAAAATGGAACTTCTCACCTTTGATGACCAGATATAGTGAACATAAGAGATTTTAAACATGACCTCTCCCATTCTGTTCTTGAACTGATTATTTGTAAAGTAAACATCTAGGCAATAATGCATAAGGACATACATTTTGTGTCTTCTGCTAGTACTGCCCTTTCCCCAAACATTTTCAAAATTTCTCTTCAGTAGAGTCATGTCTGAGCCACTATAGTTATAAATCACTCAAAATGTTATTACAAACTTTAATAATCCACTCTACTTACCAGATCTGGTTCCACATCATATCATACTATTTTTAAAATCCCTCAAAATTAATTTCCCCACACAAATATTTATAATAATATTTTGAAAAAAATGCTACTCTTATTTGACTAGTAAGTTGCTTTTCAAGGACAAGGACATGTCTTTTTAGTTTTGACAATAAAGAAATAAGATTTTATTTTTTTACATTTGAAATTAATACATTAGTTCTTCATAGAGATATAAGGCCTAAGATACACGTACAGTAATACCATGTTAATAAAAATAGAAGCCAGCGACATTCTAAGGTTATTTCCATCAATGGCCATAATTTAAAAATAAGAAAATTAATTTTCTTCATCCAAATTAGGGAAATCTTAAAAATGATTATCTCTAGAGAATATTTTTAAAAAATTTTTATTAACATATAATGTATTATTAGCCCCAGGGGTACAGGTCTGTGAATTGCCAGGTTTACACACTTCACAGCACTCACCATAGCACATACCTTCCCCAATGTCCATAACCCAACCACCCTCTCCCTACTCCCCTCCCCCCGGCAACTCTCAGTTTGTTTTGTGAGATTAAGAGTCTATTATGATGTCTCTCTCCTGATCCCATCTTGTTTCATTATTTCCTTCCCTACCCCCCAAGCCCCCCACTTTGCCTCTCAACTTCCTCATATCAGGGAGATCATATGATAATTGTCTTTCTCTGATTGACTTATTTTGCTCAGCATAATACCCTCTAGTTCCATCCACGTTGTTGCAAATGGCAAGATTTCATTTCTTTTGATGGCTGCATAGTATTCCATTGTATATATACACCACTTCTTAATCCATTCATCTGTTGATGGACATCTAGGTTCTTTCCATAGTTTCACTATTGTGGATATTGCTGCTATGAACATTTGGGTGCATGTGCCCCTTCGGATTGCTACCTTTGTATTTTTAGGGTAAATACCCAGCAATGCCATAGCTGGTTATGGGTCTGTTCAGGTTTTCTATTTCGTCCTGGTTCAGTTGTGGTAGTTTATACATCTCTAGGAATGCATCCATTTCTTCCAGATTGTCAAATTTGCTGGTGTATAGTTGCTCATAATGTGTTCTTATGATTGTTGGTATTTCTTTGGTGTTGGTTATGATCTCTCCTCTTTCATTCATGATTTTATTAATTTGAGTCCTTTCTCTTTTCTTTTTGATAAGTCTGGCCAGGGGTTTATCAATCTTATTAATTCTTTCAAAGAACCAGCTCCTAGTTTCGTTGATTTGTTTTTTTTGGTTTTTCTGGTTTCTATTTCATTGATTTTTGCTCTGATCTTTATTATAATTTCTCTTTTCCTGCTGTGTTTAGGCTTTCTTTGTTGTTCTTTCTCCAGCTCCTTTAGGTGTAGGGTTAGGTTGTGTACTTGAGACCTTTCTTGTTTCTGGAGAAAGGCTTGTGTTGCTATATACTTTCCTCTCAGGATGGCCTTTGCTGTGTCCTATAGATTTTGAACCGTTGTGTTTTCATTATCATTTGTTTCCATGAATTTTTTCAATTCTTCTTTAATTTCCTGGTTGACCCATTCATTCTTTAGTAGGATGCTCTTTAGCCTCCATGTATTTGGGTTCTTTCCAAATTTCCTCTTGTGACTAAGTTCTAGCTTCAGAGCATTATGGTTTGAAAATACGCAGGGAGTGATCCCAATCTTTTGGTACTGATTGAAACCTGATTTGTGACCCAGGATGTGATCTATTCTGGAGAATGTTCCATGTGCACTTCTAGAGAATATTATTTAAGGAACAATGTCACTTTAAGATCTGTCCCGAAATTCAAACTCACCTAATAGCAGAATTACAAAATGATGTTTTAATTAAATTTGTTTCTCAAAAACCTGTTAGATTTTCATTTCTTTGGGACATACTTTCACCAGTTAGCTGTTCAGTTTCCCAGGTTAAACTTTATTTACTGCTGTTGAAAATACTAGGGATATCAAGAATATTAGATTATATTCATTATATTTTCATCTTATCAGAAGGACATGCCATCTTACTAGACTAAATGGATATATTTATAGGCATGCGGTCTGGGCATCCCCACAATAATTTTAAAGAAGGCACTCAAAATACCAGTGATCTCATTAACACCTGTATCTTGCCCCTCCTTAAAAAGAAGAGATGAGCAATTTAAAACTGACACTAAAAAGAATACTTAATTTTTGGGGGTCACTATGTAGAAGGGTTCAATATGTTCAGGGCCCTGTTTAGATCATCTGTGTGCCTTCATAGATTATGAGGTTTAGCTGCAGAATCCAGGTCAAGAAATATCTCAGCTAGGCTTTCCAGCAGAGTGTTCTTTAGAGCAATGACTAGGCCTTTAGCATAGCTGACTGAAGGCCCTCCATTTATAGAGTAGATGGTTATATAAGAAGAATATTTGTTTTCATGGTGAGGTTATAACACAAAGATTAATAAGAATACTACAATAACAAGTATTGCAGAAACCCCAAAATATGGATCACCTTGTTTGTGAGACGTTTATATAATATCTTGATGCCCTCTTCTTTGGAGCATGAGTAACTGTAACTGAAAATCTTAAGAAGAGGCCCTAAGGTGACTGGCTCAAATGCATAAGCAGCCCAGTTGGCAATCTCACCCGCTCCCATTGAGAGCAGTCTCGCCCACAGCCTTTCTTTATAGTCAGTGATATTGTAATAGGATTGTATGGAGCTAGATGGTGGTGCTACTTATGGTGAGCATAGCATAATGTATAAACTTGTTGAACCACTATGTTGTACACCTGAAACTAATGTAACATTGTCTTACATCATATATATATATATATTTTTTTTTTCAAAAAATATTTTCAAAGTTAAACAAATAATTAAAAGCAAAACAAAAACATTTGTGTGGTCATGTTGATCTGCTCTTATAGATCCTCTTCTGGTAAGTTGCAGGAGATCTTGTTCTTGTTGGCTTTATTTCAAAATGTAGTTTTCTCTAATAAAAATACTGATGTACATAGACAATCCCAGACTCATGTAAAGGTCATATAATCTATGCTTCTTGATGTAGCATTTGCTCCTAAAGCAGCTCCTATGTATCACAGGAAGAAAAACTGTTGCTACTGGGAAGAGTGTGGTTCATAAAGGAAGATAAACTGTTGATACTGGGAAGAATATGGTTCAGTCTTCAAACCTCAGACTTTCATATCCCCATACAGGCTTTGGGCACCACTGCAGCCCCTTCATGCCCCCATCTTCATCTATGTCCCATGGGAAGTAGGCATGGCCAAGGCTGCTGCTGGGCTCCTCTCCATGGGGTAGTGCCAAGCTGTTTCTTCTAGAATGAGCCTTGACCACTTTTGCTGCCACTGACTTGATGAGATACTGTCCTAGTGCCACCTAATTCTGCGCCTTAATAATAGATATCAGGAATATATCTATATCTATATCAAGTATATTTTTAAAATTACAGTTGAGACAGTGTTACATTAGTTTCAGGTCTACAGTATAGCGATTTGACATCTCTTTATTTTATGCTATGCTCACCACAATTGTAGCTACCATCTATTGCCATACAAGACTGCTACAGTACAATTGACCATATTCCCTATGCTGTACCTTTCATCCCCATGACTTACTCATTGCATAACTAGAAGCCTATATCTCCCAGTCCCCTTCACCCATTTTGCCCATCCTCTAGCCACTCTACCCTCTGGCAACTACCAGTTTGTTCTCTGTATGTGTGGGTCTGTTTCTGCTTTTTTTGTTTGTTCATTTTGGTTTTTGGACTCCACATTTAAATGAAATATGCTATTTGTCTTTCTCTGCCTGACTTATTTCACTTAGCATAATACCCATGAGGTCCATCCATCTTGTCACAAATGGCAAGCTCTCAATTTTTATAGCTTAGTAATATTCAATTTACATATATACCACATTTTTTTAAATCTAGTCATCTATTGATGGACACTTTGGTTGCTGCCATATATTACCTATTGTAAATAATACTCCAGTAAACATAGGGGTACATGCATCTTTTCAAATTAGATTTTTTGTTTCTTTGGGTAAATATTTAGCAGTGAAACTACTGGATTGTATGGTGTTTCTACTTTTAATTATTTGAGGAAACTCCGTACTGATTTTCACAGTGGCATCAATTTACATTCCCATCCACAGTGCAAAAAGATTTCTTTTTCTCCACATTTTCACCAACACTTGTTATTTCTTGTCTTTTTGATTAGTATCAAAAGTATCAAATTAGTATCTTTTTGATACTAGGTTTTGATTTGCATTTCCCTGATGATTGACAATGTTGAGCATCTTTTCATGTGTCTGAAGCTACTTGCATAGCTTCTCTAGAAAAATGTCTATTTAGGTCTTCCACCCAGTTTTAAATCAAATTTGGTTTTGGTTTTTTTTTTTTTTTTTTGGTGTTGAGTTGTATAAGTTCTTTATATATTTTAGATATTAACTTCTTATCAGATATATCATTTGCAAGAATCTTCTCCCATTTAGTAAGTTGCCTTTTCATTTTGTGGATGGTTACTTTTGCTTGCAAAAGTTTTTGTTTTCTAAAAAAAACACAAAAAGTTTTCTAAAAAGTTTTTGTTTTCTAGATACGTCTCCAAAGAGGAGACATATCTAGAAAAATGTTGCTAAGGACTATGTCAGAGAGGTTACTGCCTTTGTATTCTTCTAGGATTTTATGGTTTCAGGTCTCACTTTTAGGTCTTTAATCCATTTGTAGTTCATTTTTGTGTATGGTGTAAGAAAGTGGTCCAGTTTCATTCTTTTGTATGAAGCTGTCTGGTTTTCCCAGAACCATTTATTGAAGAGACTGTTTTTCCCCATTGTTTATTCTTGCTTCCTTTGTCATAGATTGACCGTATAACTGTGGGTTTATTTCTGGGCTCTTTATTCTGTTCCATTAAACTATATGTCTGTTTTTTTACCACTACTGTGCTGTTTTGTTATTGTTATGTAATAAATCTTAAAATCTGGAATTGTAATAACCTCTAGCTTTATTCTTTTTTTTCAAGATTGCTTTGACTATTTGAAGTTTTTTATGAGTCCATACAAATTTTGGAATTATTTCTTCTAGTTCTGTGAAAAAATGCTATTGGTATTTTGATAAGGATTTCACTGAATGTTTAGATTACTTTGGGTAGTATGGCCATTTTAATAATATTAACTTTTCCAATCCATGAGTATGGTATATCTTTCTATTTGTTTGTGTCATCTTCAATTTTTTATATCACTCTTTTATAGATTTCAGAGTACAGCTCTTTCATGTCCTTTAGTAAGTTTATTTTTAGATATTCTTTTTGTTGCAATTGTAAATGGAATTGTTTTCTTAATTTCTTAATTTCTCTTAATGCTTTGTTATTAGTGTATAAAAACACAACAGGTTTCTATATATTAATTTTGTATCCTGCAACTTTACTGAACTCATTTGTTATCTCTAATAGCTTTTCAGTTGAATTTTTAGGGTTTTCTTTGTATAGTACCGTGTCATCTGGAAATAGCAACAGTTTTACTTCTTCCTTTTCAATTAGCAATAATCGCGCCTCGGATAAACCTCATTGGTTTGCCACTGCGCAAAGCTACTTCTTCCTTTTCAATTTAGATGCATTTTTATTTCTCTTTGTCTAATTGCTGTGGCTAGGACTTCTAATACTATGTTGAATAAAAGTGGCAAAAGTGGGCATCCTTGTCTTGTTCCTGATCTTAGAGGAAGAGCAACAAATAATTATTTTGTCACTGAAATGAATGTACCATTGGTTGTGAAGCTTAATTTAAAAGGCGAAGGAGAAGCGCCTGGGTGGCTCACTCAGTTAAGTGTCTGCATTTGGCTCAGGTCATTACCCCGGGGTCTTGGGATCTAGCCCCGTATCAGGCTCCCTGATCAGTAGGAAGCCTACTTCTCCCTCTCCCTCTGCCTGCCACTCCTCCTGCTTGTGTTCCTTCTCTCTGTCAAATGAATAAATGAAACTAACTAACTAACTAACTAAATAAATAAATAAATAAATGGAGAAGGATTCTCAACAAGCACATAGACTCTCAAACTGATTACTTAAAAAGTGGTCTGAGGGCACCTCGGTGGCTCAGTTGGTTAAGTGTCCAACTCTTGATCTCAACTCAGGTCTTGATTTGAGGGTTGTGAGTTCAAGCCCTGCTTGAAAAAAAAAAAAAGTTGTCTGAATTTGTATATTTATGTGTATAACTCGTTGGGTCCAGTGAGGTCTGATTTTAATAAGCTTAGGCTAGAAAATCCCAACCTAGGAGATAGTAAATGGAGAATCATCACAGAATACTTTCTTTAGAACACTATGCTTTCAGACTTGTTCATTTCTTTTTTTTTTTTAAGATTTTATTTATTTATTTGACACACAGAGAGATCACAAGGAGGCAGAGAGGCAGAGGGGGGGGGGGAAGCAGGCTTCCTGCTGAGCAGAAAGCCCAATGCAGGGCTCAATCCCAGGACCCTGGGATCATAACCTGAGCTGAAGGCAGAGGCTTTAACCCACTGAGCCACCCAGGTGCACCAGACTTGTTCATTTCTAATTGTTAGTATAAGAAAATAAGGGCCGTTGGTCACTTTTTTTTGAGTATCTATGTTCTGACAAATGTCTAGGTACACTTGATAGTCTTTTCCTTTTCTGTCTCTCCT
The DNA here is from genome assembly GCF_010015895.1 of Lontra canadensis. Taxonomy (NCBI): domain Eukaryota; kingdom Metazoa; phylum Chordata; class Mammalia; order Carnivora; family Mustelidae; genus Lontra; species Lontra canadensis. Next base: position 64,165,727 of record NW_022630996.1, on the reverse strand, counting down.
CCCTAACTTCCTCAGTAATGCTTGGTGCCATCACATAAAAGAAAGTTGTCTCCGAGAGGAAAAACAACAACAAAAAATCTTCATGAGATGCCTTTCCAGTCAGAAACACTTTAAAGCAGAATTGAAAGGAGATCATTTGCTTCTGCTTATTTTTTTAGAGACTTATTTCCCCATCCCCACATGTGTGTGTGGTGTGTGTATGTGTATGTGGTCATACAAATCTTCTGTATGCATTATAGAAGCTTGCTTCACATGCAGACATAGACTGAAAGGACGACATTCCTGAATGAAGGGGTAAATTAAGATCTACACTGTTTAACCCCTTGGCTTTTTGTTTGTTTGTTTGTTTAGATTTATTTATTTATTTGACAGAGAGAGAGAGACAGCGAGAGAGGGAACACAAGGTGGGGGAGTGGGAGAGGGAGAAGCAGGCTCTCCACAGAGCAGGGAGCCTGATGTGGGGCTCAGTCCCAGGACCCTGGGATCATGACCTGAGCCGAAGGCAGACGCTTAATGACTGAGCCATCCAGGCGCCCCCCCCCACCCCTTGGCTTTTTCTTGGTAGGGAAATGGCAGGGTAAAGCTTCAGCTTGTGTACTGCATAGATAATGGAAGCACCTTTTGCTGACATTGTTCTCTCGAAGCTTACAAGCAAAATGAAACTTGTCTCTGATCAAGAAAGGCAGCTGGAACTTTCATCTGTCATCTGTCTGCTGTCAAATGCATTGTTAATGTCATATTGGATCATATAATAGTGGGATAAATCTGTGAGTTATTTCAGCCACACTGCGGACAGTAGAGTGAAGTGAAGTGGGCTAGGTAATGATCCAGAGAAGAGCAAGAGGACTGAGTTCAGTGAGCCATGTTCAGTTACAGGATTGCATTTGGTTTGCTATTTAGTTCATCATGTTGTCCCTACTAAGAGACTTTTTGTAGTATTAACCAAGATTATTCTGCTCCATAGGATTAATTTTGTCAGTTGATTTATTTATTTTCCATGTAAAACACATCTAGAAGGAAGCAATGTTCATTACTTGCCATCACTGAGAGGGTTTGTCCCCATAATCAATTCTGTTCCCTGGTGTCATTCTCAGGGATGGGTGGATAGGTGGCAAAAGCAATATTTTTTTCTCACTTTGTTTCTTCCAAAAAACATTAAGAAGAGATCTGAACATATTGGTTGTTCATTGACCTAAGGTTTTTGCTCTTTGCCCAACAGAGCTGACCTGGGTCATTTCTTTCAAGGGAGAGTTGGTAAGAAGGAAACACTGATGAGTTTATGGATGTGAATCCTGGGTTTACATCTAGGCTCTGACATTGCCAGTTTCTGAACTTTCTGGGCTTTCTGTCCTCATTTTTAAGTTTCAGGATATGTTACCCCACTCAGAGAGTAAGAATCAAGTGAGATAATGGATATGAAAATACTTCATATGTAGGAAGAGAGATGTAAAAAGATAAGACTTTATTATCTACCCCCTAGATAGACTAAGGATTCCCTATTTGTCTGATCATGAGAGGTGTCTTGGAAGCTTATTAAAAATATAGAATTCTGACCAGGTGGTGGGTATTAGAGAGGGCACGGATTGCATGGAGCACTGGGTGTGGTACAAAAACAATGAATACTGTTATGCTGAAAATAAATTAAAAAAAATTAAAAAAGTAATAAAAAAATATAGAATTGTGGGGCTCTGCTCAGACATACTGAATTAGAATCTCTGGAGGTAAGGTCTGGATTTTTGCAGTTTTATAGCTTCCTCAATAATTCTGATGCTTATTCAGGTTTGGGATTCACATCCAGGGTTTGAACTTCCTGAACAGAAACTGTGTATCTTAGTATTTTGAAATCTCCACACCTAGCACATAGTATTTATATAACCCAGTAATGTACAAATTTACTAAGGGCACACTGTGTCAGACTGTGCTAGCCAATGAGGAGACACAGCACAATCCTGGGCTGCACTGAACTTACATGCTCTAATTGTTGGTGATGTGAGCACTGGAAGGCTGGTAGTATAGTTTCAGTACAATGTGCTGATGAGTGTTTGAGAACTTGAGTCTCTGAAGGGTTTTAAGCAGTCCTTTGATATGATCTGATGCTGTTGGACTTGTCAGTCTAGCCTTTATGTTTGATGTCCAAGAACATTCTATTGTCAGTGCTTTGTTATGGGCAATATTTCCTAGAGAAAACAGAAGCTTTCAAGAAAACATTTGGTGGATTTTCCCATTGTTCAGACTTCTTGATTCCTCCTGGTGAGTTTCCCTGGATATATGTAGTATCTTAATTTTTACACAAACAACATGTTGCGGGCAAGTGCTAGTGGAATTATGAAATCTAGGCGCCACAGGTGCTGAATAGGAGCTACTGAAGGACATGCTATGAAAGGGGAGAATGAGAAAATAGATCCTTTGGGGAGTCTTACTCCAAGATGAATAAACTCTTAGAAAGAAGCTGAAGGAAGGAAAGTTAAAATTCCAGTATCTGTCTTGGCATGTGAAGAACAACAAGTGTTCTTGATTCAACCCAAACATGGCTGATTGACCCCAGAGTCTGGCTGACCCTAGCATAGCTGGCTGACCCAAGTCTTGCCCATCCCTTGAACCAAACTTGAACTCTGTGTAAGCCCTGGACTTGTTTGGGAGATCATTTGTGAAAATATTTTCCTCTCTTTGTCTCCTGGTTTGGCCTAAGAATGCTCTGAGGAGATCCATGTGGAACTACAGGGGATAGAGCTCATTTTAGTGTATGTATCTGTGCTTCTTTGACTATTTTCCTGCAAGTTTTGGCCAAGAAAAGAGTGACGAGCATTGACTCCTTGATTTGTGCAACATGGTGTGAGCAAACTCAGTTTTTCATTGAGGCAGTATGTGGGAGAGGAAGCACTGGATTCAAACTTAAAAGCCATAGTTCTGGTGTCCTGCTCTAAACAACACTTCAAAGCATGCTGCTAAATGAAGGAAGGATGAACAAATGAAGGAATGCTGGCTGGGCCTGGCCATTTCAGCAAACATGAGGCTAAACTCAGCAACCTCAGGAACCAAGGACCAGGGATTACCACTTTGCGAGTGTAAGTATCCTAGATGCTGTGTGAGAAGTAAAGATCCAAGGTGTGGCCCTACTAGGTGTTCGCAGTCTGAGGACCATTGAGTTATAAACTTAGAATTCCATACATAATTTATAAGAGAGGTCTCATATCAGATTCCACATGAAGAAGGAGTAAAGACTCCAGCTGAGCTTTGAAAGGTGAAGAGGGTTTGGACGGACAGAAAAGGAGAAAAATGCATCTAATGTAGCAGGTAGAGAAAAGGCACAGAAATGGTTTACATCATGATGGTAATGTTTGTGACACAGTGAGCTGATCAAGATGACTGAAGGAGGTATTGGGGATGGTGCGGAAGCAGGGTGGGCCTGAAGGAGGCAAGAAAACAAGGTCTTGGTGTAGCAGGAACACAAGAAGGAACAAAGTGCCACATGAAGATTTAGTTGATGAGCATTGTCCTGGAGAAACTTGTCTGGCAGAGTGGGCCCCTACACGCCCACATCCTGTCCAACTCACTCCTTTGTGCAGCCACTAAGCTTGGATGGAAATCCAGTGAACATTTCTGTTGCTCTCCCAGGTGATCAGATTTGCAGATATGTGGGGCAAGTTCCCTTGCATACTCCCTTGTCTGAAAATTAACCAACACGATGGAGACTAGATCACACGCTTACAAAACAAACCAAATACCTCTTCCCTCTAATATGATTTACCAGATGACAGATGATCCCAATCCCTGTAATTACTTGGATACTTTAATTGACTTTCAGTGGCAGTAATAAGTAACTGGAGTTCAGGCTTGTAGAATTTCCTTCCTAATTGTCACTGTTAAACCACTCATTATAGAGATAAATAACACACCACTTGATTTAAACCGTTTCTTCCATCCATGTAAATTCCAGTGGCAGTGCCCCAGCATTTGCAGGCTCCTAGGGGAGCTGTTTAGGGGTGAGAAACACGGTGGTGCACCTAGAGGGCTGCTCAAGCTGGTTGGCTGTTTCCTTTGAATTACCAAGCCACAAGTTTCCAGCACTGACGCACTTCCTAGTGCTTTGGATGTAAAAAGCTGTGGAAAGGATAATTGACCGCAGCTTGTCAGCACAAGAGATTTACTGTCATTAGCACAAACTCAGATGAATTACTTTAATATCATGGAATAAAAAAATGGTCAGATACTTTCCTTTCTCAGTAAGTTGAGGGTGCTTAAACAGCTTTTCACACTTCACTTCTGCATTTGGTATAAAGGAAGGAGGAAATCATAAAGAGCTGTGAGTGGGAGTGCAGGGGAGGAATGGGATTAACTTAGCAGAGGTAGGAAAAGGTAGATTTCAGATTGCCAAATCAAATCCAAGTGAACAGATTTCTTCAGGGTTTGCTTGTTTTCAGGGTGGTATAAAAACTAAATAGATAGTTATTTTAGGTTCCCAGTATTGATTTCTATTTTCCAGTGTAGTATTAACTTAGAAAAAAATTTTTTTAATTAAAAAAAATTTTTTTTCATTTATTTATGTGACAGAGAGAGAGAGATCACAAGTAGGCAGAGAGGCAGGTAGAGAGAGAGGTGGAAGCAGGCTCCCTGCTGAGCAGAGAGCCCGATGTGGGGCTTGATCCCAGGACCCTGAGATCATGACCTGAGCCGAAGGCAGAGACTTTAACCCACTGATCCACCCAGGCGCCCCTTAGAAAATTCTTTTTTTTTAAGACTTTATTTATTTATTTATCTGACAGAGAGAGAGAGAGAGATCACAAGTAGGCAGAGGCAGGCAGAGAGAGGGTGGGGGAAGCAGGCTCCCTGCTGAGCAGAGACCCGGATGCGGGGCTCGATCCCTGGACCCTGAGAGAATGACCTGAGCTGAAGGCAGAGGCTTAACCCACTGGGCCACCCAGGCACCCCGAATTTAGAAAATTCTATTACAACTTGGGTTTTTCTGTTTGACTCAGTTGTAGAGAGAGGAAAAGAAACAAACTGGAAATCCTGCAAGGTAGTTCCTAAAGCCTTTATTACACTATAGACACCAGACACCATTTGAGGGACCTGAATTGTTTTAGTCACGGCCATGCAAATATGGCCATCTAACTTGTTCTATTTTATTTTGTTTTTCAATCCTCTCTTCTGAGAAGAGCACCAGCGCCCAGGCACAAAGAATGCCTGGAACTGGAGCAATTTATTTTCATTTTGCTTCCCTATGATTCTTTTTGCAAAAGTGTTTGCCTCCTAACTCTTAGAACCCAGGACAAGACACCACTTGCAATTGTTTCATTTTTATTTTGGGGAGGAGGGCTTTATTCCTGTCTGATCATTGAAACTAGACTTGTTTTACTATCTGTCTCCTGCTTCCACTAAGATCGAAACATGTGGGCCTGGTTCCTGTGGTTATTATAACTGAAATGGAACTAATCCCACTCATTTTTGTGTGGCTCAGCACTGTGGGTTAATATCAGTGAATGTTGTCGCCAATTACTGTTGCTGGATTAGTTGGCGGTGAGCACTATTTGTTCTTTCCCCCTCTTTATTTCTCAAGCACATTATAATATATCTGAGAGGTGAAAGTAATAGAAACTCCTCTGAAAGGAGAGAAGAAAGTCTGTAAAAATCCAACAGCTTATGTAGTTACTGCATATTTGATTATTTCCCTTTCACCTCTGAGTCTTGTGAGAATCACACAGAGGGAATGAACATAAAATAACCTTGCCAGTAGTTATATTGTTAAAAACATACAATAGCAACAACAAACTTAATAGCACTATGGACCCTGGTCTTTCTTTGCACTGGCCATCATGTTCTAGGTCTGAAAGCGAGTGAGTTGGGCTTCTCAGAATCCATGAGTGGTGGAAATTTCAGAACTTGGGACTGCAGGGTCTCTACCCAACTCTGGTTTCTACTATTTGAGTGAGTTGTTGCTTTACTGCATCCCATTAATCTAGTGACGGCTTGCCTCCAGATTGCTTTGAAAGTCATGGTTTGTTTGAATTTCCTAATTACATTTTCAAAATTAAAAATGGAGCAGAGTCCCCAACCCCCTGGCTGTTTGTCCAGACTTTGTGTGTTTGCATGACACAGAAAAAGACATAATACTTCTTTTAATTTTATTTTTTTAAAGATTTTATTCATTTATTTGACAGAGAGAGAGATCACAAGTAGGCAGAGAGGCAAGCGGCGGCGGGGCGGGGGGCGGCAGGCTCCCCGCTGAGCAGAGAGCCCGATGCAGGGCTCAATCCCAGGACCTTGAGATTATGACCTGAGCCAAAGGCAGAGGCTTAACCCACTGACCCACCCAGGCATCCCATAATACTTCTTTTTAAAGAAAAAAAGTAATGTAAAATGGATAGAGTTAGGGTGGAGAGAGATTTGCAGAAGTAACTTCAGAGTTGTCTAAACTGAGCTATAAAATGTTACTCCGTCCCTGCAAGATGGCTGGTAATGGAACTACCTTCATCATTGCAAAATGTGTGTGAAATGGTGGCAACTTTCATACGAGAAAAAAGAAAATGGCAAGAAATAGCAGTGTACCTGACTGGGTTATGTTAGTGTGTGATGATTCCTTGTTGTAGCCAGGGGTTCTTTCATGTTCTCCAACACAGATTGGATCCAGCCTGACTAGGATGACAACATTACCTCCTGAATGGATAACCATTACTTTTAAATAAAATCTACATGCTTGGTCTCTGCTGGGGGTTCAGCTTTAACTGGCCCATCATATGCCTTGCAGAGTGTGTGAGCTCAAAGCAGGTTGGAAATAAGGGAGCTCATTAGATTGGAGGTGCTTGTAGAGGGGTTGGGACACAGATTGGATGCTGGTGATGCCTGTGGCCGGGAGTATGCAAAATGGAAATAGTCCATTTCCAGGACCAGAATGTAGGGGGAAAAAGAACTTTTATATATAAATATGACAATTTGACATCAGAAAGACTTAGCATCTCTCTCCAGGGATGGCTTGGCCCGTATCCTGGGTTATAAAGGGTGTTTGAAATTTGCCAGAAAGAGAGACACAGAGACTGAGAGAGAGGCAGAGGGGTGAGGGGTGGCAAGAAGAAAGGACCAAGGGAAGAAACAGAAAAAAACCAAAGGTTGTATTTAGTTTCTATGCCTGTTTTGTTTTTTTATAGTAGTGCATTTCTGGATGAGGTACGCATATGGTAGGTGGGCATGCTTCCCTGGATGTCATCTGCCTTGTGGAGCTCTTCCTTTTCACCTCCACTCCCCTGACATCCCAGCTCATCTTTCTGGTAATAGAGAGACCATCAGTTACCAGCAGCCTGCCCATAAGTATTGGGGAAGATAGAGGGAGGTGGCAGATAAGAAGTTACAAGGGAGACAAGGCTGTATATGGAGTGACACAAATGGGAAAACTCCAGGTCTTTTCTACAGTCATGATTTCCTCAACTCCTCACCATGTCACTGGGCATGGATGAACACAGAGGGGATTTTATTTTTTTTTTTCAAAGATTTTATTTGCGTATTGGACAGACAGAGATCACAAGTAGGCAGAGAGGCAAGCAGAGAGAGAGGAGGAAACAGGCTCTTTGAATAGCAGAGAGCCCGCAGTGGGGCTCCGTCCCAGGACCCTGGGATCATGTCCTGAGCCAAAGGCAGAGGCTTTAACCCACTGAGCCACCCAGGCACCCCCAGGAGATTTTAATCTCTACACTAGATCCTCGAGATTCTGTGGTATAGATTTTGATGGTTGACTTTAACATATTTCAGTCAGGCATTAATATTTGTATATCCCCTATTGTTACATGTTTTCCCCCAAACTTAAGTAGTTTTGTTCTCTTTCCAAGCAGTTTATAAAATGCATGGATGGCTGGATGGCTCAGTTGGTTGTGTCTGACTCTTGGATTCAGATCAGGTCCTGATCACATGGCTCTAGGGATTGAGCCCTGAGTCAGGCTTCCCACTCAGCAAAAGTCCATTTGGACATCCTTTCCCTCTGCCCTTCCCCCTGATTGTGCTCTCTTTGTCTCTCAAATAAATAAATAAATAAATATTTTAAAAAATAAATAAGATGCAAAGGTATAAAAGAATAAGTGAAAATAACCTCTAATCTTACCACCCAGTGATAACCCATGTAATACTTTCATAAGTGTCTTTCTAGATATTTTTTCTTTGCATGTATATATATATATAGATACAAACATAAATAAACATGTATATGTTCTTTCAAAAATATTTTTTCATTTAGAAATGTGTCATGGCCAAATTCCTGTGGCCAGAGCTTGTTTTATACCATATTCTCCAGTTGACTTCTTGGTGTTAATTCTGTGGTTTCTTTTTCATTATTATAAAGTACTTGTGGATACATCTTTACATATTTTATGACATCTTTAGGATAAATTTCTAGAAGTGGACTTGTTGATAAGAAGATTATGAGTGTTTCACAGACCATGGAACAGAGTAGAGAGCCCAGATATGGACCCTCAACAATATGGTCAAATAATCCTCAACGAAACAGGAAAAAATATACAGTGGAAAAAAGACAGTCTCTTCAATAAATGGTGCTGGGAAAACTGGACAGCTATATGTAGAAGAATGAAATTCGACCATTCTCTTACACCATACACAAAGATAAACTCAAAATGGATAAAAGACCTCAACGTGAGACAGGAATCCATCAGAATCCTAGAGGAGAACATAGGCAGTAACCTCTTCGATATCAGCCACAGCAACTTCTTTCAAGATATGTCTCCAAAGGCAAAGGAAACAAGAGCGAAAATGAACTTTTGGGACTTCATCAAGATCAAAAGCTTCTGCACAGCAAAGGAAACAGTCAACAAAACAAAGAGGCAACCCACGGAATGGGAGAAGATATTTGCAAATGACAGTACAGACATAAGGTTGATATCCAGGATCTATAAAGAACTCCTCAAACTCAACACACACAAAACAGATAATCATATCCAAAAAAGGGGAGAAGATATGAACAGACACTTCTCCAACGAAGACATACAAATGGCTATCAGACACATGAAAAAATGTTCATCATCACTAGCCATCAGGGAGATTCAAATTAAAACCACATTGAGATATCACCTTACAACAGTTAGAATGACCAAAATTATCAAGACAGGAAACAACATGTGTTGGAGGGGATGTGGAGAAAGGGGAACCCTCTTGCACTGTTGGTGGGAATGCAAGTTGGTGCAGCCACTTTGGCGAACAGTGTGGAAATTCCTCAAGAAATTAAAAATAGAACTTCCCTATGACCCCTGCAATTGCACTACTGGGTATGTACCCCAAAGATACAGATGTAGTGAAAAGAAGGGCCATCTGTACCCCAATGTTTATAGCAGCAATGGCCACGGTCGCCAAATTGTGGAAAGAACCAAGATGCCCTTCAACGGATGAATGGATAAGGAAGATGTGGTCCATATACACTATGGAGTATTATGCCTCCATCAGAAAGGATGAATACCCAACTTTTGTAGCAACATAGACGGGACTGGAAGAGATTGTGCTGAGTGAAATAAGTCAAGCAGAGAGAGTCCATTATCATATGGTTTCACTGATTTGTGGAGCATAACAAATAGCATGGAGGACAAGGGGAGTTAGAAAGGAGAAGGGAGTTGAGGGAAATTGGAAGGGGAGGTGAACCATGAGAGACTATGGACTCTGAAAAACAATCTGAGGGTTTTGAAGGGGCGGGGGATGGGAGGTTGGGGGAACCAGGTGGTGGGTATTGGAGAGGGCATGGATTGCATGGAGCACTGGGTGTGGTGCAAAAACAACGAATACTGTTACGCTGAAAATAAATTAAAAATTAAAAAAAAAAAGATGATGAGTGTTTGAAACTCGGCTAAATGTTTTCATATTGCCTTCTTTTTTTTTTTTTTAAGATTTTATTTATTTATTTTAGAGGGAAACAGTGAGAGAAAGCATGAGAGAGGAGGTCAGAGGGCAAAGCAGACTCCCCTTAGAGCTGGGAACCCAATGTGGGAATCGATCCCGGAACTCCGGGATCATGACCTGAGCTGAAGGCAGTTGCTTAACCAACTGAGCCACCCAGGAGCCCTCATATTGTCTTCTAAAAGGTCATATCAATGGTAGGTATCATGGATGCATCTATGGTATTTTTTTTAAAATAGTACTTACGTATTTATTTCCTGTCTTTCTACAGTACAGAAAAAATATCTAATTACTCTTCTAGAAGGAAAAGTCATACTATAGTCAGACGACTGTTTTGTCAAATTAATTGTCCTTTTATGGTTCCTGAGTTTTAGTTATTATTTGCTATTAAAAAGTAATATTATAAATGGTCATTTCTTCAAGTTTCTTTGTGATTTTCAGTTGTAATTTTGTGATTTCAAGCTAATCATTCCGTGTGGGCATGGTGATATTTGGGTAGTTTGTAGGGAGGCATATATGTTAGATTTGCTTTGGGTTTAAATTGCAAAACAGTTAGATAATTCCTGTGGACAGTGTAATGTGAATGCAAGACAGAGGCCCTGGGTATCTCACCCCCTTCAATCTGAAAACTGACCAGCAGCAGGCAGCATAAATATTCAGGCCATGCACAAGTGAAGGCATATGCCATGAAGACACATGCAGATAGAGGTTCAAAGGTTCTTAGCCCGTTGCTAAGGAAACATGTCCATAGTCTTATGAATAAACAGAAGATAGGTGAACTGAGATTGTCACGTGTGGATGGGGGAAGGGGTGGAGAAAGAGTTATTGTAACAGCAAAGTATGGGACACATTGGAGTAGGGTGGGGAAAATTAGGGACAGAAACCACCTTATCTAGACTTTTTAGACATCAGCAAAATCATCAGATTAAGGTAAAAATGTAATTTCTTTGGCAAAACTGAAACTTAGGCACAGAATAAACAGTTTATAAATTCAGCCAGTTGATTTTTAATGATTTCAGTGCATGTGTATGTGTATAGCTGTGAGTTTGCATAGAGTTCATTGTTCAGTAGTGGGAAGGACATACATTACACAGCCTGATACAGTATATCATGAAGCTCAGTTCTTTAAATATGAAATCACAGCCATAGGTCCTCTGGCCCTATGGGTACAAACATAGGCTTGAGAACTAGCCCAGCACCACTGCCATTATCATCAGGTATCTGGGCCTTTCATTAATATTTATGGAGCTATAGACTAAGCATAGTCTCCTCCATAACTCAGGGAACCAATTCTGCACTCAAAATATTATTTTTTTGAAATTTTAAAATTTCTTTTATAAACATATGATGTATTTTTAGCCCCGGGGTACAGGTCTGTGAATCGCCAGGTTTACACACTTCACAGCACTCACCATAGCACATACCCTCCCCAATGTCCATAACCCCACCATGCACTCAAAATAATTTAATCTAGGGTTGCCTGGGTGGCTCCGTGGGTTAAAGCCTCTGCCTTTGGCTCAGGTCATGATCCCAGTGTGCTGAGATCGAGCCCCGCATTGGGCTCTCTGCTTAGCAGGGAACCTGCTTTCTCCTCTCTCTCTCTGCCTTCCTCTCTGCCTCCTTGTGATCTCTGTCTGCCAAATAGCTAAATAAAATCTTTAAAAAAAATAGTTTAATCTTGGCTTTTAATGTGAAAGCAAAAAATTTTAAATGTTTGCAAATCCAAAAAAAAAAAAAAAAAGGAGCCTTAAGATAGGCTACATGGCTTTAAAAAGTTCATTTTTTTTCCTGAATTGAGAACCCACGCCCTGTTCTAAAATAATCCTACAGATGATTTTGGCACCTCTCCCTTCTGAATGGTCTTTTTTTTTTTTTTTTTTTTGATGGACTGAGATCACAAGTAGGCAGAGAGAGAGAGGGAGAAGCAGGCTCCCCACCAAGTTGAGAGCCTGATGTGGGGCTCAATCCCAGGATGCTGGGATCATGACCTTAGCCGAAGGCAGAGGCTTTAACCCATTGAGCCACCCAGGTGCCCCCTGAATGGTCCTTTAAAAAAAGAAAAAGATTTATGTATTCATTTTAGAGAGCGTGTGCATGCACACACGAGCAGGAGGGTCAGAGAGAGAGAATACAAGGAGACTCTATGATGAGCATGGAGCTCCACAAAGGGCTTGATCTCATGACCCCAAGACCACAATCTTAGCGGTAACCAAGAGTCAGATGCTCAACCGACTTCACCATTCAGGCCCCCCATGAATGGTCCTTTTTGAACAACATTCCATAGGGATAATTTTCTTTGTCTCTCATTCTGTCTTGTTTTCTTATGGGGAAGGGAAGAAGGGGTTAAAAAAAAAGTCCTATAATAAGCTGAGCACCTAATATGTGCCAGGCACTATACTAATTACTTTATATAGGTCAACTCATTCAATGCTATAGCCTTATAAGATAGATTGTATCATCCAGCTTGAGAATGGCTAAGTTGTCTGAAGTTATACTAATTTTGGTGGAAAAGATTCATATTCAGATTAGCATGACCCCAAAGCTATGTAATTTTTCCCTGAGCTACATATAGTAAGTAGCAGAGTTTTTGGGATTCCTTGTTTATTCTTGGCATCATAGAAGTCATTATTATAGAAACATGGCCCAGGGGCACCTGGGTGGCTCAGTCATTTGGGTGTCTGACTTTACGTGTAAGCTTAGGCTTTGATCTTGGGGTTATGGTTCATGCCCCACATTGAGCTCCACGCTGAACATGGAGCATACTTAAAAAAAAAAAAAAGAGGGGTGCCTGGGTGGCTTCTTCAGTTAAGCATCCAACTCTTGATTTTGGCTTAGGTCATGATCTCAGGGCCATGAGACTGAGCTCCTAGTGGGGCTCTGTGTTCAGCAGGGAGTATGCTGGAGAGTCTCTCTCTCCCTCTTCCATTGCCCCTCCCCTTGCTTTGCTCACTCTTTCTCTAAAATAAATAATTCTAAAAAAAAAAAAAAAAGCCCCAGAGTCTTTTGAACAGTATGCATGTAATTCACACATTGTAAAACACATTTTTTATTCACCTATTTGTGTCTCATTTTGTGCTCTGCATCGTAAGGGGTGCAAGAAAAGTAAGATGTCTTGGTTTTAGCCCTAGGAGAGCTTCTAGAGCTTCTAGTCCAAATTGCATCAATTAGCTGCCCCCAAATACAACAGTAGGCAATATACATTGATAGCCAGACCAGATGAGATGACACAAATGAGGATTCTATGTAAATATTAGCTGCCTTCCCACAGAACAATGGCAAGCAGAATTGGGATACCAGTTCTTCATGGTAGCCACAGTTTAGTGAATAGGGCCCCCAAAATGTGAAATAGTCCAAATATATGTTCAAGTAATTCAACCTATTTCAAGAAAAATTTTATGGTTTCAGTAATCTGGAAAAAAAAATTGAGCAGAGGATATTTTCCTAGTTTAAAATTTTCTTGTGAAGTTACATGCCTTAATTTAAAATTTAAGCATCCTAATAATGTTGATGATAATGATAGTGATGACTAAATTTATTGAGCACTCACTCTAAGCTCTATGCTAACACTTTGCTTGTATTCTCTCGTTTGGTCTTCATAACCATCCTGTGAGGTATGTACCCATTTTACATATGAGGAAATTGAGACCTAGAAAAGTTGGGTGATTCTCTTGCAGTCTCAGACAGAAAATTGTGGAGCCTGAACTCAATACAGGTCTGTTTGATTACTCCATATATACTCTTCTTTTTAAACAAAAGAAGCCAAATGTGCTAACAGTGACTTTTGGTTTTCATGTCTGCCTGGTAATGTTGCATGCAATGTGAGGGCTCCTGCTGAGTTGTGTTTGTCCTCATTGGACCTGTCACTCTCCATGGTTCTTTTCAGGCCTGTCAGGATATTCTCTGCTCCTTATTTAATGCATAAATCTCACCATTCGTATTCTTCCTCAGCTAGTCTGACTGTGAGTATGCATTGCTTAATCCTGTATTGGGGCAGAAAAGTAAAAGTAGAAATCAAGGAATTAATTCTAGAAAGCTGCTATGGGAAAATGCAATGTATAAGAGAGGAAAAGGTTCTAGGCATGGTTGGGGTTAAGGAGGGGTCTTCTTTAATTTCTATCATTTATGTCTTATCCCCATGACTAGTGATCCCTTTGGAAATCATTTAGAAGTTGAACCTCAAGATATTGGCCATCAAGTAGGTGAGCTGCTCAGTTTAAGAAACCATCCCTGAATGTTCACTTTAGGTTAGGAAGAGAAAGTAAAAGGAGGAGAGGTTGTTAGATTGCAGAAGGCAGCACTTTGTTGATGGACATGTGGAAGGGCATGAGATGGGTTCCAGACATACAATTATTGTGATTCTAGAAGCTTTGTTTAGAGTTTTCAAGTAAAAATAAATTTCTTGAGTACTTGCTGTGGGGAAGGGCTTTGTAGGGCTATATAGGTAGACTTGGCAGTCCCTGATTCATAGGGAGCCTAAAGCAATTAATAAATTAGAGTATAAGTCAACCTGTATTATTAATTCATTCTAATGCAAATCAACCAATATTTTAAAAAAAGGGTTTTGAGCACAGGCAAAAAAGATAAACACAATCAAAAAGCGTGCATTGATTTCTTCATTTGACCAACTCTTTCTGACACTTTTGCATCCACTCAAACACTTATTGAGGACCTAGTTCAAGCTCAGCACCATGATAAGAACACAAATAAGATATTGACTCAGTGGAGAGAAAGAAAGAGAATGACAATCCAGAGTAGCTGATCTTCCTGTATAAGTAGGATCTAAGTACCTGAGGTGCTCACACAGGAGATGACTTTGGTTTGGATCTTGCTGGCTGGGGGCATTCACATGACAAAGGAGCCAACAATCATCTTGTTGGAAGAAGAGCAAGAATTCCAGTACAATGTGAGTATAAGGCACATGGGAGGAGTCAGGCCTGGAGAAAGAACAAAGAACAAGTTTCTGGAGGAGCTTAGATGTTGTGCTAGGGATTTTGGATTTTCCTAAAAGTTGCCAAAAACCCATGGAGATGCTTTGGCCAGGAAGTGACATGGTTTGTTTTTTTCAGAGCTCATCTGCCTTCTGTGTAAAAGATTGGCCTGGATGTGGAAGATATTGGGGTGGCCCCTTCCAGCTGTTCCGAAGAGAGTATTATCTCATTGAACTTGCAAACTCAGATTGCTTTGCTCCCCATTCACCCATAAAAGACCACAAGGTCTAGACCATCTGTAGTCAGCTCTCGCCTCTTTTAGCGTCAGTTTGGATTATCCTTTCCCACAGCCAACTTACCTTCTGTGGTTCTTTTCTGAGGCAAGCTTCTCAATCTAAACTTTTATCTGGAACAGGCATTTGGGCTCCTCTCTAGGTCTTCTAAATGAGTTGGAACAAAAAGGAACAGCAGTGGTAAGGAGAGAAACAGGCTCCTAGAAGGCTCCTCTGCTCTGATGATTTAAACCCCTTCCAGGATGAAAGAAGGAAAATGTCAAAGACCAGATATGCTTTCAAAAATGGAGAACTTAGGGTGCTCGGGTGGCTCAGTGGTTAAGCCTCTGCCTTTGGCTCAGGTCATGATCTCAGGGTCCTGGAATCGAGCACCGCATTGGGCTCTCTGCTAAGCAGGGAGCCTGCTTCTCCCTTTCTCCTACCTGCCTCTCTGCCTACTTGTGATCTCTCCCTCTGTCAAATAAATAAATAAAATCTTTAAGAAAAATAAAGAATTCATAAAGTCATGGAATTTTGGAGCTGAAAGAGGCCTCAGAAAGCCAGTCTCCAGTTTTCAGCAGGATTCTAGAAAGAATTCAGGACTTGAAATAGCCTGTTGTACCTATGACTCTTTATTGGACTTAAGATCAGTAACTTAGCCTCTCAGAGCCTCAACTTTACCTGTTAATTAAGGACAATACTCACCTCTCTAAATGAAATTGATATTATATGAGAAAAAGGTAAAAAAATGTTCTGATTTCAGAAACTGAGACACAAGCAAGTTAAGTGGGCATATAGAAAGGTAGTCCTTTCACTGCAGTGAGTGGATTTCTTCACAGCCCTGACCTATGAAACCCCAGTCTGGCCTTCCTAAATCTGTAAGCATTACCAAGCTGACATTCCACTTTTAATGAGGATGGCAAAATCTTTTTGTGTGCTCTGTGTTCTCATGTTCCCTAAGTGTTGAACATTTCTTGCTTTAAAGTAGCTGATGGCATTGAACCTTGATAGTATGTCAGTCTTTGTTTTAGCAGTAAAGGCTTAGGATGGATTTTACCTAGCAGTTCACAGTCTGTCTCTGGGGATACCTTAGCATCTCAGCATCTTCATGTCACCTAAAAGCCCTTTGTGGTTGTTTCTGGAATGAGTCCCAGTGCTTACCTCACACAGGTATGTTAGCACTTCAGTTTCTGTGACTTACCACTTTTCACTTGGTTGTCAGAAAAGATGGTTGCCTACTTGTTGACTCAATTGTGAGAAATCGGGTGGCAAAACAGATAATTCTCTTCATAGTTTTGCCCCTTTGCACATTAGCCTGGTCTTCTTTTCCTGTTCTGTGCAGACCTGCTTTTTCTTTCTCAAGCCATGACCTGTTTGACATGAGATATGTTCTTTCGTAAGCCTAGTGGCTTGATTACATCAAGGCAGGAGACACCCAAGACTCCAGTGAAAAGAATTGATTGCAAGAATATGACAGTTACCACATCCTCAGACTGGCTTTTTAATAAAAACTTGCTAAGAAAAATTAATTTTTTCCTGATGATTTTATTTATTGCCTGGACAAGACACATGTTTTGACTGTGTTTACACAGCTCCTACTGATGGTTACGGCTACTGGAGTTGGTCACTCATGACTGGACCTTCTATAGTGGAGTCCTGGTTTTGATTATCTGAGATCAGGTTGTCAGTCACAGTTGTCTGTGACTGCCTCCCTTCCACCCTGCTTTGCTGCCTTTCCTGTCATGATGACAGCAACAATAACAGCACTAATTATAATTAAAAATTACATCAGTGCTTGCTTTGTGCATGAAGCTTTCCTAAGCATTATATCTATGTTTAATTAGTTTAATGTCTCCACACAGCAGATTTTATAATCTCAAGGAATCGAGGGACAGGAACCTCAGAGGTATGATAGGTGCCACTGTCAGACTTTGGGGACTTCAAAACCAAACAGCTGTTGTCAACATGGGCAGATTTTGACATTTCTGGAAATGTTTTTCATTGTCTCAGCTGGGGGGTGCTGCTATCATCTAGTGGGTAGAGGCAAGGGATATGGCTAAACATCCTATAATGCACAGGCCAACCCCCCACAACAAAGAGTTACCCAGCCTAAAATGTCATGAATTCAGAGCTTGAGAAATTTTAGAGCCACATGATTTAAGTACTTTTGGGTGGATTAAATAAATTCCAATCCTGCTTCTGCACCTTACTACCTGTGGATCTTGGGCAAGTAGTTTATCCTATTGAGGCCTCAACTTTATCATCTTTAAAATGGGAATGACAATAGTAATATGATGTTATGGGGTTGATGTCCTGATTAAATGTATTATATTTAATCCATTAATATATGTAAAATGTTTAACTCACCATCTGGTACATAATAGATGCTTCATATGGTAGTTACTGTTTTTATTATATAGAGCCCTTCTGGTCTTAGGCTTCTTCTTAGTCTTGAGCGGATACCTTCAGTTCATGCCATCCAAGGGAATAGCTTTTTTTTTTTTTTTCCATCTCAATCCTAAAAAAATTTCTATCTTAGCCCCCCTTGACCTTAGGAAGGTCAAGAAAAGTTATCTTTGATTTCTTCCATGGAATGTCTTTTTTTTTTTTTTTTTGCTTGTTTTTACAAAAGAAAACCACAGTTCTCTGTCTTGCACTTGCATTTTGTTGCTTCTCTGTTTCCATGCCTACCTTCTAAGGCCTGGTCTGTCCACCTGATCCTGCTATATCATTACTCCATGTGTTTCACTGAAAGGGAGCCTGCTGTGGTTTATCCAAGTCTACATTGTTCTCTAGAATAGGCGTTCTCAGCACACAGAGAAGGAAAACTATGTCTGCTTAATCCTCAGGTAGAATTATGGGCTGATATCACTGGGATCATCTTTGGAACTGAGACAGACTGAGACAGAGAAGGTTTCACTAACTTATCCAGCTAGTGAGTGAGTGAATGAGTGAGTTAGGGATACATCTAGCCTCTAGTCTCCATCTTCCATGCTTTTGGATTCCTTCTAGGGTAATGTTAGTGAACTATGGCTAAATTTTTGATTTTCAGAGTCTCATGTAGCTATTTACTATGTTTCTGTGCTAGGAGGCTCACTCTGAACCTAAGTTGGTACATGATTTTGATTCAGGTCCACTGGGCATTTCTGAGCTGGTAGAGTAGGCATACCAGAAAATCCTAACAGAAGAGGGAAAGCCTGTTCTGAAGGAAATAGGAAGCTTAGAAAGTGTGACCTTGTAATGAAACTTCAGGGTTATGGGGATAGGGAGCAGTCCCAAGAACAGAATGGTGTCTGTCACTTTGTGTCCATGAAGATGAATCTTCTGTGAGACCCAGTGAGTTTAAATGGGAGTTCTGTGGTAAGCAAGGAAGCAGTGAGGAAATTTTAGAGATTTGTTTTAGGAAAATTTTATAAAATTTTGTGCCCAAAAAGCATAGGTGCCTACCTAACAAAATGTGAAACGAAAACACTGAATGGTTTGACATGTAGGAGTTTCTGATGCATTGGCAGAGGGGCAACATCTGTTCTGGGCGATTGTGGCAGAGTGCCATTAGATGCCTGAGGAAGGATGGTGGAGAAGTAGGAATGCCTGCTAGCGTGGACATGAGACCCTTACTGCAGACCCAGTAGACATTCCTAATGTTTCTGTAGGCAAAAGCCTGTGAATTCAGATTTGTAGTGTTAGTCTATTGGTACGTAGAGGCCTGAAGAAATGGATGGTATCTGAAATTTCACTAAGATTTTGGTACCTCAAAAAGCTAACAAATATGGTGGTTTGTTACACTTTTCTTTCAGTCCTTCAAATTGGCATTTTGTCCTAGCATGCATTATAGATTATTGCTTTCAAAAGTCTGCAACACATTGCTAGAAATAATATTCTTATAGAACAGCCTGAACCATAGGAGAATGGTCCCATCTTGTCAGTTATGAATTACCTCAGTATCAGACGAGGCATTCACAGTAATGAAAACACATTAATTTTAAATGATGTTCTATGTTTTAGACAACTACTATATCCATATTGAAGTAGTTTAAATATAAATGAAGCCCATAGAAATGTCAGGCAAAATACAACTGCCAAAATTATAAGATCATTGGCAAATGTTTGAATGGCAGCCCAGGGCTGGGCCTGAAATGTTGAGAAGGAGCTTCTCAAAAGTAATTCAAGCTGTAAAAGCTGTAAAAGCACATAGGATTACGTTTTGTAATCCTATCCACTAGGAATTCATTTATTCACTGTGTTGACTACCTATGGCTCCCTGGCATAGACTGGATAATAGGTGATAGGAATGCTCTGGAGTTACCTGGAGGAGATTAGTAAAGAGAACTCGTGTGTCAGTTATTTACTACAGCTTGGCAAAACTTAAGACAATAATTTTATTATCTCTTATAATTCTGTGAATTGACTGGGCTCATCTGGTCAGTTCTTCCTTCAGTGTCTCTTACAAGGTAAGAGAAGGTGGCTTGAACTGTATCATGCAAGATGACTCCACTCATCTCAGACATTGGCAGGATTGGCGGGAAGACTGAGACATCTTTCTGTCTCCAAGTTCATTTCACTGTGCTGCTAACTTTGACTTCTTTAAGTGGGCTTCTGAAACCTGAATCTCAAGAGGTCAAAAACAGAAGCTGCTAGGTCTTGTGAAGGCTTACACCCAGAAATGCACAGTGTCACTGTCATCATTCCCTATTGGTTAAAGCAAATCATAGGGTCAGCCCAGATTCAAAAGACATACTACACGACACTATGAGTACTGGGATGTGGTTCACTGGGGGTCATCCTGGAGACTGGCTGTCACAGATAGCCAGGGTAATATCAGTGACAAAAAGAGAGGGAAAGTGAGTTTTGAACTTAGACAAAAAGAGCTGATTCACAAGTAGATTAAAACATGTTAATTAGCATATATAGAAACATCAATTAGTCCCGAAGTATAGAAAGTAATATCCATGGATGAATAGGGATTTTTTTTTTTTAAAACCCTGAAAGACATATTATGTGGCAAAGAATTGGATGAAGGTGACTTTGGGTTTCTCATGCTGAAAATGTACTTCAGGTAAGGGTGGCATTATGTTATTACATGAAAAGAGAAATAAAGCCTTATTCATTTGGATGTTAAGAAGTAGAAACCAAAGGAGAGGGAGACATTTTAAAGTAAAGTAAAATTTGAAGGAGAGGCTGTGGAATTCATACTGAATGCTCTTCATTTTCTTGGGGTAGTTAGAAGAATGATTATTTACTTAGGGTTGAGAACAGCAGAGTTTGGCATGTGCTGTGGAAAATGGAAAATGTTTCCAAATAAAGGGATCTGGTATGCTGAGAAGCACCGGGCCCAGCTGATACTGGACTTAGAAGCATGTAGCAAGGCCCACTGGCAGAGGTATATGGTTTTCTTCTACAGCATATTTACAGTCTGGGACAGAGACAATTGAGTACTTAGGTCTTCATAAAGAAGCAGGTTGTGAATGTTGGAGGTATGTTCCTCTTTCCTTTCTTCAGGGAGAACCATGTGGAGTAGCTTGAGGATCTTGTAGGCATTGCTTTTCAGGACCTTCCAGGCATCTATTGTCCCCAAGGGGAGTTTTCATGCCTGGCACAGCTTCCTCCCCAAGGGTGACTTCTTTCCAATAAACTCTGCGTGCAAAACGAGGCACGTTGGACTCATTGTAGTTGAGCTCAAGATGGAAAAGATACTTTAGAAGAAAATTTATTTCTGTAGCATTTTCATATCAATAATTACAAAATTTAAAAAATTTTCTTATATAAATAATTCATGATCATTATGGGAAGGTACAAAATATAGATGAGCATAAAGAAGGAAACTTAAAATTACCTTAATTCCACATCTCAAGAATAATTGTGTCAATGAAAAATTTCCATTTTTTTCCCTTATGTATGTACAGAATTGTCATAAGAAAGTATAGGGCAGTGATTATATTCAGGACCAGCTAATAATTTTGGGGGCTCAGTGTAAAACTGAAATGTGGGTCTCCTCATTCAAATAATAAGAATTTCAAGATGCTCACAAAAGAACATTGAACCAATTGTGGGGCCCTTCTAACTTTGGGGCCTTATGAATGATACAGGTTTCATGTCCATGAAGTCAGCCCCGCTTATCCCCTAATTTCAAGCATAAACAATTTACTGCTGTAGGAATTTCTCCTTTCTTCCCTTCTCCTAACCTCAAGGGCAGCTTTGGGGCTGCCAGAGTATTTGCAGCTGCAGATGTAGCTAAAGCCAGTCCAGGGGACCCTCCTCAGGTTTCATCCTCAGCAACATGTTAAAAATGAGTGGTTTGTTTTCAGATATTTTCTATTTTCTCCTTTAAGTACATGCTAACTTCCCTTTAGCCTCATCTCCAAGGAAGCCTGGCCCTTGAAACCTACTGGGATTTGCTCTGCTAGGTTTTGGGCTTATTTGGAAACTGTGATTCCTTTTTCCCTCCCAGTTGCTATCCCTTGGAATGGGAATGCCTAATATATGTCTGTTCCACCATTGTGTTTTGGAAGCAGATAACTTGTTATCTAAGTTTTACAGGTGTGCAGATGGAGTAATAAGGCTTCAGTATGGACCATGCCAAGTCTCACCCATACCTGATTGAGTTGATTTAGGAGGTGAGATTGGGAATTTTTGAGTCAATTACATTTAGATGAGATTTTAGCTTAGAGTTGATGCTGGAATACCTTAAGACTTTTAAGGATTTGGGGAGGAAGTGAATATATTTTGCTCATGGAACGGATGTAAGTTTTGAGAAGGCTAGAGGGTATATTGTACCTTATAAGTTGAATTTTGTCTCCCCAAAAGATATACTCCAATTTTAGCCCTGGGAACCTGTGAGTGTGACCTTATTTGGCAGTTAAGCTCTTTGCAGATGTGATCAGGTTGAGGTGAGGTCAAAAGGGCTTTCGGTGGACTCTAATCTAATTAACGTTCTTGTAGGAGGGAGGTTGGACACACACACACACACACACGCACATACACACACACACAAAGGGAGAAATCTGTGGGATGATGGAGTGAGACAGAGATTGGAGTGGTACATTCCAAACTAAGGAGCACCAAGGACTTGAGAAGCTAGGAGAGAGATGTGAAACAGAATTTCCAGAAGGAAGCAACCTTATCAACACCTTGGTTTCAGAATTGTAGCCTTCAGAACAGTGAGAAAACAAACCTAGAAGATTTTAAACACAGTCCCACTTATGATATTTGACAATTATCATTATAGCTAAGCATGAAAAATGGATTTTAGGGAGTCAAGAGTGTCAGTAAGGAGACAAGTCACTCCCGTGTTTCTTCACTGGTTTAGACAAGAGATAATTGGTGACTCAGAAGAGGGTGGTTGTGACAGAAATGGTGACAAGTAGTTGGACCCAAATACATTTTAGAGATAGAGGTGATAGGACTTGCTAGGAGATTGGAACAGGGTGAAGGAAAGAGAGGAGGCAAGAATGGCTCCAAGGATCCTGGTGGAGCCCTGGGTGGATGTGGGTTGTAAGGAGACTTAGAGAAGAGCAGATTCTGAGGGGTTCCCAAGATCGAGTTCCTATTTAGAGCTCATATTGAAATGTCAAGTAGTGAAGTCCTTTCCTCAGCTAGTCTGGAGGGCAGTTGGGTGTCCAAAAACCTCAAAAGCCTCCCAATGAGAGTCAACATGGGAGAGAGTCTGCCTGAAAATGAAGTCTATAGAGAGAGAACAATCTGATGACATGCTTTGAATTCCTGGATTTAGCCCATGCTTGAAGTCTATGCCACCTCTTTAAGTTTTCATTGCAACAACTTCTCTTCTTTTTTATTGCTTAAATTTATTAAGTGAGGTTTCCATCATTTGTCTCCAAAAGAGGCCTGTATATAAAAGAACTGTAACTCAGCAGATGTTGTATCAGAACTGGTGACATAGCAAGGTCCTTTATAAATTGATAAAGTTTCTTTAAACAAAGCCTAGAATCTACTTTCACGTCGTGCAGGGGAGGGGAGACAATTTGAATTTATAGAAGAAAGGATATGACATTAAAATATTATTTATTAAGCAAACATTTTTTTTTTAAATACTCAGTTACTTCATAAAAACAAGACTGCCTTCATCCCCAAACTCTGTCCCCAGGACACTGCACAGCTCCCTCCCTTCCAAGGATCCCAGGGAAGCGGTGGTGGTCCCAGGGCAGCTGCCTCTCTTAACTCTCTTTAGTTGCAAACCTCTGAGACTTCAGAGTTAGTTCTCATCTGTGGGCAGCTGGCTTATGCTTTCCCCCAGATCCTGTAAGCTGCATCCTTAAAGCTTCTAGCCCTTACCCGCGTGCATGGGAAGAGCAGTGTGGCACTTATTTATTTCTGAGGCACTGCTGGAAAGGAAGAGCAGGGCCACGTTGGAAGTATTGTTAGCTTTGCCTTATTAATAAAATAAGGTTAATGATTTATTCATAGCAGAGACAATGCCGCTCTGCTCTGGAGGACAGCACAGAACTGTTACATTCTAGACAAGCAGCTGCTATGGAAGAGATAAGAGCCATCTGAGAAATGGTCTTGGGCTCTTTCTGTGGGGCTGTGAGCAGATTGTTCTGACCACATCAGAGCTCAGAAGCAATTATTTGTATACTGTGAGTGTTGTAGGATAAATGCTGGTAATGGAGGTCTCTGGAAAGATGCCCCCTTGCTTTTCCATTTCTCATCTAATGAGTGTTTGTTCACCTTCTTGCTTTATCCTCTCTTTCTTGGTACCTGGAAGATGCCAGAGTTTGTAATTTGAGATGTGTTATCTGGGGACTATCAGTATAATACACATCTGAACGTGATCCCCATCAAAGGGAGCTTATCCCAGGAAGCAGGAGAGAGAAATGGTATTTAGGCTTTTCTGGTGCTAGCCTAATCATACACTATTTTTAAAGATCAAATCTTTTAAAATTGTTTCTTCTTTCCCAAATGGACTACAGAGTTTTTTTTTAAATTAATATTAGAAAAGAGATTTAATACACTGCAGATTCCTGGTAAATAGCTCGTATGTGTGTGTGTGTGTGTGTTTATATATTTTTTTAAATGCTAATTACTGTCATTGATTAAAGACAGAGTAGATTACTATTAGTTCAAGTGTGTCAGATGGTTCATTGGTTGATACAGCAAAGTGAGGCAGGAGTTGACAATTTACAGAAAAACAAAAGCAAGAGTACTCACTTCCTAGCAAATCAAACTAGGCTTGGACAGAATGGACAAAAGTCAGATTTATTTACTGTCCTGTTGCTGCTTTTGCTCTGTTGGCCCTCCATCCGAGCTTCTGTGTTGTCCCCTGAGACCAGATTTACATCAAATATTAGAGAGGAGAGCTGGAAGTTGTCCCCTGACTTATAGGGGAGAAACAAGGCCCTGAGAGGTATTGAAGAAAATCTCATTGTTGTTTATATGCTTCCAAACAGCAAGGCTTCCTGAGGGACCCCCCCTCCCTCTGCTCAGCTTCCTTGAGACGAGATCAGATGTTTCAAAGCATTTCCACCTTTACTAATTTTTAATGCCTCTACCAGACTGAGACTTGCCCACTGGAAAAAAAAAAAAATCTATGGCCATGGTAACAGCCAAAAATAAAAGTGATCCTCTAACAGTAGCACATTTAACTTCTTCATAACTATCAGCAGGAGCTAAAGAGTATAGCTTTTGCCCAATATATTATGCCTTAGGAATGTCTTAGGGTAACGATCACGCTGAAAATCAGAATATGTTTAAATATAATTTCACAAAACTCATAGTCTCCTTACAGAAGAATCAAAGTGGCTATTACCCAGATCCTTTGCTGTAACTTCTCCAGCTTCTGACCCCACCCTGCTCATTCCTTTCCTTTGCTCTTTTGCCCAGTTTCCCCCCAAAAGCCACCCATGAGGGTCCATGTGGGAGCCAGGAATGTAACCCTAGGATTTGGTTTCCCAGGCCGTCAGGAGATAACATTGCCTATCAGCCAAAAAATAAAGCTTCCTGACTGCAGTTGCAGAAATTACAGCTAATTATACGCTCTATGCTTCCTGCGAAAGATATATATTTTAAGCTGCTGGGCTGACTTTCTCCCTTGGCCGTATTTAAAGGTTAGTTTCTGACCTGCTTCCTGGTTTAATGGAATAGTTTAAATATTACAAATCATTACTTGATTCTAATGAATTATATCTCCCCTGGCACCTCACAAAATCCTTATCATGCCAGAGGAAATAGTTGGAAGGAATAGGGCAGTCTCCATGATAATAAACAGAATAACGTGCCATGGGATTATAGATTTCAGGATCCCCCAGCTTCTTGGGTGGTTGAAAGCATCTGGCCCTTGGCCTCACACTCCCGGCACCTGAGGCATGTGGCTAAGCAGCATGAACACCCTCTCCCCTGCCTTGCATGATTGTTCACTCTGCTTAATTGTCAGCCCCTGCTAAGAACATGTACCATCTCATTTTCCCAGAGATTGTGGAAGTGTTGAGCTTTGCTTGTGGCCAAGTTGGGTAGCTGAATGTGTAGCATTTCCTTCTTTGATAGGCAAATGCTGGGGGTGGTCTGAATCCTATCTGAGGACTTTTACTGAATTCTAGTTTCCAATTCTAGTGCAGATCGGGACCAAAACAGTTTCTCTTTGTGTGTAATTGTGTAGGCAGATAGTCTTACCCAACTTTGTCTGTTTACCTGTATTGTCATTCTTATTAAATAGAAGAAAGTATCCAAAACACAGGTATGCCACAACAAAAGTGATATTCTAGGCTTGAAATAAAGATCACATGAAAAGTCCTTCTGCCTCCCTAGGAGCAAGAGGGAAGAGATTCAAGTCTCTTGATTCCAGTGAAGCAAAGAATAGCAAGATAAGACTGTGGAGAGGTCTCTCAGCATTGACAACTAAATTGCAAATTTCCATGTCTTTAGCTGTTTGACAAAAACACCCATGGGGAAAGTGAAAATTCCAAACACTTGTACAGATGATTTGATAGTGTTGTTCTGAATGCCCTGATTTCCCTCTCAGTGACTAGAAGATTTGAAAACAAAGTGAGTAACTATTGAAGTATCAACCATGCATCAGATGTCAGATCTCTTGTTAGACGGAATTCACTCATACTATGTAGAACTATGAATAATGGAACTTCTGAAATAGTTGGTAATCCATAATTACTTTTATAAGGGAAGCCCTGTGAATATATGGGTTTAAACTGCTGAGTTGATGTAATTCAAAGGTCTAACTTATTCCATGACCTATTAAAGAATCTCATACTGCCCTCTGCAGCTAATTCCACCTTAGAAACAAATTTGTTTTTTTCTCAGGAGTTTCCCCAATTAAAATTGAAAGGTCACTGGAAGAGGTAATTCACCTTAGGAAGGGCCAATTTATCAGATTGTTTTCTAAGATGACGGGTAAGTCCAAAATGAACTCAGTATTCATGACTTGAGGGAAAAGATAGTAAATGTGGAAATGTCCAACAGGGGCTGAAAGAGTTCCAAAACAAACTTGGCCATCTTTGTGGTGTGCACACTAGTGTCAGGAGCTGTTTTCTTAATGGCCATTAGCAAAAAAGGAGAAATGGCCTCCCACTGGATAGATGCTGATTATTCCTAAACAGAGAGGCAAATACCCCCATGGAAAAGTAAAGTTCTTATGTGTGTGTATATGTGTATAATACTACACTAGTAAAATTAACATTTGGAGCTTTTATTTTTAAGATGGGAAAGCAGGGCCTTTAGAGTTATTTTCTTTGAGGAAAGTTAATTGAAACCAAAACTCTACTAGGGATAGATTTGAGGGTAGATACAAAAAAATAAATAAAATAAAAAAGGCTGTTCTCAAGGAATATCACATCTAAAAAGATGAATGTCGTGAAACTTGGTTTTTTGTTTTGTCTAAAGCAGAGAAGAACACAGGAAACCAGGGAAATCTCAGCTGATTTTTCAAGGGGGGCAAAACAAAATGTCTCACAAATCCTAGTTTGCTTCATTTTATTTTATTTATTGATTGGGGGGAGGCAGAAGGAGAGAGAGAATCTTAAGCATGCTCCACACTTAGCACGGGAGCCCAAGATCATGACCTGAGCCAAAGTCAAGAGTTGTTTACCTGACTGAGCCATCCAGGCACCCTAACAAATTCTAGTTTGCTTTAAAAGGAGACACATCTGATGGGTGTTTTGCAGATAACTGCAGAAGGAAGATTTTAACATAATATCTCTTTCAGCAAGATAGTTTATCACACTCAACAGAAATGGCAGCAAAAGGAAAAAAGGATGGGAAACCATTCTGGGGTGAGCAAAGGGTGACAAAAGGATGGGAAAATCCAGCTTCACCAAATATTTATTCATGCTTATATAAACCTCAATTAGCTATCTTCAAATGCTAAGGCTCTATTGAAGGAAAGGAGCATTTGGAAATGTGACTTGGAAGTTGGTTGGTGTCAGTTATTTTGCTGCATTGTTGATTAATGTAATTGAAGTATATATTACAGAAACAGAAAAGGAAATGTGACTTCTTCAGGGACCCATTAATTTCTTAAGGATAAAATGTTTGAAGGTTCAAAGGCTTTGTTGAGGCTTATTTTAAATTTAAAATTTCCATTGCCAAGGGATTGATTACCGTTCTGCATTAGCTTTGTCAAACACCAAGTTGATCTCACTTCTTTCAAAGTTTTGTGGCACTTAACTATTTTCAGAACATTCTTTTTTTTTTTAAGAGAAGGCTGTCTTACAAGTTCTCCCAAGGACAAATTTGCTTTCCCTTTATAAGAACAGCAAGATGAAAATTTCTAAAATCTTAAAAAGAGCAATTCCCACTCTTCCCTTCTTTGGGACCTTGAAAGTCATTCCTGCAAGTCAGGTACAGCACCTCTTCATTCAAACACTTTTCCATATTAGTTTCTGTTTGGTTTTCCTTGACTTTAAGACATCAACTTATTTAAGTGTCTTTGTGCTTTTGAATCTTAGTAATGTTGTTTAGGGACTCCTCAGTAAGATTATTCAAGCTTTTTCCATCCCTCCACCCCAACGACGATACCTAGTTCTTTTTATAACTCTCTGCTGTCTTCCTCTGATCACTGCTTAAGGTGCTTTCATAAACAACACACTTCGAACGTAAGCCAAGATGTCCCAAGCACCAGTTCTTAATTTTGCTGTTCCAATAGTGAATTCATTAGTTCAAGAAGTCGGACAGCAGCATTTCCAGCTCCTTGGAAACCCAGCCAAAAAGAAAACTGTTGTTTCATACAAGAGCAAGAACAGGAAATATGCTATCAGGAAATCAGGGCTAAGGTGGCAGTACCATCTGCCCAGATGAAAGTGGTCTGAGAGGACCATGAGGCTGCATTAGAAACAATAGCATTGTGAGCAAAGGCTTTGCCACAGGAAACTAATAACAAGATTTCTGATACCGTAGAGCATTTCAACAGAAAATCTTTCTTCCTACAAGAAGAAAGGTATTTTCTCCTCACCAATTTTGCCTTTCTCTACCTTTCCAGTCCCGGTGATACTGCAAGATGTTGGGAGTATGAAGTTCAGCCAGCGGGGGACACTCTATTAGACTCTTGCTCCTTTGGGGCTGTCTCTAAGTACATTGGGAAATGTGGACAGACCTAAAGGTTCAGACCTTGAGAACTGCCCATCCACAGCCATACCCAAGCCTTGATTCCATGTAGCCCCGAGAAATTTTGGCTTCTGCTAACAGGAACACACATTGTCTCATCTGGTTTGGGAAAAATGCTGTCATTCACATTGACACTATTTTCAGTATCTTTCCTGTTTGAGTCCAATTTTGAGGATGACTCTCTGGATCCTATTGTAAATATCTTGGAAGGCAGCAGCAGGCCAAGTCTGGTTAAAAGAAATGTGACTGAAGACACTTGCCTTCTCCCGATCTTCCCACAGTGGTGTATTCTACACCTCCTCTTTATTCTAGACCTTTGTCTCAGCTTTCCCCCTTACAACACAGCTCCCAGGAATAAACATATTCTAAGTATCTGCTTCTGAATCCTCCAATTCCAAATAATTTGCAGGAGAATCTGGACTGAAATGGCTTTAATGGGCTCCCAATCTGTAGCGACATTTGCGTATTAACTAGCTCTCTTACCCCTTGACTGAAAATAGGGATCTGTGAATGAGTGGGGCATGTATGTGTATGTGTGTGTGTGTGTGTGTTTAACCAATGGTGAAGACACTTGGGGACTGAGATGCGTGGGGAGCAGTTTCCTATTATGTTAGAGCAGGAGTGGGACTGATTCACTGTTGGATAGACAGCCAAATGCCTGAAGATGGATCCTTGGTACAGGCAATGGATGATGATGATGATGATGATGATATGGAGAAGGGAAGAAGGGAAAATAGGATGTAGAGGCACAAAACCAAAAGCTGCTATGAAATCATTGACGGTAAAATTAAAAAAAAAAAAATCCCCAGTGGGTGTGTGGTGGACAGCATGGAGAAACACTGAAGGGGGCTGGGTTTTGCCTACATGGTTAAGCTAAAAGCTCCCTCCTGGTTATCACTTTCCAGTCTGGTGAGCACAAGAAAGAGGCTGAGCTAGCTCTCCCATTGGGAATTCAGAGGTTCTTTGTTTTTGCATCATATTCAAACTTTATAGGCCAGTTTCCTCTATAGCTAAGAGCGTGGGGACAACCTTGATATTCTCTACACTCAAGGAGCCTTCCTTTGTGAGGAACTCAAGAATAGAGCTGGTGAGTGACCTCTGCTCAGTGTTTTTGATTAACAGCAAGAAGGTAGATGCATTGGTGCGGATCTAGTTCCCTCTCCCTTTTTCTTCAGTATTCAGCAAACATGGACTTACATCCTCATCCTAGGGTCAGAGAGTGTCCTAGGGATTCAGGATACATAGGAGAAAGTGGTCCCTGCCAGGAGTTGGAGATACAGATTGTATTACCACCATTTAGCCGGTGGCAAAGCAGGGTCAGAGAAATTAAATGGCTTAGAACCAGGGTATCCTAAAGGATTTCACTAGATAATCAATTTGAGAATTTGAAGGCTGGATTTCAGATGGTTTTCACAGTCACGTCTCCTTGGGGGAGGCTACACAGAAACAAACCTATGACCCTACTCTCCCCCACTGTTATCTCCATAAATGGGTGGAGAATCTGAGCTGGAGTGGTTGTGACTGGCTGGATCATACTGATTTGTTCAACCCCCAGTCACTCATTTTTCAGTACCATCCTAGACCACTGAGTCATGGTAATGGCACATAAGATTGTGACTACAGCAATAACAGTTACTACTTCTATCAGCACCGTATCTGCTGATACTGTATTCATCTAGGTATCACTTTCACTACAGAGTGCTATACAAACATCAACCCAGCAGGTGTTGTTTTTACCACTCTAGTGTGGTTGTTGAGAGCATGAACTTGTGAGTCAAACAGACCTGGATTTGAGTCGCTTTGTCATATTTTACCCAGGAGGAAACTGAAGCATATGGGACTGTTATTGACTGAGATCACATAGCTTGTAAATAGAAAAACCCTGTCAGAATTTGATCTGTTCCTGTCTTACTCCAGAATCGACACATCTCATTTTGGAATGCTATCTACCCATATTAATCCCAGCATTTATTGATAGTAGGAACTATTTGTCAGGCACTTACTGTGCATCAAGCCCCATACATACATTGTCTCATTGAACTATCATCAATAGTTCTTTATAATTACCTCCATTTTATGGAAGAGAGAAGGAGGCCTAGAGAGATTTAATACCTTGCACAGCATTTTATAGCTAGAAAGTAGTAGAACTCAAACTGGATCCTAGGAGTCGACTCTGAAGCCCATTTTCTTAACCACTATGTATGCTATTCAGATAAGAGATTTGGAAAGGATGGCAGGATTGGTGTTATATTCAAAATTTCCTTTCATCATTGGATGGACATTTCTAACACTGCCTTCTTGGTTATAGAAAAAACTCTTGAGTATCCAATGAGGACACCAGGTTAGCAGCACTGGTGAGGCTAATATACAAAAACACAGCCCTCATTAAACCCCCTTGATATAAAGGGGTCCTTTCAGGTCGTGTAGTCCAACTTCTTTATTAATTCAGAAAGTTGATATTTTCTTGTCCCTGCCAGATGGAGAAGGTATCATAACTAAAAAGGAAAAGTGTTAGCCCTGCATTATTTAAAATGTATTTTTTCCTGAAATTTGATTTATTTTAAAGAGTAAAGATACCCAATATCAGATTAGGATTGTTAACACTGATAAATGTGGTACTATTTTAAATTAGACTTGACTTCCAAACCATGTAGATTAACTGTGGGTAGTAGGATTAATGGGTTTTTTTAAAAAAAAAAAAAAACTTTGTTTTTCTGTGTTTTCTAAGTTTTCCATTTTTTAAAATATATGATTGTCCCACAATTAGAAAAGGAAGAGAAATGATCAAATCAGATTTTATTGGTATTAAATAGTGAAGTAGAAACCGCATTGGTCTCAGTTAAACAAACCTGGCTATTGAATCCCTGCTCCGTTCCTTATGATTTGTGTAGTGTTAGCTTCTTCTTAACTTCTCTGAACCTCCTGTCTCTATGGGTCGATGGATGTTTTCACCTGCCTTCCAAGACTGTGTGAGGCTTAAATGAGATATTGGTGTAAATCACTTGCTAAATCTCTTCCCTTCCTTTCCTTTGCATTCCTTTCGCCAGTTAAAAATACAACTTGCAGGGGTCAAGGGCAACTAGGTGGAAGGGGAATGTTATATTGAAGTTCCTAAAAGCATTTGGCAAATGATGAATTACATAGTCCTTAGGTTCTTTCTGCAGTGTCTTGGGGATAGCAGTTAATGAACTCATAAACATAAAACAGACAAAACGAAAATTGGACAAGAAGGAGGAGGAGGTAGCAAAGATACAATAAGGAAACATTTCAAGAGTCTATAGCTTTGTAATTTAAGTTCTCATCTGCATCTCATTATCTTAATAATCCAAAACAACAGCCCTTCAATGCCTCACACAGAGGGAGGATGGGAAATAATTTCCTTGGACAGGGTTCCTGGCCTCTCTATCACATTAGATATTATTTCCAAATGTTAAGTGTCAAGGGACAGTTTCACATTCTCCTAACCATTAAACCGTTTGGCTCCCTTTGGGGAAGGGATGAATTTAGTAATCCACAGAGCAGCCTCCTGGAAGAAAGTTCTCTGGAATTCCAGAGTTCCAACAGGAATACAGTGCAGCATGTGGAGCCTCCCCAAGAAGCAGTTTATCCAAATATGCATCCTCCTCCTAGAGACCTCAGATAAAACTCAGTTCAGTGGGGCCATGTAGAATTTATTTCATTTTTTTTTCTCCTGGGAAATTCAATGTATTTTAAAAACTGTTCATTTTGAAATATTTCAAACTTACAAGGAGTACATTAGTAGTACAAAGGATCTCCTATACCTTTCACACAAATTTCTTAAATGCCAACATTTTAGTGCAGTTGCTTTATTATCTCTCTAATTATATGTAATTATTATCGTTACTATTTTCTAAAACCATTTGAGAACAAGTTGAAGATAATGATGCCTCTCTACACCTAAATACCTCAGTGTTCTTTCTAAAAACAAGGGCATTTTCTTACATAAACACAGTAAAATTATTATAATCTTGAAATTAACACTGCTATAACACTATTATTTAAACCTCAGACCTTACTCAAATGTCATCATTGCCCCAGTGATCAACTTTCTGACAATAGGATCCAGTCCAGAAGTAAGCATTGTTTTTGGTCTCTTTAGTTTTTCTTTTTTCTTTTTAATCTCGAACCTTTTTCCTTTGTCCTTTCTGGTCTTTTAGGACTTGACATTTTTTAAGCCATTGATTTTGTAGAATCGACCCTTAATTTGGATTTGTCTAATGTTTCCTCATAACTATTTTCAGGTTGTGCATAATTGGCAGGAATATTATAAAAGATACGTTAGCTCTTTCTCAATGTATGATACCAGGAATCACCTGATGTCAACTTTTCCTATTATTACCATCCTAACTGGAATGCTATTGTTCTCTTTGTCATTAATACAAATCTTGTAGGGAGATACATTGAGACTATTTAAATACTGTGTTTCTCCTTAAACCTCTACCCACTAGTTTTATCTTTAAAAATAGTTCAAAACTTGGCCCTTTTTTGTAACTTTTGGCTAAAAATAACAAAGGTTTACTATTAAAATTCTTCTCCCCAGAAAGCCATGTGTAAGAAGGGTGCACTTTAAGGCAATGAAGCATCTCCATGACAGGGCCCAGATTCCTGAAGACCAGACTTGATCTCTCTGTGTGTCTATGAAGCTAACTTTGTTTTTAACAATTCCTTCCACTCCCACTGGGAGAGAACCTCTTTCAAATACCCCTCCAAACTGGCATTGGGATGAGCTGGCCTTTGGCCAGTTTCCAGAAAACCTCATGTACCATCTTTCTTCCATCTCTGAGACTGTAGTTCTGGTGGTTTGTTCTGAGAGCTTTTTGTGGAGCTTTTGTTTTTTTCATGTCTGTGAATCTCTTCATGATGGCTTCTTGCTTACTTTGGAAATTGTTAACTTTTGCTTCTGAGCCCCATATCTGAACTGGTAGACTAGAGTGGTGACCAGTTGGGAGGTCGTCAGAAGGGCAAGAAGCCACCATGTGAGAGCTCAGTCTTTCTGTTCCTTAGAAGACCTTGTGAAAATACACACAGCCTGGGAGTTGTCTCTTAAGCTCTGCAGACACCTGTCCAGGAGGACTTCCTGCCCTGATTGCATGTCTTCCCACCACAGCCCCATGGGTGCTCAATGTCCTCCTCCTCCTTTCTCTCTCTTTCTCTCTTTCACTTTTTCTCTCTCTCTGATTCATATCCCTTGGGACAGACCACCGTTTCGTCTGACAGAACACATGTGTGGGGTAAGCCTTTTCCTTTCAAATCCTGCTTGCTTATTCAGAAACAAATAGGGGAAATTTTAAAAAGAAAGATATTGGCATTCTTTTCTGCCTGAAATGATGATGGTGATTTGCAGCTGCCACAGTCTAGATGGCCTGGGCTTGAACAGCTGAGTTCAGTGTTGGTTCTGGCAGTCACACTCCACCCCAGGGAAAGCCAAATGCATTCTCTTTTCTTTTTTCTCTTCTCTCTCTCTCTCTCTCTCTTTTTTTTTTTTTTTGTAAATTTATGATATGAATTGAAATACAAGGAGAAGTTGGGTTCTTCCCCCCCATAACAGACTTATTGAGATACAGTCCATATACCATACAGTTTGCCAGTGAGCAAAGTATATGCAATTTAGTGATATTAGTATATTCACAGAGTTGTGCAACCATCACTACTATCAATTTTAGAATATTTATATTATATTGATATAGCTTATATAATATAATATACATAATATATTATGATTATATTTATATTTGTGTTTATAGTTATATAGTTATATATTTATATATTAATTTATATTTATTATTAATTATATTCCAAAGAAGAAACTCCATACCACTAGCAATAACTCTCTAGGGGTAGTTTTCTTGAAAATACCAGACTCTGTCTCTTGAGCAGTAGTGCCCATCATTTATTCTTTCTTGGGCTTACCTATCAGTAACTGTCTTCCAGATGAGCTGTGCCTGAAGTGAGCTGAGAAGACTTAATTAATTGATGGCAGCCATGTAGTTAGGTTTCCTTCCCTAGGGAGTAGTAAACTGAACTTGTGATTAGTGAATTTCTTCTGATTTTTTCCCTGGAGAATAGTGAGTGGGTTATTCTTAGGAAACAATATGATTATGGGAATCATCTTTTCTGGGATTTATGGTTTTAGTAGCACTTTCATATACACAATATTATTTCATTTTCCCAAACAACAATTAGAAGTAAAAATAACAATAGAATTCATTTATAAAATGCTTCTTCTGTATCTGGCAGTTCTAAGTGGTTCACATACATGCATTAACTTATTTAATCCTCAACCACCAGATGAGACGGGGCTCTGTTAAAATTAGCCAGAAATGCAGAGAGGTTAAATGATGACAAGCCCAAGTTCACAGGGCTCAGATGCCAGGATATGCAGTTTGAGTCCCATCTGAACTCTAAGTACCACTTTAATTGCCTTCAGTATTCCCATTTCAGAAGCAAGCACTGAAGCTTTGAGAAGTTATCCATTATGAGAGGAACTAGTTAGGACTTGAATACAATTATTTCGACCTCAAGCCCTATGAGGCATGCCTCCATCAATGACTTAGTTCAATATCTTGCCAGATACACAGAATCAAGTTATTCATTTAAATCACCACACTTACCTCAGTAAAAAAAGGATGGGGGACAGAAAATATTCCCTATTGGAGCTTCATATCATTAGATATATTGTCATTGTGACATTATTAGTGTGCAGAACAATTACCAAAATATTATAAGGTTGTCTACACTTTGGGTGGACCAGAAGTATTTTTAAAATCAATCTGCAGGGTCAGTTTTCCCTTTGCTACATTTGCCTCTCATTGCAACCTCTCTCAATTTCTCTTTCTCGTTGTTCCCTTTGCTACATTTGCCTCTCATTGCAACCTCTCTCAATTTCTCTTTCTCGTTGTTTTCTATTTACAAGTAGGGAATGAAGCACATGGATTTAATAACTAAGGCAGTGATTCATGTATACTTTCATCTAGTCAGAAAGCAGTGGTAGGCCCAAGAATTGATTTTGGTTGTGCATCATTTTAAAAGAGTTGACACACATGTCCTTTAGAGAGAAAATAATAAAATTTAAGAAGCAAAAGCCAGCTTGGACCTGCCAGCTGCAATGATTGGTTACACAGAAGAGAGCCATGGATTCTGAAGCCATTTGGGTTTTGTTTTGTGTGCTGCAATAGCACCAACTGTGATCTCTACCACTTTAGATGGTTTAATGACTTCTGGATAAGTCTTCAGAGTTAAATGGTTAAATCACCAAATGCTCCATAAAATAATTATGCAAACAATTTTCTGGCTAATTATCTAACATGAACAGAAGCACACAGCTCCTGAGATATATAATTGCTGTTTCATCAGGGCTGGCTATTGTATTTACATAATTCCTTCACTGATCTCAGTGTGGTTTGGTAGGAGGCCACTAACATAATATCTCATGAAATGAACAAGTTAAAGTAATAGCTCTGGTCTCAGCTAGTGAATTACTTTGATTTTTTTTTTTTTTTAAGGGAATGGATTAGGGCCTTCAAATTCATCCATTCTGGACAAGCATATAAGCAGTATGTACATTTGTGTAGTGTACTTAAGTCTTGGACATGTATATTTAAATTATCTAGTCGGGTAAGGATTAATATTTTAACTTATTGGATATTTAATATACATATAGAGAAGCATATGCATCATAATTATATGGTTTACAAATGAGCTATCTTATGTAACCAAGTATTCAAAGAAAAAAAAAAAGAATATCTTTGGGACCCCAGAACCCTCTTTTGTAACCCTCTTCCAATTCCTACTCCTTCCAAGGGTAATTACTATCTTGACTTCTATCAGCAGAGATTAATTGTACCTGTCTTATACTAAATTTGAATGAATCATACAGTGTATGCCCTTTTGTGTCTGGCAACTTTCATGTAATACCATGTTTATAAAATTCATCTGTACTGTTGCAATTTATCCATTCTCATTGTGGTATGGTACCCCATTGAGTGAATACACTATGATCTGTTTATAATTCTACTGTTGAGAAATGCTTTGATAGTTTCTAGTTTGGGGATATCATATGAATAAAGCTGTTAAACATTATGCATATATCTTGGTATATAAATGCACACATTTCATTTAGGTCTATAGTATGTATATGGGGGAATTTCTGGGTTGTAGTGTGTGTATCTGTAATATTAGTAGATATTGCCAAACAGTTTCCTTGAACTTATTTGCACTCCCACCAGCACTAGAGGAAAGTACTACGGATGAATGTTTTGAAGAATTCTAATTGGTGCATACTAAATTCTAAAGGGTAGTGCAGAGTAAGGAAGAGAGAACAGTAGTTCTAATGGAAGGACTCTGGCAGTATGTCCTGAGGAGGAAAGGATAGGGATGGAGGAAGTGTTCATCTTGTAGCTGGGAAAAGTCTCTGTGGATGTTTATCATGCAGTCCCCTCCGGTAGCACACAACATGTTCCTAGAGAATCACCCCAGACCTTTCTCCCTTTTCTCTTTGGTCCATGTGGTATATGCTCAAGGGCCTCTTAGGTCTGAAGCCCCATTCTGGAGGCTTAGGGATGCCCTACCTCCTAATATAGCTACCTTTGCTGGGATATACATATACTTACTAGTGGTACCTGGCCCCTCTAAAGCAAGGAGAAGGAGGGATGAGAAGTGAAGAGCAGGAAAAAGAAATCAGAGAACAGAACGGGAATCTGACTTGAGTCCAGCCATCTGCTTGTGTAACTTTAAGCAAGTAGCTCAAATTATTTCACAGCTTTGGTTGCCTCAGATTCAAAAAAAGAAGGCAACAGTTCTTAATTCACTAGATTCAGTTGTTGATCAGGTGAATTAAAATAATGTATGTAAAAATGCTTTGGAAACTTTAAAAAGCAAACCCTGGATATCTTTTTTTTATAGGCTATTATTATTAATAATCAAAATGTTACTTTAAAGTAGAAATGTATCTCTAAGAAATGCTATTTGTTCCACTTTTCTATTCAAACTGTAACATTCACCATAATAGGCAAAGAAATAATCCCTCTCAGCAATGTTAACAGGAATAACTGACAAGAATGTTGGAAATAATTGCATTTCCTAGGATTACCCAGGATTCATTGCTTCTCTCATCCAGGCCTCCATCCAGACTCATATCCACGAATTAATTAGTTTAAAAACTTATATTTATTGAGGACTCTTTTATTTTAGGACAGTCCTAGGCAGAGATTCATAACAGTATTCAAAGATAGACTTCACGGGGTCTCTGAATCTCTTACTTTTGTATGGAAGGGAACGTGGTAGTGACTTCTGAGATCAAATTCTTTTTTTTTTTTAATTTTTAAAAAAGATTTTATTTATTTATTTGACAGAGAGAGAGAGATATCACAAGTAGGCAGAGAGAGAGGGGGAAGTAGCCTCCCTGCTGAGCAGAGAGTCTGATGCTGATGCGGCGCTTGATCCCAGGATCCTGAGATCATGACCTGAGCCAAAGGCAGAGGCTTAACCCCCCGGAGGCATGCAGCCAACCCTCTGAGATCAAATTCTTACAGAACTCTCATAACCCCCCTCTCAAAAAAAAAAAAAAAAAAAAAAAAAAAAAAGGTTAAGAAGCACTGTTTTAGGGATGTGTGTATTAAGGGAATATGAAACTTTATGAAATAATATGTGATTATCTATAATGGAACTGTAAATTACAGGCTTCCCAGTAGCAACAATAGATACCACAGAATAACAGAATAATATTTTCAAAAGGTTGAGGGGAAATAAATATTATCTTAGAATAATATACTAAGCTTGATTATTATTCAAGCGTTGGATGAAACAAAAACAAAAGCATTTTCAAAGAAACAAAGATAGAGTTAACTAACTTTAGACCCTTGCCAAAATCACTATTAATGAATATTCTTCAGGAAATAGGAATTTTAAGTCTTAAGTAAAAAAGCAAGAAGGAATGATGAGCAAAGAAATTTGTAAACGTGTATAAATCTAAAGAAGCACTTTTTTTTTTTTTGAAGGTCAATTAGGGACTTGTTCAAAAAATAAAAAACTAAAATGCTAGGTGACAATAATATGTACAAAGAGGGTGGAAGAGACTAAAATTATAAACTTCATATTCATCATATTATTTGGGAGGAAGATAGAGATAGATTTATTCTAGACTTTGAGCAGGTATGTCTTTTAAAATTTAAGAGTAACAAAGAATAGGAAAAGAAAACAAATACATAAAAAAGAAAAGATTAAGAAACACTAGAGTAATCTAGTAACCAGGGAGTAGAAAAAAATAAGTGAAGAAAGGACATAATAAATAGAAAAAACAAAACATATTAGAAAAAGTTTAGATGTTTCTGTAATCTCACTAGATGTAGACAGATTAAGTTAGTCAGATTATGTTTAAGAAACAGAACCCATGTATGTGCTCTTTAAAGAAATGTCTAAAACATAGGATGCTTATAGATTGAAAGGGATGGAAAAAGATAAAACAGGTAAATACTAATACTGCTAGAGAAGCAATATTAAGGCAAAAATAAAGCATCATTTAGAATAAAAAAGGTTGCAATTTAATGACTGAAGAGCAATTCACAAGGAAGCAAGGGCAATGCTGAATCTGCATGTTCTAAACATGACAGCCTCCAAATTTACAAAATAAATTTGACAAATCTATCTTAAAGGGAAATATTTTTGCATGGTTCTTTGATGAACTGATGAAAAGGTAAAAATTGGTAAAGATACAGATGTTTTGAACAGCACAAGTAATAGACCAACTTAATGAGATATATATATATATATAGAAGCCTGTATTTCTCATATAAAGAATTCACATTCTTTTCAAGTTTACATTAAAACACCACAGAAGAAGTCCTAAGGAATACCAAAGAGTCAGTAACACAGAGCACATCTCTTTCTACAATGCAATAATATTAAACATCAACAACAAAAGAGCCTCCCAAATCCATATATTTGGAAATGAAAATGATCTTATAAATATTCATGAGTCAGAGAAGAAATAATGATGGAACTTATGAAATATTTAGAACTGAATGACCACAAAACACTACCTAGAAAAACTTGTGGGATGCCAGCGTGCCCTTAAATTTGCACTTATTAAAGCTTTGTGGTAACTATGATGATAGAGCTGGACAAGGCTATTGTGTAGGAGAAGAGGATCAGAGGAAGTTTCTAAAGGAGCAATATCTGATATGAGA
Source organism: Lontra canadensis (assembly GCF_010015895.1). Lineage (NCBI taxonomy): Eukaryota > Metazoa > Chordata > Mammalia > Carnivora > Mustelidae > Lontra > Lontra canadensis. The sequence continues at coordinate 64,125,878 of NW_022630996.1, read as the reverse complement.
CTTATAATTTAGGAAATAAGAAGTAGAGGAGGACATTCGTGAAAAATATTCAGTGGTAAATTATACAAAGAAGGAGCTATTGTGCCTAAAGATAGTTACACTGGTTTGTTGGAGCTTTGTTTTAGGTATGCCCTCTGAGTTTTGTTATATAACATATTCCTTTAAAGTAAAAACAGAAAATTATTCAAGTGATAAAACTTTAATTGGATGGTTGTTTATAGCACAGGATAATTGTTTGAAAGTTATAAGGAGTGTAGTTTCATACATCATTATCTGGTAATCTGTAAACCAGGGGTAGGAAATGGTCACTGGAAAAAGAGACTGAAGTAATTGGGATAATTGAAATCAAAATTGTATATTGGGGTCCCAATTCCTGCAAGGGAAAAATAGCTTTTACTGAGACTAGTGTTCCTGCAGATACTGTATGGAAAAAGAAATGTTTGAAAGCACTGCACAGTGACCAGAAGTAGGCAGAAAAATTGACCCATGACAAAAGGGAGTTTGTCCCCTGAGGAGATTCTCAGGATGCATGCTACATGGAGTCCTAGAACTCAAGCCAAAAAAAACACAGTTGTTTGTCTGTTTTTGTTTTTGTTTTTTTGGCCTGAAGGACAGAGTGTGGGATAGACAGAATGGCTGGAAATTGAGGGTGGGGATTCCAGAAAGGATGAAGCTGTGGTGAGGAAGAACCTAAATTCTGCAAATAAGATCCCATTTAAATCCTTAACTGACTTCTGAGCAGTTCAAACACAGGTGGGATTCCAAATATCCCAGTGAGAGAATGACATCTAGGTAGCTGAAAGAACTGAGGGAAGATTGTAGCAGCTGGAACCACAGGGGGAAACAGTTTGGAGTTTGAGTCTTGAAAAGCTAAAAGCACGTGATAAACTCTTTGGACTTTTTGTTGAAATACCAGTGAGACCTTAAGAGTAAAGAACATGTAACAGAATTGTTGGGTTCACTCCAGAACTAAGGGAAAATGAAAAATAGATATAATAAAGAATAAAACTAGGCCTCCAGAAGTTAATGGTGACCTGTTAGTAATTTGACTGCTTACTTGAACAAAATTGATGGATACTCTTCAGAGGAAGATTACAGAATAAGAGCATGTATAATTTATCATTTCAATAATTTAAAAATTACTAGGCATGCAAATTTTTTTATTATAACCTATAGTCAAGAGGAAAAATCAACTAGATGGGCAAGTGATCCAGATATTGGAATTAAATGATAGGAATTTCAGGAGAGGTTTAAAGTCTGAAAAGGAGACACTTTAAAATCTTAAAACTGAAAAATACATTATCAGGCATTTTAAAAAGTCATTAATTGGAAGCAACAATATATAAAGAAAACAGAAAAAAATATTAGGGAACTTGAAGACAGACCAGTAGAAATTATCCAAAATGAAATGCAGAGAGAAATAAGATTGGAAAAAAAATCAACAGAGTCTTAATGACACATGGGTCAGTATTAGGTGATGTCATGTAGGTTGAAATTGATTTCCAGAAGGAGATGAGAGAAAGAATAGAGAGAGAAAAAAATAGTTAAATAATGGTTCAGTATTTTTAGGGTTGATTAAAAATAAGCCCAACATCCCATGGATCCAAGATGTCGAATGAACCCTAGTAGATTAATATTAAAAACCCAGAAGAATAAATATAAAGAACCACATCTAGAAACATCATAGACAAGCTGCTGAAAACCAATGATAAGGAAAAAATAAATATTTTATTTATTTGACAGACAGCTGGAGAGGGAACACAAGTAGGAGTGGGAGTGAGAGAGGGAAAAGCAGGTTCCCCACTGAGCAGGGAGCCTGATGTCAGGCTTCACCCCAGGACCATGGGATCATGACCTGAGCTGAAAGCAGACACCTAATGATTGAGCCATCCAGGCATCCCAAGAAAAAAATTCTTAACAGAGAGAAAAAGGCACATTAAATATGGAAGACAGGGTCGCCTGGGTGGCTCAGTGGGTTAAGCCTCTGCCTTCGGCTCAGGTCATGATCCCAGAGTCCTGGGATCGAGCCCCGCATCAGGCTCTCTGCTCAGCGGGGAGCCTGCTTCCTCCTCTCTCTCTCTCTGCCTGCCTCTCTGCCTACTTGTGATCTCTGTCTGTCAAATAAATAAATAAAATCTTTAAAAATAATAATAATAAATAAATAAATATGGAAGACAATGGTTACAATAACTGCCGACTTCAAAAACAACAGAAGCCAGATGACAATGGAATGACATCTTTTTAAATCTTATCATTTGGAATTTTACATTTAGTGAAATATCTTTAAAAATTAAAGTGAAATAGAGACATTTTTAGACAGATCAAAGCTGAAAATATTTGTACCAGCAAAATTGACTACGAAAAATGCTAATGGTTCTCATTGTCTAAAATTTTAAAAGTTTTTTTTTTTTAATATAAAAATGCTAAAAGTTCTCCAAAGGGTAAATGATGTAAGTCCGAAATTTACATCTACAGGAAGAAAGAGTACAAGTAATGGTAAATATGTGGGGAATTATAAAATACTACTTTTTCTTTTTAAAGAATATAAGCCAACTGATAATTAAAGTGAATAATTTATTACAGAAAATTATAACATATGTAATCATAAAATATATGAAAGGCTAGCACAAAAAAAGGGCCAAGGTGTAAATGGAATTGTACTCTTGCAAAGTCTTTACATATCCATGAAGTAGTACAATATTAATTCGACATAGAGTGATAGGTTTAACATGTATATTATAATTTCTGGGAAAAGATATAAAGAGGCATGGATAAAAGAAAGTCAACAGAGGAGAATATGGGATGAAATATTAAAAATTACTTGACTACCACAAAACACAGGAATGGAAAAACAAAAGAAGGGGGGTGCAAATAAAGATGGTAGACTTAAACCCAACAATATCAATAATTAAATGAACTGTAAATGGATTAAACAGTACAATTAAAAGACAGAGATTGTCAGACTGGGAAAAACAAAACAATACAGCAATCAAGACCCAAATATATGCTGTTCAGAGGAGAGATACTTTAAATACACAGATACAGGTTGAAAGTTAAAGGATGGAAAAAGATACACCATGGGCATACTAAATATAATAAAGTTGGTAACCATATTAATATCAGATAAAGTTGACTTAGAGTATTACTAGAGGTAAAGGTCATTTCATAATGATAAAAATAACCAATTCATATTGACCCAACGATGATGAATATGTAACCATCTACTAACAAAACTACATATAAAATTAAATAGCAAAGTTGTCCCCTATTTTTTTGTGGGAGAGCTCCTATCCTTTCTGTAGCTGTCATATGCCAGGAATGATGTGAGGATAGAGATATTTTAAATAGTGTTTACAGGGAGTATAATTGTACATGCAATGTAGCTAAATGGTATGTTTCTTTCTGCTGTGAAACTATATTTGGATTTCAGGTGGTAATTGTTTGTTCTTTTTTAACTTGAAAATGAAAAATACTACTGTTTTTTTATGGATGTAACCCCAAGTTCATGAACTATATTTAGGAATCTCCTTTTAAAGTTCTCTAGTCAGGAGTTGTGACTGAAAATGGGCTGGGTCAACAGTCCAGGGTAGTCTGTCACAGTCATAATGTACCCTGTGGTGAAGCCATTCTACCAGTGTTTCTTTCTGGATGTTAGGCTACCAATGGTTCCACAGATTGCTGAATTCCTGGCATAAAAGTGGAGATAGCGGTCGGTATGCAGTCATGATGCTCTACTGTAATAACAACCACACTCATGACAACACATTGAGTTGTCCCACTATTCAACATTTATCAAAGTTTCATCTGCCATGGACCTTTTTGGGATGCGGAATTAATTTCAACTTATAGGAAGACTTTAATATTGACCCAACAAAATGAACAATAGACCTATAGGAAAGAGAGAATCAGAGATTTGTGGAATTCAAATAGATCCCTGTCTATCATCTTAACCAGCAATTTCCAAATTTAATGAACATAAAAATTACCAGCAGAGGTTGTTGAAGTGCAGATTCCAGGTCCTTTTCCCAGAGATTCAAATTTATGGTCTGGAAGGGGACCCAAGAATCTAAACTTTTAACAGATTCTCTGTGGAAGTAGACCTCACGCTATACTTTGAGAAATACTGATCTAGTTTCAACAGATCATACATGACAGATGTCTTCCAGCATCTGCTTGAACTCCAGCCATGGTGAGCTGAACACCTCACAAAGTAGCCCATTCCATTTCAGCAAGTTATCCTTATTCTGAACCTAAGTCTACCTCTGCCTCCTGTATCTTCAGGCTCTTTCCTCTGGAGCTACCCAGAATAAATGAAATATTTCTAAGTCAAGCAGAAAGAGTCAATTATCATATGGTTTCACTTATTTGTGGAGCATAAGAAATAACACGGAGGATGTTGGGAGATGGAGAGGAGAAGGGAGTTGGGGGAAATTGGAGGGGGAGACGAACCATAAGAGACTGTGGACTCTGAAAAACAATCTGAGGGTTTTGAAGGGGCGTGGGAGGTTGGGTGAGCCTGGTGGTGGGTATTACAGAGGGTACGTATTATATGGAACACTGGGTGTGGTACATAAACAATGAATTCTGGTACACTGAAAATAAATTTAAATAAATAAATAAATGAAATATTTCTCCTATTATGATGACCCTTCATGTCTTTTTTTTTTTTTAAGATTTTATTTATTTATTTGACAGAGATCATAAGTAGGCAGAGAGGCAGGCAGAGAGAGAGGGGGGGGGAAGCAGGCTCCCTGCTGAGCAGAGAGCTCCATGTGGGACTCGATCCCAGGACCTTGAGATCATGACCTGAGCCGAAGGCAGAGGCTTAACCCACTGAGCCACCCAGGCGCCCCCTTCATGTCTTTTAATATAGTTATTGGGTCTCTTGATAGATCTTTTCTTTTTCATGTTATATATTATTAGTTACTTCAACAATTTCTAAAATGGTGTGATATTTAGATGTATCACCCATCTTTATGTTTGTAGCTTGTGTCTTAAAATGTAATATCAGAGCTGAATAACATATTTCAATTTACATTCATAATTATAAAGTGCTATGAGGATCATTACCTTTGCTGGTTTACTTTCATAGGGTTTGTTTGTTTGTTTGTTTGTTTTTAAAAATCTTTAAAGGTAGTATAATTCAGCCAACTTTGTCCTTTTAAAAAGATGCCTTGGCTGTTCTGGGACCTTTGCATTTTCATATAAATGCATAATCAGCTTCTCAGGTTGTCCAAAAGAGCCTGATGGAATTTCAGTTTGGTTTGCATCAAATCTAGAAATCAATTCAGATAAAATTGACATTTTAATAATATTAAGTCATCCAGTTCGTGAATACATTATATCTCTCCAATTATAAGTCTTTTTCAGTCTCCTGCCATGTTTCATATTTTGTGATGTTGACCTCTAAGTATTCATATTTTGATGCAAATGAAAATTTTAAAATTAAAGTTCAGATTGTTTTCTGCTAATACATTGACATGCAATTGATTTTTATATATCATATAAAATGTTCTAAACTTGCTTATTATGGTTTGTTGGTAGATTCTATAGGTCTATTTAGGTTATAATGTTGCCTGTGAATAAAGACAGCTTTATTTCTTCCTTTACAATCTGGGCACCTTTAATTTTTTTTCCCCTGCTTTATTTAACTGACAGGAATGACTGGAACTTCTGGTATAATACCAAATAGAAGGAGGGAGAATGGGCAGTCATGCCCTTTTTCCAATCTTAGGGGGAAAACAACAATTCAGACTTCCACCATGTAACTTACAGATTTTTTTGTAGACGTACTTTATACGGTTGAGAAAGTGCCCATTTAGTCCTGCTTGGTGAGTTGGTATGGCTTGGTTTCAAATCAGGAATGGAGTAGGAATCAACATTTTTTTCTAAAGGGATAAACAATATTTTAGGCTTTCTGGGACATATATTGTCTCTGTCATATATTCTTCATTTATTTAATTTTTGTTTTTTGGTTTTTGTATAATCCTTTAAAAATATTTAAAAATTTTTTTTTTAGCTTCTGGGCCATGAACCATGGTTTGCTGACCCCTGACGTTCAAGTTTGATATGCCTATGATTCTCACAACTCACAGTAGGGGGAAGTGGTATCAACTTGCTCGGCCTCCACATCCTTAGTTTTGGGGTACCAGAGAAATGAAATGAATTGACAACCTAATCTTAGTCTTTAAATACATTATTTTTCATTAAAATATTCCCATAAAGAGACAGTAATCTCTATTTGCCTATGTTGACTTTTTATTTATTTGTTCATTTACTTATTTATTTTCAGTTAGCCACCACATAGTACATCACTAATTTTTGATGTAGTGTTCAGTGATTCATTAGTTGCTAATAACACCCTGTGCTTATCATCACACATGCCCTCCTTAATACCCGTCACCCAGCTACCCCATTCTCCCATCTCCCTCCCCTCTGAAACCCTCACTTTGTTTTCCAGAGTCCATAGTCTCTCATGGTTTGTCTCTTTCTCTGATTTACCCACTTCAGTTTTCCCTCCCTTCCCCTATGGTACTCTGTGCTAGTCTTTATGTTCCACATATGAGTGAAACCATATGATAATTGTCTTTCTTTGCTTGACATATTTCACTTAGTATAATCCCTTCCAGTTCCATCCATGTCACTGTGAATGGTGGGTATTCATCCTTTCTGATGGCTGAGTAATACTCCATTGTATATATGGGCCACATCTTTATCCATTCATCTGTTGAAGGGCATCTTTGTTCCTTCCACAGTTTGGCTACTGCGGACCTTGCTGATAGGCTATGTTGACTTAATAGTATTGAGAGATATTTTTAATGAGAAAAGACATGAGTACTATAAAGTAATTAAAAATTAGAATACCTTCACCTTTTTTTCAACTTATTTTTTAAAGATTTTACTTATTTATTTGACAGAGGGAGAGAGACAGAGAGAGGGGGAACACACAGGGGAAGTGGGAGAGGGAGAATCAGGCTTCCCACTTAGTGGGAAGGACTACAGGATCATGACCTGAGCTGAAGGCAGAAGCTTAACGACTGAGCCACCCAGGTCCCCCTTTATTCAACTTTTTAAAAAAGATATTTTAGAGAGCAAGAGAGAAAATGCAGGGCAAGGGAGGGGTGGAGGGAGAGGAGAGAGAAAGAATTTCAAGCAGATTCCCCACTGAGTGCAGAGACTGATGCGGGGCTTGATCTCATGACTCTGAGATCAACACCTGAGCTAAAATCAAGAGTCGGATGCCAAATCAACTGAACCACAAGGCATCCCAGAATGCCTTCACCTTTTTGCTCATCTACAAAATTTCCAGTCATCAAAGAGTAACACATTTTATTCTCTGTTGGTCTAATGGGCCAGCCACTAATGCACTCAATTCTTTCAGCCCTTTTACACTTGTGAATCTGAATGTTTTAAGACTTGCCTGTACTCACAAACCAACTAAAGAAAGTTGAGTGTCTTCTGAGATCTCTTGGTCTTCTAATTTCTCTATTGTGTTTTTTAGGAGAGACTCTCTTCTTTAAATCCATTTCTTACATAATTAGAAGGAAAAAACCCTACAGAACGTAAGATTTACACTTTCCACTATGATTTCATATTTGAAAAAAATACTTTGAGCAGATCTAGTTTGACCTCTGCAAATATTGTTACCAGAATAAGAAAGTTTTTAAAATATAGTTTCCTTCTTTTAAAATTAGTATTATTTTTAAAATTATCATTCCTTGGGTTTGAGTTTCTTTCCTTTGGTGTGCAGTTCTGTGAATTTTAACACATATGTAGATTATGTAGCCACTGCCATAGACAGCATACAGAACAGTTCCATCACCCTCCAAAGCTCTTCCTGCTGTTGCTTTATAGTCATAATTTCTCCCACCCTTAACCACTGATCTATTCTCCATCCTAGTTTTGTCTTTTCAAAAATGTCATATAAATGGAGTCATACAGTATACAACCTTTTTGAAATAGTTTCTTTTACTCAGTGTGCTGTCTTTGAGGTTCATCTGACCTGTGCACATCAATAGTCTATTCTTTTTTATTGCTGAGTAGTATTGCTTTATACAGATTTACAACAACTTGTTTAGGCATTTATCTGTTGAAAGATAGAATATTTGGGTGATTTTTAGGCCTTGGCTGTTATTAGTAAAACAGATAAGAGCTTTTATATGAGGGTCTTTGTGTGGATTTAAGTTTTCATTTCTCTCAGTACCCTGGAATAAAAGAGCTGAGTGATATGTTAACTTTATAAAAAACTGCCAGGGCACCTTCGGGAGTGGTCACATCGTTTGCAAACTCACCAGCAGTATATGAAAGTCTCATTTGCTTTGTATCTTTGTCAGCACGTGCTAATCCAAATACTTGTATTTTAGCCATTCTAACAGGTGTGTAGCAGTGTTGAGTCATGGTCTGAATTTGCATTTCCTTAATGGATAATAATGTTTAACATCTTTTTATGTGCTTATTTGTCATTCTTATATCTTTTAGTGAAGTGTTTATTGAACTCCTTCACCCATTTTAAATTTGTTTCTTTTTTTTTTTTAAGATTTTATTTATTTATTTGACAGACAGAGATCACAAGTAGGCAGAGAGGCAGGCAGAGAGAGAGAGGAGGAAGCAGGCTCCCCGCTGAGCAGAGAGCCCCATGTGGGGCTCGATCCCAGGACCCTGAGATCATGACCTGAGCCGAAGGCAGAGGCTTTAACCCACTGAGCCACCCAGGCGCCCCTTAAATTTGTTTCTATTGTCTTTTTATTGAGTTTTCAGAGTTCTTTAGATATGCTGGATACATATCCTTAGTCAGATATGTGTTTTGCAGTTATTTTCTCCCAGCCTGCAGCTTGTCTTTTTATTCTCTTGGTAGTATCTTTGACACAGCAAAAGTTCCAAATTTTGGTGAAGACTAATTTTTCACATTTTTATTATATGGGTGGTATTTTTGGTGTCATTTCTAAGAACTATTATGGTCATGAAAACTTTCTTTTATATTTTCTTCTCAAGGTGTAGTAGTTTTATGTTTCCCATTTAAATCTATGACCCAGCTTAGCATAAGGTATGAAGTTTGGGTCAAGTTTGTGCTTTTATATATGAAAGTCCAGTTGTCCCAAACACATTTATTGAAAAAATTATCATTTCTCCATCGAATTGCTTTCGTCAGAAATCAAATAGCCATATTTGTATATGTCTGTTTTGGAACCCTATTTTGTTCCATTGATCTGTTTGTGTCTATCTCCTTGCCAGTCCCAAACTGTCTTGATTACTATAGCTTTATAATAATAGTAATGTTCTAAAAATCTGACACCAAAGAGCTACAACTTTATTCTTCTTTTTCAAAATTATTTTAGTTCTTCTAATTCCTTCTCTCTCCTTTATAAATTTTAGAATCCACTTGTCTATATCTACAAGATAATTCTGCTGAGGTTAAAAAAAGTACTTTATTATTTAAGAAAGAAAGTGAGAGAGTGCTCACATGCGGGGTGGGGTGGGGCAGAGGGAAAGGGAAAGAGCAAATCTCAAGCAGACGCTGCCTGAGCATGAAGCTGGACTCAGGGCTCCATCTCATGACCCTGAGATCGTGACCTGAGCCAAAACCCAAAAACCAGATGCTTAATTGACTGGGCCATCCAGGTGCCTCTGCTGGGATTTTTATTGATATTGCTTAAATCTGTAGTGCATTGTGGGAAACTTGACATCTTTGCTATATTGAATCTTCCAAACCATGATCATGTATCTCTTTTCATTTATTCAGATCTTCCTTGATTTCTTGTGTCAGCATTGTATAGCTGAACATGTGGCACCTGCTGCATCTTAGTTATAGTTGTTACATAGTTATAGTTAGATTTATAATTAAATATTTCCATTTTTGGAGCTATTATAAATTATATATTTTTCAAATTTTAGTTTCCAATTCTTCATTATTTATATATAGAAATACCGTTGATATTTGTGAGTTGAATTTCATCCCCACTGTTTCTTTACAGAATCTATTGGTAAATATTGAATAGTTTCTCACAATATTTAGCCCTCAAATGAGAGAGCAGAGCAGTAGGCCCCTTGAGGCTAAGACACAGCACAGAAGCAGAACAGAAGGCAAGCATAGTACATGTGGAATACCATAGGCTTAGGTAAAATGAGACAGCTCAAGGAGCCCATCCTGTTTTCTACACTGCTTCTCAAATATGTGATCTTGGGCAGTCATTTGGCATAAGCCTGGTGCACTGTGACTTCTCAGCAGATGTTAGCTTTCTTTAAAGAGAGGAGATTATGGAAAAATCTAGAACTATCACTTCCAGATTTTTTTTCCTTTTAAGCATTAGAGCTCTTTCTTCTAACAATAGCCTATATGTCAAACCCTATAAATATGAAACCGCTCTAGCAGAGTGGTACAGTGTCCTCATCATTTCTTGAGTTATTTCTGGACCCTACCATATCCCCTCAGCAGTATCCACTATAACCCAGAACTTCAGGAGGACTTTCTGAGAAAAAATTGTCTGTAGTTTCGATGTAGGAAATCCTATGTAAATGGCCAGACTCCATAAGGTCTGAACAGAGAAGTATGTATAGACTTGTTACTTAAAATGTTGTCCCTGGACCTGCTGCATCATCTGATCCCAGGCCCCATCCACACCTACTAAATCACAGTCTGCATTTTGACAAGAGACCTTGCAGATCTGTGTGTAGATTAGAGTTTGAGAAACACAGGTATGGTGTGAGGAGGGGGGGAATCAAACACACATTAGTGTCAACACAAAATGCGAGGCATACCAAAAGAGCTCAACTAAATTTTGCCAAAGCTGCATTCCATTAATCCTCTGTGGAAATTTAAAAATTTGTGTGATATTACTAGCATTTTCAGATTTCTTCAGGGAGCATGAGTTTGTTAAAAGGATAATACATTTTACTTATATTTTCTCTATGACCATTCAGACCCATTTTTGGCTTTCTAAATTATCTCTTGATTATGCCAACAACCTCCCATGAGTATTAGTGGGTTGTAATTATTTTGTTTAAAAAACAAAACCTTCCCAGCCACAAACAGAAATTCTTAATTACCTGACTCAGTAATGTGAGCAGTTACTGGAATATTAGCTATTTGAGTAAAAACTATTTGAGTACTGCACACAAATAATTAAATAAGATAGAGAACACCCAGGCAAGAATCTCTACTTCTTTTCCACAGTAGTGGCTCTGTGGCTGTCTATCTAGATGCTGGCATTCTTTTTGTAAATGATTGATTTTTCTACATCTGAGTACTGATAAATCTATAACCAGCTCTTATGTTAATATTGTGCCAAGATGAAAAACAGAATAATAATGACAGAGCAGGGATTACAACATTGAAAGAGAAATTGAGAATTCAGGATATTGATAGGGGATTTATTATCTATTTCTTTTGTGACCTGACCTAGAGTTCAGAAATTGTGATGTCCTCTGAGTTTCTTCATCTATGAAGTTGGGATTAGTTAGTGATTTTCAAACTGTTTTATAGCCATGAAAACCCTTTGTGCAAAAGAAGTGGTACAGGCAGCCCTATATGTAAAAGGATAAAACAGGGACAGCTTGAGGGAAAGCTGAATTGGAGAGTGGGTTTCAAAACTCCAGGCAAGTTTCTGTCTGCAGTGTTGCCTGTCTCTGAAAATGAAGCAGCAGTGCGTGAAAATCAATGGGTTGTAGCCAACTTGTACTTACTAAAATAATTTTATTTTTATTCTTGATAAAAACTGATTTATAAATTACATCTCTGAGGGGAATCTCTGTTAAAGTAAATGGGTCTTGGCATTTCTGGGTTGACATCAAGGGAATCAGATCCCATTCATTCTTTCTGAGCAGTACATTTCCCATTCATTCCCCACTTGGGATTCTCCCAGCTGCCACCCTAGCTCAGGCAAACATAACTTCTGCCTGGACAATTATGACACCCTCCCAAAGAATCTCCCTCCACCTCTTATCCTTTGGGGAAAGAGCCAAGGTTTATACATACCAAAGAGGCAAGGAATCCTGCAATTTGTTCCTGGGTTTGTTATAAATCCCACCTGCCAATGGAGAGTAGAGTCCAAAATCCCTGGCTTGGCAAGAAGGGTTCTCCTCTTTGTGGCCTCTACTTAGCTTTCTATATCATGTTTCCCTTGGTGAGCCCCAATCTAGTCAACAAGAGCTACTCTCTCTTTATAACTGACATGCCATTCAGTGCCTTTCTCACTATTCCTTTCCCCATCATGTCTTACCTATCCTCTTTGTATGTCTAAATAATACCCACCTTCCAAAGACAGCTCAAATGCTGTCTTCTCCCTGAGATCCTTCCTGGGTCTCTCTGTTCTCCCCAAAGTCCTACCCAAATTAGTAATAACCCTATTACTTAATATACATATGGACCCTACCTGAGCACTTATCCATTCCAATCTGTGTTATAGCTGTATACATTTAGTTCATATTATTATCGGCTTTCTATTTTCTCTCCTATTGGCTGTTTAGAGCATAAACCATGTCTTGTCCAATTCTGAATCCCTCATGGTGTCTAACACAGGGCAGATGCATAGCAGATATTTGATGCACAAAATATAGTCTGCTATAATATCATTATTGTCTCTCTGAGGAAACGTGTTACAAAAACAATTGATTCAATTGTAAAAGGAGGTTATGACTATCAAATTTAAGATCATAACAAAATTATTTTTCCTACAAGAATTTTAAGAATAAGACTTTTTAATAACTCTAAGTATATTTTGTTACTACAAGTGGGTATAATATATTGGGTAAACATAACTTACTAAAGCAACCTAAATGCTTTTTCACCTCTCTTTAACCCACCCATTGGTTTCTTGATCTTTATCACCTTTGATCCTGAATTTGTACTTTTATTTATAATACAGTTACAAACTAATCATAGTGAACCAAATCTACAGAGAATAATTGAAAGACTAGAATGCAACAGAAAAGTCAGTTACCCAAATTAATTATGAATCTCTTTGCTATGTATTGAGAAATACAAATTATGATGCATTGTCCCCTGCAAGGAATGTAAACAAAGGGTAACATTTATTCGCCACTCCATACCCTATATTTCATTGGCTTCTGCCCTCTCTTCCCTGGGTACTGTCAAGGACCTTTCTTTACTCACCTAATTCTCTCTTCCTTATAGAAGAAGAGTGAGCATATCATTTATGGGCTGTAGTTTTTGTGGTCGGCAAAGTCTCTTCCCACTTTAGCTCAGGAGCTCCTTTCTGTCCTCAGATCCATGGCTGATTGGGTAAGTGGATTTGGAGTCACCAGTCAGGTAAATCTGATGGCCTGGAGTCAAGAGAGTATTAGAGCAATTCCATATTGGCATCAGGTCCACATTGTGTTTTCTAATCCAGACATTACCAACCCCTGCATTTTGAGGCATGTTGAATGTGTTTCCTGTCCATTTCAAGATCTTCACTTGGTTCTCTGGTTTATTATTTTTATATCTGTTCTCTTTCCATCAGAGCATGTAAAAGGAGACTAATGAGTCTTGGGCTCTCTAGCCTCTGACACAAAACCTCTCTTGCATTTGTAAAATATTTTGTAATTTATGAGGCGTGTTTACTTCTGGTAGCTCACTTAATTCTCACAACCCTGAGAGATACATTAGGTCTTCCCAACCTTGCCCATGATCTTTTCAGTGGCAGGGGATGAGGTCTTCCCACATTGTAAAACAAATGTTCTCTATACTCCATCTTGAAATTGGCCTTCAGTAGTGAGTTGAACAAAATTTCTTCTCTTCTGTTTCCTGTGAGCCAGGGTTAGGAATTCTCTTCAGCAACACTTTCAAGCAGAGACTCCCTATGAACTGGGGGACAAAGTATATAAACAGAGGAAGATGCCTATGAAATGAACTTGAGAGGAAGTGATGGATAAAATGATTGTGACTTGTAAGTGGTTAGCTTGGAAATGCAGCTATGGCAGAAATGCTGGAGAAGAAAGAGGGTTTTGTTTGTTTGTTTTTTAAGAAAGAGAATTTTAAAAAATGAGCCTTCTTTCTCTTGGTCCTCTGACTTCTGTCAAGAGAGTCTGGTTGTGAAATCTAATAAACTATAGTATACTCTGGTAGTGAGGAGGAGTTGAGGCATCTGGAGAACTGGGAGATCATTTGAAGAAGATGATAGCTTATGATACTGGAAAGCAGTTAAATATCATTAATGACCCTTAATTTGAATGGGAACAAAGCTATCTCCTGTTCCCTTGATCTTTCCTTAGGTTAATGCATACTGCTAGGTTTCTCCAAGATGGACAGAAATGAAATTGCTGATTGAGCCAGGATCCCATTTATTTTCCAAAGGCAAAAAAGTCCTTTCTGAAATTGCTGCTTGACAACCTGAACTTATACTTTCACCACTGGGTGCCATTCATGTAATATTTAGACAGGACGCCAAATTAGAATTACATCAATGAGCATGTGTCTTCTTAAGGGCTCTCAAGCTCTGCCTCTCCCTGCTCCAAATGGGTATCACTTGGCATGTTTACCCTGGATCTTGCCAGATTAACCTACAGGGTTTTATTGGGTTGCTGTGTGTGTATTTCTCACATAACATCTTAAGAAAGAAGAAAGGGAAAGGACAGTTTATTGAGTGTATATCATTTTTTAGGCAGATACTAGATAATTTTTAAAAAGTTATCACATTTATCATTGCCCTTTATAGGAAGACATGGCATCTTCCATTTATAAAATAGCCCACAGTTTATATTTCATGTAAATCATCTCATTTAATCTTCCCAGTGGTCTTCTTGTGAGGAGGGCATGATCCCCATTTCAGAAATGGAAAAGCCAAGACTCAGAAATGTTGACCAATACACCTAGGTTACAAGGAAAACTTTGAGAGAGCTAATTACCTGTACCCAGATCAATATTTATCTCACCAAGGCCATAAAGTCCTGGTTTCCTTGTGGGACTTGTTCTGAAGGCATAGAAAGAATATAAGCTTTAGAATCATGCAGATGTGTGTTTACATCCTGGCTCTGGAATATCCCAGCTCTGGGTCCTTAAGCAAGTTTCTTAACCTCATGGAATTCCAGTTTTTCATCTAAAATGGGGAAAGTAGTAATTAGCTGATAAAATTGCTGAAAATATAAATGAGATCAATTGTACTTTATGCTTAAAGCTTAATGGTTTTTAACAAAGGCTCATTTCCTCTTCTATTAATATTCTAGATCAGGTAATCACCAATGAAGTGGAAGATCAAAGAAAGTCTAGGGTCAGATTTTCAGTGTATGATCAGAAATGTGAGCGCATGTTTATCAAAAGGAAGAATATGGTTTAAGAATTGAAAGTCATGGGGCGCCTGGGTGGCTCATTGGGTTGAGGCCTCTGCCTTCGGCTCGGGTCCTGATCTCAGGGTCTTGGGATTGAGCCCTGCATTGCGCTCTCTGCTCAGCAGGGAGCCTGCTTCCTCCTCTCTCTTTGCCTGCCTTTCTGCCTACTTGTGATCTCTGTCTGTCAAAGAAATAAATAAAATCTTAAAAAAAAACAAGAAACAAAAAACATTAAAAAAATAAAAAATTGAAAGTCACTATTCTAGAATGTATTACCTCAAAATGAGTGAGACATTTTAGTACGTACTTTCTTCATGAAGGGCACCATGTTGGGTGCTGAAGAGGATATAAAGACATGGTCCTGCTTCAGAGAGTGAGCTTTGGTCTGTTGTGAACATCTATTCTTCCTCCAAGGGCCATTGTGACATGAGATGCAGACTCCCCAAGTAATCCCTCCACTCTTGTGTGGTTTCTTAAGGAGTTTGCTTGCACCTATAGGGCCAAAGCAATGAAGAATATAGCTTAAAAGTGATAAGAAAACTTTACACCCATCTACCAGTGGTATCCTTGGCAATCCCTTAAAACATGCTTGGAACCAGGTCTGGGTGTCTCTCAGCTCTTATGGTCTCCAAAGTCTGCCATGCCTAATTTCTCTAACATAGTTTTCTCCTTAGTGGACCATGAAGCCAATTTAGTAGGTCTTGATCAGCATTTTTCAAATTAAAAAGACCTTACCAGATTACAAAATACCAAAATGCATCATATTTATCCTTAGTATTTTTTTCCATTAAACATTAGCTTGTTTAAGATATTTTCTACTGCTGGTGGCCATCAAAAATGTTTTAAAAATGTGTTCTAAAAAAAAAACAAGACCTTGCATAAGTGCCAAGAATGCTCAAGAATAGGTGACAAGGTTTAGACTTTAAGTCTAGCACTTTGAGGCATTTAAGTCCAGCACTTCTAGGCATTTCCACTAAAATATATGTAGCTGCCTTTAGATAAATGTTCTTCTTTTCTGTTATAGCTGCATGAACCATTCAGGTGAATTTTCCCCTGATGTCATCTTCATTTCTGCTACCACCAGACCACCTCCCCCCTCCTCTTTTCATAAAAGAATCTCTTTGACAGAGTGGCCAGATCTAGTTCCTTACCAGATGGAGTATCCCTGCTGTTATACTCTACATCTTCTGAAAATGGGTATGTGATTAGTTCACTACCAGGAATAATCCAGTATCACTCATAGCTGCCCAGAAATCAATATAGAGCCCAAAGTGTAGGACATTTTTTTGTTATCGTTGCTGTTGTACTCCTCAAGCTACCTTCTACTGTGTTATCTCAGCCTTGAATGGATGCCTGGAAACACCCTCTCTCTTGGGATTCTCTCTTCCATCTTTCCTACCAGTTTCTCCTTGGGGAGCTCTCTTCATTCCAGCCTTCTTTATACCCAAGCCAGCTAGTCCCATTTCAAGCTGTGACCATTCAGATCCAAATAGCAGATTATTTTCACCTGGATCCTCCCATTCTTCAGAGTTCTCTTGAAACTAAAACCTTTCTCTTGTCTGATACTATTCACTCCTTTAATGAGATGGTATAATTAAAAGTAACAACAATGGGAAGGGACAAAGAGGATGAGGTGGGTAGAGCATCCCATCCTGCCACACTGGTTTTATCTCATTAGACTGAGTCTCTGTTCTCTGCACCGCATTGGACAGTCTGTAGGCTTTTATTGAGATTTCTAAAAAATACCTCTGCATTTATCCCACTGAATTATGTTTCAATAAAGGATATTTGAAAATGGATATTTAAAATACAGAATCACATTATTCCCTTCCCAGCGTTCTGTAGTTCTTTAATTGTTCAGAGAAGGAAGTGTTGTTAAGGACTGGAAAGATGACAGAAGGTCTTGTGGAAGAGATGGGGTTTGAACTGAAGCTGGAAGAGTGGGCAGAACTTAGAGAAGTAAAGCAATGTAAATAGGACTTTGTAAACAACTGTGACAAGCAAAGATAGCAGAAAGGAATCAGGAGACTATATGAATTAGTGTCCCAACCAGGCGGGTGAGTTAGAGAGCTAGATTGGTACCCTGTTTCCCCCAGAGGGAAAACCTTGATGGTTTTTGAGCAAATGAAAATGGTGTTTGGGGGAGATTAACATTATGGTTTGTGGAGCAGATTTGGTGTAAAGAAGACATCCAGCAAAGGCAGATCACAAGGAACCCCTATAGTAATCCAGGCTTGAGGCAACCAGGGCCTCAACTAAAGTGATGGAGTAGGAACTGAGAAGGAAGCAGAGATATGAGGGCTTTTACAAGATAGTTTGCCACTGACTTAGAGAAATCTAATCAGCAGCATTTTATTTATGCACTTATTCTTGAACCAGTTAATTTGCCCTTCAGATGTATCTTTCCTGAATATGTAAACTCTCTCATTAAGATACAAGCCATATGCCTGCTTTGAAGCTAAGCCAGACCCCACCTAACACTGGCCTTTACCTCTTTTTTCTCATTGGTAATCAGCTCACTGAAGCAGATGTTACTTCCTAACTCCAGAGATGCCAACAGCCTCAGAAGGAAGTGGATTATAGAATTGGGGTCTGCACTCAGCGTGATCCAAATATGGAAATCAAACTGAGGCCTTCTTAGTCTCCATGCTTGGCAGGGAGAATGAAAAAGGGCTTAATGTTGGGCCTCAGAAGACACAGTGGTTACCAGAGCCATAGTGGGCCCGTTTTCTTGCCTACAGAAGGTCTTGCCAGTAATAACAATTAACGCTAATGGCATACTTTCAATTTACCTTCATGGATTAATTCGACAAATATTTATTGGCTATGTACCAGGCATTCAACAAGGCTTTAGGGATAAAAGAAACAAAGGGCACAGTTCTTGCCTTTGATAAAGTTTCCAGTGGAGTAGGAGAGACAGACCTATAAACAAGTTAATACCATTACAGTGGGGTGTTCTGCTCCCTGCTTGTCCTCCATGCACCAAAAATTGTAATGATCTGACACAGTAGAGAAGTTTGGAATTAAAGTCTTCCCACTGCATACAGTTTGGTTATCACTTGGAAGGTCAAGAAGGCACATATAAACACCTTATGCTAAACCTTTTATTTGAATAAAAGCAAAAAAGAAAACTCAAATCAGCAAGTCCTCCATTTCCCCCATAATTATTTTGCCTTTTTCCCTGGGCCTTTATTTAACCAGTTGTGGTTACACTGTCTGGCCCTCTTTTATAGAAGCCTTGAACTTCATAATGTGAAGGCTCCTATTCTCAGTCCCTAGAGTGAGTCAGACTGCTGTGGAGAATTCCAACCAACAGCAATAGGAACTAGAAGAAAGATAGTCAAAACTCTTAGTGAATTCCTTCTGTGGAAATTGCAGAAAGAGAGTCTAGTGAGGTTTTGGTCTAGGAGGTTTAGGAAAAATGAAAAAAGTTTGTTAGTGAACACTTAATCTTCACTGTGAATTATAATTACTTGTTTACAGACAGAATCCTGTCCCCCAATAGGTATTGTTTCCCAGTTACAACAATAGAAGTCATCTTAGGAAAAGGTCAGTCTAGGATCACCAAGAACAGATTTTGTTGTTAGTTACTTAATTTCTGTTTTTCTGTAATAAACTGTTGGTCTTTCCTAAAAATTAAAACCATATATGATTAAGGGTCTTTTTGTTTTACAGTTTTTTTTCCTTTTTTTTTAGTTTAAATGAGGTGGTTTCTAGTGTTGGAGGATATGCAAGGTTGAGGTTGGAGAAAGCTAACAAAAGAGATGTTGAGTAGAAATAAGTGCTGTAATTATGTTGGCTTTAAGGATTATTTCAAACCTTAGGAAGAGAAGAAGGTATTAAGAACTCTCCCTTCCTTTTTTTTTTTTTTTAAACAGAAACTATATATATATACCATGTCTCTAAATAGTTTCTGTAGAAAGTATACTGCCTCCTTTCCCCCCCCCCCATATCCTCATTAGGCTTAGCTTAATAATAATATGAGGGGCCAAAAAAGCTTCTAAAGCTGATTTCCTTTGGTTTGTAATTCCCTGCTAGAACTGGAGGACTGATTAGCTGTGCCTTCTGCAGTCTTCTTGCTATTCGTGGAAGTGTAAAAATGAAACTAAGTGCACATGTACACACACAGACACAAACAGAATGAGAGAGAGAACACATAAGAGTGAGCCCAGTATGAGCACACTATAGAAAAATATGTTTATAGTAACTTAATTTTACTAGAACTGGTAGTGGTAGCAGGGATAATAAAGCCCATTAGTAGATTGTTTTCTTGTCCTCAGTGGGTGGTGCCTGCTGATCTACAGCACTTCCCAGAGAAGTCCTGTACTGCATTTGGGTGTAGGGGACACAAGACCTGGATGGCTCTCCTGTTCATCAAGGACAAGCAAAAGTCTGTTCATGGGGGCTGGAAATGTTGAGATGCTATCACAGAACTTTTGTGTTCTGTGCTTTTCAAGTGAATGTAAAATATTTGACAGCTATATTTCACTCCACTGGAATCACTCACATCCACACCCATCTCAAAAGTCACTTAGAGGGGTACACAGCAATGCGAATAGTGAATTATCCAGTTTAGCTATGTAGCCAGGTGCCAGAAGTGGTCTTCTGTAAATTCAGGCAATAACATACATGAGTAAAGCAAAATTCCAAATTTTTCCCTCTTGCTGATATATGAATTTTTCTCTTGTTAATCAAAAGATCCTATGAAGTTATATGAATCACAAAGGTACTTGAAAACATCAGTACAACACATGTTGAGGCAGAGTTGCTCAATGTTTGAATTATTCTCTAGTAGTGATGTTTCCATGTAGTTTAACATTTTAAAGCATAAGTTATCAGCCTTCCAGCAAGTCTAACATGGTTCTGCCTGCTGGAGCTGTTCCTTTATTCAAATTAAAACACAAAGAGCATGATTTCCTGTCCATTAGAAGGAAAGTGGTTGTTTGACATTCCTGGTAACTATCCAAAGCAGCTAAAGAAAAGGCCAAAGTCATTCATTCAGAAAATACTTTTTGAGTACCTACAACATTTTAGGCATTACTAGTTGCTGGTGAAACAAATACAACTCTCGCCATCATAAAGCTTGAACTCTAGACCTCTACAAATCCGGGATGCTTACCCAGTAGAAGGACTAGATTCTAATTATATGTGTAATTAGGATTTGGAATGAAATAAGGTCTGCACTAAAAGGGTGACCAAGGAAGTAAAGAGTCTGGGAATTATGTGAAATGAAGGAAGAACAGATGAAAGATACTGGAATGTTTAGGGACATTCTCCATGGCTCTAGACCAACAGGTGGTAGATTTCTGTTGAACAGAGAAAAGGTGTAACATTTAGAAACACCTCAGAATAAAATTAGCTGCTTTGGAAGGTGGCAGGAGTCCTACCCGCATGTGCTGAGGTAGCCACTATATTAAACACCACTGATCAGTGGCCTTCTGGAGGCATTTTTGCATCAGACAAAGGTTTGTACCAGATGACTTTTAATGAGTCTTCTGAGATTCATCACTTCAAAAACCTAAGGTCCTATGGCTACAGAAGCAATCAGGTCCATTTAGCAATTCATTCTTTAGCCTGCATATATTAAGTCCAGTCAAGCAAAACTGGGAGAAACACTGTCCCTTTGTTCTAGATGGAACAACACAATATAGAAATAGAAACTGCTCTGTCCTCTTGCCAAGACTCATTCTTAAAGATCATGTCCCTAGAGAAATGGTCACTGACCAATGGTTTTGTGGAAGAGACATTCAAAATCATGTAGTAATTTGTCATCAACAGAGTCCACACGACAGAAGTATCACTGAGTTTATTTTCCATGATGTGCAAATCATAAATGGTAGGTTTTTAATCACCTTCTGAAGAGTGAAATGATGGGAACCATTTGACTGTGGCTGATCACATGCTAAGCCTAGGACATGGTTTCATTCAGTTCTTCTAATGTTCATTTAATCCTATACTGAGCCAGCCCCAGTCTTCTGAGTTGCCTGGCTATAATGTTCTGACCAGAAAAATCCTAACTTCTTTCCCTATATTTGCAATTCTCCTTCTTTTTTTTTTTTTAATTTTATTTATTTATTTATTTGACAGACAGAGATCACAAGTAGGCAGAGAGGCAGGCAGAGAGAGAGAGGAAGGGAAGCAGGCTCCCTGCTGAGCAGAGAGCCCAATGTGGGGCTTGATCCCAGGACCCTGAGACCATGACCTGAGCCAAAGGCAGAGGCTTAACCCACTGAGCCACCCAGGTGCCCCTGCAATTCTCCTTCTTTTTTCTTTCTTCCAACTCAAGCTTTGAGGTTCCATGACTGTTTATATCATGAGACACTTTGTTTCAGAAACAGCATAACTAACGTCTTCATGAGGAAATGCCCCACAAATGCTCAACACTTTTCAAATCTCTATTTTTGAGTGGAAAGAACAATTAAAGAGATTTAGGGGGATGGATCTGGCATACAATACCTTGAACAACCTTTCAGGGTATTTTCTTTGGAGGATGTGGTTACAGCTGTTCAAACTTAAAATTATTTACATTGAATAATAACCTTGATTTAAAAAAGTCATATGACTACATATAAACTAAAAAATGCGAAGAAGTCAAACTTGGTGTTTTTCATGGAGATATATTGCCCTTTGGCTGTGGGTTCTAAAGGGTGCTTTTTGGGGCCCAGGCTTGGTGGGAAAAGATAAACGAAGACTGAAGAATGAGAATTTTGCCTAGTGAGTCATATTGGGTCGCAGCTGAATCTAAAAACAGCAGGTAGTCATCAGAAAGGTTTATATGAAATCTAATGAATCAGAAAGAGAAAGCAAGAGGAAATGGTTTCTTTTCATACAGGGCCAGATTCCCATCTGATGTAAGTCTTGGAGAATTAGCCAACATATGGAAATTAACCCCATGTGGTTATATGGGATAGCAGTATGAGGAATCATTAAAGGAACAGGGATATTTAGCTTTGTGAAGAGAAGATCTGGGTGGGACAGATAGCTCTTTTCAAATACTTGGAAGGTCAGCATGTGGGGGAGGGGGTATTGTGTATTGTTCCAAGGGCAAAACAGTCAATGGGTAGACATTGGAAAGACAGGTTGTGGTTTAATATTCTCTTGTCTCCCTCGAGGGCAGCAGAGCATGGCAGTTTCCTCAAAGCAAGATATGCTTATGTGAGGGGACAACGAGGTGTTTCTGGAACCATCCGCTAGGAACTGATATGGGAACTGATGAGACAGACCCAGCTCTGGGACTGACAGCAAGTTTAGCTTACCAGGCATGGCTTGACTCCAAATAGGCAGCCAGGAAGAATGGGAGACATCTGGACTTTGGAGTCTGGAAGGCCTCAGTTGAAATCCTGGCCATGTCATTTATTGTCTGTGTAATCTTAGGAGAGTTGTTTGGCTTCTCTGAGTTGCCGCTTCCTGATCTGTATAAAGAATAAAATATCAACTGTACTAATGGACAACTATCATTTATGTCTACTCAGATTTCCCTCTCCCTGTTCTATTAAAAGCACCTTGATTTCTCCCAAGTCAAGTAGAGTTCTGGTGTTAATCAAGGTGGCCTGACCTACCCCTTGGGTAGTCAAGTTTTGTGTCCCTGGAATTTTAATCTTGAGTGGGGTAACCCAGGGGTGGAAAATGTTTACAGCTGATTGTTTCTGTGGATGGTATTATGAAGGGACTGCCCATCAGTTCCTGCTGCCCACATTTCTGGAGCCACCAGGTTTCTGCCTTTTTGGGGGCATGATTGTTCATCTTCTTGAATTCTGAGAGCTACCCTATGTTCTTCCAATAGATTGTGTTTTTGTATAAGTTAGCTGAATCACTTTCTGTGGTAATCCAAGAACACAGTAATCAGTGAACACATTTCAGTCTTATTCTTACTTTACCCTGTGTCATGTGACATTCTCTTCTTCCTAGCTTTTTTGTGCCACCCTTCCATCCTGATTTATCTCCTACTTCTCCTGTTGTACCTATATGTTCTTCCAGTAGATTATGTTTTTGTGTAAGTTATTTCAATCAGTTTCTCTGGTTTATAGAAACAAAGAACTGTACCTGTACACCTACATTAATAAGGGTTGCTGGAAGGATTAAGAAAATACATATGAACCCCCTGATACTGTCCTAGAGTCTGACACATATTAGGTGTTGAATAAATGGTAGGTAGCTATTGTGACTCATCAGATACCGTGGGCCCAACAACTATCGAAAAGCTACATCCTGAAGTTAAGGTACACAGAATCAGAGGGTATCCCTCTGCCCTTCGTCAACTGTCAGGCTGACTCCTACTCATCTTTCAAGATTCAGTTTAAGGATCAGGTATATTTCAAAGCCTTCCATCCCACCCTCTATCACTGTAGCCCCTCATCCTCCCCTATATGCCTCAGCACCCTCTGTTCCAGCGAGTCTGCACACTGCATTTTCATAGCCGATTCTTCACCTCATCTCCGCTGTAAGGTCAAGGTAGAGACCAGAGCTTGTTAATTCTGTATCCCCAGTGCCTAGCCCAATGCCTGGCAGAGAGAGGAGGGAGGGAAATATACCAAAGGCAGAAGACCCTATACTGTACTTCTGAGTTTTATTCGTTGTGCATGTGTAAGTTGGAGGTGATTTGTTCTTATGGCTGGAGATCCAGTTTATGCAAATGTGTCAAAATGGGGTAGGTAGGAAAACTTTTAACAACATATTAGTTTTCCTGGCTTTCTGCCAAGGAATACAGGTGGGACCCAGAGAGTGATCTAACTGGAGAGGCTGATGAGAAGATATTGGGGGATCAGATTAACTGAATATTATAGACCAATACTTTAATTTCCTGCTCTAGCCCTAGATGATTCTTAATGTGTTTCCCCAGGATCAAAGATTATAGGATAGTTCACATAAACTGCACTTAAATATGCCTAGTGTAGTCTTACACAAACTCTCCTAAATCAAAATGTTTATTGCACAAGCCCAAAGACAACAGAACATACTACCTAATTATTTCTCCTTCATTAGTTAAAGAATGGAATTGGTGACATGTTAAGTGCTTTAATCTCCATAGGCTATAATTCTATGACTAACTTGAAAGCAAAACAAGAACCACCCCCCACCCCCAACCCCCCACTAGCTGGCCTTATTCAGCCCTCGTTTGTTTCCTCTGGCTGTCATTATGGGCATCTCCAGTGATGAAGAACATTGATGGTGTCTGACCTTGTTGTGCACTATAACCAGAAACATTTAGGTGACTTGTATTTACTCATACTAATTGAATTAAACTTAGATCTTACACTAGAAAAAAATGTGGTGCTCCTTATTCTTTGAATTACGAGCTCCTAGGGTAGAGGCTATAATGTCATAAGAAGTTGTGCATCAGTGTTGTTATCCTCAGATATCATGCCAACCCTCACCCTTGCCCATGCCTCAGAGAGGGATCAGGTGTGACCCATCCAGGACAGTGGTAGGAAGAAAGGGCTCCTTGCCTGGGCACACACTCAAGAGTGCCTGCCTTCAGCAGAAGTACTGGGCCTGGGCTCATCAAGTGCAAAGGAGAAGAGATGTGGAATTCTCACATTTCTTCCATAAACAGGTTTGTTCCAGAGTTCTAGGAATTACAGGATTTTATCTCTGTCCCACAACGCATTACACCTTCAGCAGCCAAGCAGCTATTTGCTAGAAGGAAGCAATACTGTTTAGCTAGGAGGAGAGGAGACTTGGGGAAGATTTATGAGATGGGGAAGACACATAAGACTCATTAGGCTTCTTCTCACTGATTACATGAGAGAGAAAACCAGGGTGGACACATTTCAACTTAATGTATTAGAGACCTTTCTATAAGACAGCTGTTCAAATAGGGGAAGGTCTCAGGAGGGATTATGGCCCCTGTCCTTGAGGGCTTCACAAGAG
Source organism: Lontra canadensis (assembly GCF_010015895.1). NCBI lineage: Eukaryota > Metazoa > Chordata > Mammalia > Carnivora > Mustelidae > Lontra > Lontra canadensis. The sequence goes on along the minus strand of NW_022630996.1, from coordinate 64,100,747 downwards.
ACTGGGAGCCCATCTCAGAGAGAAGTTAAGGAGAGACTACAGAAACCTGGGGGGTGACGAGACTCAACAGCTGTAGGGATTCCTTTCTTCCTCAATCTGAGAGGACAACTTTAAAAGAATTTGAAAACATATCAAAAAAGGCAAAGGATTAATTCTCTTTTGCTTAAGACAGGTTTTGTGGGGTCTTCATGAGTATGCTAGGGATGGTCATTAACCAAAGAAAGCCCCCTAAACAAAAAGTATACGCATTGCCAGAGTAAACTGGCAAGAGCCTGGAGATAAACTCCCAGAATCACAGAACATTAGACCTCTCTACTGGATAACATCTAGAATTATTTTTATTAGTCATTCACAATTGCCTGCTACACAAAGAATACTGTTTTAAGTATTGGGAGAGTTATAAAATGTTTATGGCCCAAGGAAAGTGAAATATATGGAGGAATACATTTTTACTAACCAAAAACTCAAGATCAGCATGGAGAAAATTTTGAAAATACTCAAATATGAAAGAAGAAAGATCAATTGAAAAGGATTCCAGCTGTAATTTAGAAGGCTGGGATCCCTCCAATCCATGCTATACCCTTGTTTTAGTGTTCCGTAGTGCGGGCCTGTAATGTGACCACCCGCATTGCCTTTTCATCATCTGTCAGCCAGCCCTGTCAGGGTGTGAGGTGGGGTGGAAGAAGGAGGAACTCTCTTCCTGGTGGAGGCTTTTCCTTTCACTTAACAATATTCTAGTTGGTGAAAACAGTTCATACAAACTCCTGGCCTACCTTCCTTGATCTCTTTTTCTTATTTCTCTTGCTTTGTTGATATTTTGTCAACAGTGGGAGTGAATGAGGGAAGACAGAAGAAGAGAAAACAATCTCTATCTCCCCACTTTAGGCTGTACCACTAATTCTTACTGTCCAGGTGATGGTAATTACACTTCCCAGTGTCAAATGAAGCCAGGGGAAGTACCCACATGATGCTGCTTCCTGGCCCAATGGGCTTCTACCTGATTGTGTTAAACATATGCATACACACAGACACATACATATACACATATTTTGTACTCAGGTTTGGGAGAAATAATAACTCCATTCTTATTTGAACCAAATATCAAGGGACATAGTTCCAATTTGAAAATTATTGGTTAACTTGGTAGACTTTTTAGTTCAGACATAGAAAAATACCAAGTCTATGTGGCTTATGTGCCAGAGAAGGGCGTGAGAAGGAAGGTGTAAGCCAAGAGGAGCTCTTGACAAACAAGTTCAATGGAATTTTGTATTTTCAAAGCAGTTTAGAATCATGAAATAGCTCACCCAGCTATCCCTAGAAAATAGGTCAGTACAATATTTTCACAGGTGAGGAAACAGAGATACAATGTTTGATTGGGTTACCCAACACATACAACTTGGGTAGGAACACAAACTTCTGAATTTCCATCTAGACATGTTGACTAGGCTTCCTTCTTCCCAGAAAGAAAAATTTAGCATTTAGCAATTTTTATATGTTAACTAGGCTAGAATACCACTGGTGTATACCAGGAAATCTTAAAGCGATAGCACAGCAAGGAGGAGTTTGAAGCTTCCGATTATTCCCCAATCTGTTTTACAGGTCAGCTGCTCTGTTCTGGGGTTATAATAGTAGCTGGAGATTTAGGAGGCCTGGATTCTAGGAGTAAGCTGCATGACTTTGCAAAAGCCATTTTAAATCTCCAAACCTTGCTTTTTCTCCCTCAAAATAAAGACAATATTCTTGAAAAGTTTTCATTTGAAAAATATAGAAAACACAAAATAGTTAAATCACCCATAATTTAACTGTACTTTTTTTTTTTTAAAGATTTTATTTATTTGACAGAGAGAGATCACAAGTAGGCAGAGAGGCAGGCAGAGAGAGAGGAAGGGAAGCAGGCTCTCTGCTGAGCAGAGAGCCCTATGTGGGGCTCGATCCCAGGACCCTGAGACCATGACCCAAGCCGAAGGCAGAGGCTTTAACCCACTGAGCCACCCAGGCACCCCTTAACTGTACTTTTTGAAGTATATACAAAAAGAAGGGATAGTGTCTCTTCTCTGTAATTGAATGTGCAATGCAACATCTAATGGGTTCTCTCAAAGGGAGAAATCTATTTTTATCTAACTAGTCACCTCTATTTATTTAGCTGATAACTTATATTCTAAGATAAGCTTTTTAAATCCCATACCTTACTCTTGTAAATGAATTGAAAGTTGAAAACTATGAAGTATGTGAAAGAAGATGGTATTGTCTGATACATAGAATAAAGATGAACTTTTTATTTGTATATGTGTCTGTATTATGTTTGTTTTATTTGGTTTTAAATTGTTTCTATACTAGAAATGGAGTAAAAATTTGGAATTTTTACTAAGAAAATGGAAGCTGAATTTTCTATCTCTGATATACTATCTACAAATTTAAAATAAAATGGATTAATGAAGTTCTTACTTATTATGTATTAGGGCCAGCGAGTCTGCTTATAAGGGGAATATTTGTGTCATGGCCTTAATTTTCAAAATTTCACATATGACCTAATTAACATTGATTAATCAGACCATTTTCCACCTCATTTTTCCTGGGCAAAACCAGAATTTGCCTTATTCCTACGACTTAGGGAAAGCATTGATGCTTAATAGGACCCTCTCCTAAAGACAGAGTTGGGATACCTAGTTTGCAATCTCAAAAACAAAAACAAAAAACAAAACGATGAAATCCTTTTTCTTATCCAAGGGCTCAAAGACAGAGGTTCAAACGTAGGTGGCCTCTGCTACTACCCACCATTCTGAGGGAAGTATAAAACCATAGGCTGTTAGATCTCTGACGTCGTATCCCCAAATAGAACCCCACCAGCAGGGCTCTGGACATGAGGCAGCCTTCTGCTAATGGTGATGGTCATTCTCAACCTTTATTCCTCTATATCATTCCTGATGGGTATTGTTCACACACGTAGCTCATGGTAACAGACATAAAAAAGCTATGGGAAGTGGCAACTTCACTTTGTCCCTGTCAAGAAAACACATGAGGATGCAAATGAGGTAAAGTTACATTAACATAGGGATCATTTTTAATTTCTTTAGACATACAAAACTTTGGCATTTTGTTCCCAAGTGGTTATGACCCACAAATGTGGCCCAGTGTGACAGCTCAGGACCAGTGGCTAAGGTTAACTAGTCAGGTCTCTTTCATATCTAAATTCTCAAGTCAGTGGAAGACACAAAGATCCCAGCAATAACCAGGCAGCAATTCCTCATAAGATTTTGATCAACCACAGTGGTTTTGTATAGAAACAGTCAGAAGGCTGGCTCAGAACCAGGCCTTCTCTCCCACACTTACAAGACAACATTTCCTAACATGTGGCTTGGAGAAAATTTTCCTCTGCTCCCCAGTTTCTTCCACAAACTTTGGAGACTTCCTCTTGCTTAAAGTGGCATTTGTATGAGATGGTTACAAACAATGTGGAAACCCAGGTCTACATCGTATAAAAGTGAGTCCAGGGAAAGTTCTACAGAGAGTAGGATCCAAGGAAGCTAACAAGGCCAAATATCAAATATTTGAATATCAAATTTCCTCATCCTGCTCACACTTACCCCCTTTTTTGGGTTCTGGGTCACTGATTAAATGTTTTTGACAGATAGTCTCTTCTATTTAAACTCATTCAGACACAGTGCTAATATGTGGCTCCCAAAGTTCCCAGTGCTGTGCTCACCCTGAAAGAAGGGAAGAGTGAGGCCCCTTGCACTGAATCCCCTCCACCCTAAATATATCTTTTCATGATTGGTGAACTTTTACACCTTTCCTGTTGAACAACTGATCTCACATGCCCTCAAGTGTTTGTAGGTGGGAGGGAAATGTCACTAAATGCTGCTGCCTGCTGAGCTCTTGATTTGCACGGATGGGAGCACTGTAATGGTCCATGGAAGCCAATCTTGACACAAAAGGTTACACTCAATGGTACTTTCACTCTGGAAAGGAGTTCTGTATTCAGTCTCGCGTTCTTGAAACATGAAAGCACATGTCCTAAAAATGTTCTGCATATAAATGAAATAATGCAAAGCAATTATTACGCTTGTTAAGAATGCAACAATATGGTTTTGAAATGTAAAGTGTTAATAATGAATAAAATATGTTTTAACTTGTTCAAAATGACTTGCCTCTTTCTTAAATGCAACGTGTATAACGAAAATAGGGGAAGATGCCACATTGAAGGACCCTGTAAAAGGCAGAAACCTAAACACAACAGAGACAAAGCCAAAAACCCAAAAGTCAAGTTCCCTGTGTTATCTATGCAGACTAGCTGTCAATATTGTTCAAATTAGCAGGTTAATTGCCAAATCTCCAGTTTACTTCAGGTTCTGTAGATGAAGTTGGTGTAAAAATTAAATGCTTCATAAATGGCTCTTTTGATGTTATCTTCAAATTCATCTCCTTTCCTAAGTAGGGCTATTAAAGTAGCTTCTACAGTGGCAGCAGCCTTTCCAACTAAAGGAAAATAGCTTAAATGCTTAATGGGACCAATTCTCTCTAGAACCCCTGAGGCAGAGATGCTGGGAGTAAGTTTTTAGCAAGTACAGTCACTGGGGGTGGGGGGTGCTGGTCAGAGGTGGTGGTAGGGGTGGGGGAAGTAGATTGAGCTTGCCCCCACTCCCACCTTCAGAGTGTTTGTATTGATGGAGACTGAATAATCAACTTCATTCCTGTCTTTAGAGTTCTCAACCTATTAAGCCAACTCATGTATCTCTGTTCCTTTCAATCTTCTACCCATTCCCTTGCCCACACACCTCTTCCTCTCAGCCCCTGTCTTTCTAATGTGTTCACCTAGAAACATCAAAGATATCACCCAGGAAGCATCCCCCTTCCCTCTACCATGCTCATAAACCATTGCCATGCATATATACCCCCTCTTCTTTCTCATGTCTAGGGTAACCCCTTCTATCTGGGTTTTGGGTCCATCCCTTAATGATCCTCAGGGCCTTTATACCACTTTTAAGTATGGACTCCCTTCTCTCCTTTATAGTCAATTGATCCTTAACCAGAGAGTCCCCACACTGACATTTAACATTGAAAATGTCATCTCACCAGAGTGGGCTTGTCATATTAAATACAGGATAAACAAGTAATATTTTAGTATAAGCATGTTCCAAATATTGTGTGGAGTATACTTATACTAAAAAAAGTATTTGTGGTTTATCTGAAATTCGAATGTCACTAGGCATCCTGTATCTTTATTTGCTAAATCTGGCAATCATACTCCAGAGTTCTTTCTTGACCATCCACAGTATTAAATAGTACCCTCCCCCTTCAGATAGTTTCTATCACCTTTTTTTTTTTTTTTTTTACTTTTTTTGTCTGCATACATTATCACCACTGAGTGTATTATATACTTATATGTTTGTTTTTGTCTGGGCTCCACTCTATCCTCTTTAGAATGTAGCTTCCATAGCAACAGGGATTTTCAAATTCTTTGCTGCATCCCTATTGCCTAAAACAGGGGTTATACAAGGTGTGTCCAATAAATGTTTATTGAGTAAATACATGCTTGAGTTGCTCTCTTTTTAAAATAATTGTCACACAACCCCACAATCACCCTCGATCTACTCCTTCATCTCTCTCCTTGACTTCAGAACCAGATTTTATGAGAGGTCTTAAAATTCATTGTCCCTGTGACTTTATCTCTCAATTTCTCCTCTTCCCACTCCAGTCTGACTCCACTCTTATTCCACCAAAATAGCTTTGGCTAAGGTCACCAGTCACTTCCATGTTATTAAATCACAATAACATTTTTTTCCCTTAAGATTTTATTTATTTGACAGAGAGAGAGAGAGAGAGAGAGAGTAGGAACACGAGCAGAGGAACTGGGAGAGGGAAAGCAGGCTTCCCGCCAAGCAGGGAGCCCAATGCGGGGCTCGATCCCAGGACACTGGGATCATGATCTGAGCTGAAGGCAGACGCTTAACGACTGAGCCACCCAGGTGCCCCACAATAACATTTTTTACCTCCATCTAATCTCTCAACGAGACTTGATGCTATTGACCACTCCCAGCTTCCTGAAATAAGCCCCTTATTTCATTGGCCCTGTACGTTGCCCCTATCTCTGTAATCACTACCTCTTAGTGTTCATTGCCAGTTGATCCTTCCCTGCCTGGCCATTAAAATTTGGAGTTAGTCTGGGACCTCTTCTTTTCTCATTCTGTGTTTTCTCCCCCAGGTAACTTCATCTATGCCCGGGGTTTGAATGACCATTTATTTGCAAATGATTCCTAAATTTGTACATCCAGCCTAAAATTCCTCTTAGTTCCAGACATATATATCCAGTTGCCTAGTTGGCATCTTCACAGGATGTCTCAAATTATGTCAAAGTCAGTCATCTAAGACTGAATTTAAGATATCCTCTGCTTATCCTACCCCTGTCCTCTTCTGTTATTCCACATAATGGGCAAATGACACTTCTGTGCATCTAATGGCACAAGCCTGATAACTAGCTGCCATCCTTGACTCCTGTAAATCTCACCTGCCACATAGTTCTTGAATCCATGCATTCCTTTTAATTCCCATAGTCACCTAGTACAAAGGAGTATTAGCTCTTGCTAGAGTACTGCAGTGGCTTCTTAATGAAAGGAACTACATTTACTGACTCAGACCTCCTTCTAATCCTCTCTCCACATTTATACCTAAAGTTACTTTTCTGAGGCACTTGGGTGGCTCAGTGGGTTAAGCCTCTGTTTTCAGCTCAGGTCATGGTCTCAGGGTCCTGGGATTGAGCCCCGCATCTGGCTCTCTGCTCAACAGGGGGCCTGCTTCCCCTTCTCTCTGCCTACCTCTCTGCCTACTTGTGATCTCTCTCTGTCAAAGAAATAAATAAAATCTTTAAAAAAAATAGTTACTTTTCTGCCTGTTGAAAATTCTTCATTAGTTTCATAGGAGGCTCCAGCCTCTCTGTGCAGTCTTTTTTTTTTTTTTTAATTTAATTCCAGTAGTTAACATGCAGTGTTGTATTAGTTTCAGGTATACAATATAGTGATTCAGCAGTTCTGTACATCACCAATGCTCATCACTGCAAGTGTACTCCTTAATCCCCATCACCTATTCCACCCATCCTCCACCCCCCCAGCTCTGTGAACCCTGTTTGTTCTCTATAGCTAAGAGTCTGTTTGTTTGTTTCTATCTCTCTTTTTCTCTCTTTCCAGTCTTATCTCATGCTGCTGTCTTCCTCATTCTCTCAACTGCAGCAATGCTGGCCAGGAATGAGATTCTTAAGTGCAACTCTGTATTCAGGAGGGCTAGATGAGAAACTGATTACAAAATAACAAGTTTAAAATGTGAATTATTAATAGTGTTTCATATGAAATCAGCCATCTGCGAAAAACATCATATAAAATATAGGGCTCAAAGGTCCTTCACACATCATCTGGTCTAATTCTCTCCCTCTGATTGAGAAAACGAGGGTTCGTAGAGAAGAAGGAAATCATCAGAGTCACACAGCTATTTAATGGCAGAAGTAGGAGTCCCTGCATCCAGAATCACATTTCTTGCTAAGGTGTAGAGAGAGTAACTGAGAAAGAATGTCACCTGAGAATTACCATAATTCCAAAAGGATGGAGGAGCCAGTCAGAATGAGGCTGAGGCAGGGGCACATGGGTGATAGAGTTGGTTGGGCATCCAGCCCTTGGTTTCAGCTCAGGTTGTGATCTCAGGGTGTGGGATTGAGCTCTGCGTTGGTCTCCACACTTAGTGTGGAATCCGCTTGGGATTCTCTCTTCCCTTTCCTCTGCCCTTCTGCTCATGCTCTCTCTCTCTCTCTCTCTTTCTCTCAAATAAATAAATCTTAAAAAAAAAAAAAAAAGACTGAGGCAGATGAAGGAAGCTAAAACTGTACCACCAGTCAACCAGCAAACTGCCCACATGAGAACTAGTGAGCCTTCAGACACAAGAATCAGGAACTTTCTCAATGAACTTTTCAACTATGTCTAAAAGGCCTAAAAAATAATAATAAAAATTTAAAAAATAAAAGGCCTACTATAGATAGTTTCCAGCATAAGTCAATGGAAGTAGATGACACCAGGGTTGGGGGATTGGCAGACCAACTGCTCATAATATAAAGAAACATATACATCCTGGCCATACTACCCACTGAGAGCCACCTTTTATGAGTTGACCACAGAAGCCATCTGTTACCTGGGATTTTTACAAGGAAACCTTTCCCTCTTCCGTGAGTCCTTGAAGAAACTAAGAATAGTCAACTTGGTGTCCACAAAAGTTACCAAGTGAGAGCAATAGATTCAAGGCACCACTATTTCCTGACAGTTATGCACAGGTATCATCTGGGAGATCCCTAGTCTATTTCCTTTCAAAGGAAGTTGCAAGCTACTGAGCACAATTCATACTTTGAATCTAAAGTTGTCATTCAATAGCCAAGGGAAGCTTTCTGGAGGACTTCAGTATTGAGATCAAGGGAGGCTGTGTAAATACCCTATGTGTGCTTATCACTATGGGCACTGAAGTGTAAATGAGTGTGAAAGTTGCCTTTTGGTGTCAGAAGACCTGACAAGACTTTTTTCCAAATGGGATTGGAATTATTAGTAAATTTGTTGAGCTAAGAGGCACTCTTTATCAGCTGTAAGTATTTTTAATTGGTTTCTAGGGAACACCTGTGTTAGGGTTATAAGCATCAAAGGTGATAAACAACTTAATTATCCTTCCAGAACCATTAGGAAAAAGTATCACTGTTTGTGAGCTTTCTTTGATGCCTTCTTTTGAAATGCCATCCTGCTACTATTGTGGGGCTATTTGTAGTTTATTTCCCAGAGCTTTGATTTTCCCTTCATAAATTGAAAAGGCAGTTGGAAGTAGATTAATGAAATTAATAACATTTGCACTAATCAGATATATCTTAGGTTTCTATTGGGATAACTTCTAGGAGAAGCAGCAAGTAGAGACAATCAGAAAACCTTGAGAGATTTTTTTTTTTTTTTAAGTAGGCTCTATACCCAGCATAGAACCCAACACAGGGCTTGAGTTAATGACCCCAAGACTAAGATCTGAACTGATATCAAGAATTGGATGCTTAACCAACTGAGCCACTCAGGCACTCCAACCTTGAAAGAATTTTGATGGATAGAGGCAAAGAGCATCTGAGGAGATAGAAAGGTATGAGTTATGGCACTGATATCTTTATCATGATGATTTCTGAGAAAAAGGAGTTGCCAACCTGGGGTGGCTGTTATGGAAGGGAAAGGAAGGGAAAAGTTTTATATTTTGTTTATTTCTGATCACTGTATTTGAATTTTATTCATGAAGACAAGTGGAGACAGGAAGGTAGAGTGTGGTAGCCTATGCATTTGTTAGGTCAGACTCTGGTCTTAGTATCTTTCTTTCCTAAGATTCCACCTTGGATCATAAAGACTTTTGTCACTTTCTAGACTATTCAAATACAGTGTCATTTAGAGGGGTTTTCAAAAATCACTAATATAACAGAGAATAATAACATTTCTATAGGGAACAAGGAATAATCAGAAGTGGGATTTGAGTATAGGCCAAAGATGGACTTTCCTGAATTCACTTTTGCTTAGGACTAACACTGAGTTTTTATTGTCACGTGAAGAAAAAAAATTCTGGCTGTCACTTTCAACTCTTTGAACTAAGGTTATGTGGTTAGTCTTCCCTGGCAGAAATGAATGAGAAACTATGTTTTGAGCACCTCAAGAAATAAGGTACTGGGACACCTGGGTGGCTCAGTCAGTTAAGCGGCTGCCTTCGGCTTGGGTCATGGTCTCATGGTCCTGGGATCGAGTCCTGCATCAGGGCTTCCTGCTCAGTGGGGAGTCTGCTTCTCATTCTCCCTCTACCTCTCCCCCCTTCTCTCTCTCTCTAATAAATAAATAATAATCTTTATTTTTTTAAGATTTTATTTATTTATTTGACAGACAGAGATCATAAGTAGGCAGACAGGCTGGCAAAGAGAGGAGGAAGCAGGCTCCCTGCTGAGCAGAGAGCCTGATGTGGGCCTCGATCCCAAGACCCTGAGATCATGACCTGAGCCAAAGTCAGAGGCTTCACCCACTGAGCCACCCAGGCACCCAAATGACAATCTTTAAAAAAATAGAAGAAGTAAGGTATTATAGACATTCAGGGAAATATACTATAATCCTTTTTAAATACTTCATGGTTTTAAAATGTTAACTGGGATAAAAATCAGAGTTGGAAAGGGATCACAGGAAGCTATTCCTGTCCTTTTACAAATGAGGAAATAGAGGCCTCTCTGAAAAAAAGCTATGAGCCCAGGCTCCTGGAGAATTACCCCATAGCCTCTCACTTGATTCTGCTGAGAGAAATCTCACACTGTGGTTGGGACTAGAATCATGTTAAATAACTGTCTCCACATGACATCTTTGGTGTTGGATAGAATTAAAGGGAAACCCAGTGGCCACCATCCTTTCAAACCTGTCCCAAATTGGCAATCTACCAAGTAGGCCAAACATTAATTTCCTGAAAACATTTTGAAGGATGGAATGTTAAATACAATAAAAATGTCAGTTGGCATTAAAAATCAGAGCTTAAAAAAAAAAAAAAGGATTTTCAAAGACCTCAAACTGAGAGTAGAGTGACTGAGTCGTCTCTTGGTCTGACTCCATTCAAAAAACGTGGGACCTTCTCTTAACACTGGAGGGTCTATTAACCTGAGGCTGTCGACTGTGAGCTTACAGCAGGGCTTGTCTCCCTTCACACTTCTCTATACCACCATCCATTTCCCCTTCTCCTTTTCCCTTCTACAACTGGTCAGCTTTAAATTCTATCTGAATGTTGGTGAGCATTATTTATTAAAGAACAAAAGGTCCAGCTATATACATTATATGATGCAAGCTTTAAATAGAGAGTGTGCATGTGTGTTCCAATCTTATGATTTCACATTTGATACGTGGTATGTTTTGGCTCCGGAAAGGCATTTAAAAAATCCTGGTTATCTCAAACCAAATTGCCTCAGTCTGCAGACAAAAGGTCAGGTAGTAACTTTCATGCATTCTGTAAACCCCAATACCTCTACTTTGTTTCCTTTTTTCACCACAGCCCCATTTCTGAGATCTTTTCCTAGAGGAGGCAGATGAGAAAAATCCTTCCTCCAGAGTTCCAGTCTAGAGAAAGACATCTTCCTGCTCTGGGTTCTATTATTGTCAGCAGGGAACCTGGGCAAAGACTATGAGTTTTGCAATATTTAATTGGAACAAGTCTGTGGCCTGCCATATTTGATTCTTCACCAATTTCTGTCAGCTGGTGTTGGTGGTAGTCATTGACAAAGTTTGGGTTATGGAAATGTGATTACCCACAACTTCTTTGGTATTGAGTAGGAATCATGGTGTAGAAAACATGATGATTTTTAGAGAACAAAACCCATGTTTGAGAATTCTGCATTTCCCATATATATATATATCTCAAGCTTTCCATAAGTCCTTCTCATACCCTAAATACCACAAAGAAATGTAACATGAGTTCTCTAGTATGGATCTGACGATGACTTTATACCCTTAGAATATTTGCCCTGATTTATTTATGAAGTTGTTGTATAAAACAATCCTATCTACTATTACCAAAACTATTAGAATTAATAGAAAAATAGTATCTTCTTCCCAGTCAAGCTCAGACTGGGGCTTCAATTTGAGCCCCAATACCTGCAGGCAAAGCTACAACCCAGGTGATTTCTGGCTATGGAGATCTTTCACCTTTATAGCTTATTTTTCAGGCACCACCTTCTCATTTTTGTCTCTGAATGGCTAATAGCACCCTCATGGTAGCTTCTGATCACTGTCTGAACTCTATAAACAGTTCCTCTCACTAACATCACCCTACCTCCGTCACTAAAACTCTGGATCTTGCCAGATCATCTGTCTGAGCAAAACTTAATATTCTGTGTTCCTTTTCTTTAAGATCTTATTGATAACCAGTAAGAGATTTAATATATCAGAAAATGAGAAGGTTACTTAGGCAATTTAGTATAGCCCTTAAGAGTATGTACTTTAAAGTCAAACTGTATAAACATTTCATGCCTGAAGCATTATATTGTAAATAATTATAGCCTAATCAAGCAAAACTATTAGTATTATATTGTTATTGTCATCAACAGCAACCATGGCTTATGATTGATAAGATCATCACCATCCCCAGTATTACAGTTTTTCTACAGGACTTCAATGAGTCTACCCAATAAAATGAGGAACGTGAAATTTTCTTTGTCATCTAGCTGGCCAAGGAGGGGGGACATGGTTTTGCTGAGTATTATCAAACCTCCTAATCCTTCTGCTGTCCTGCACTGAAAGTACCCAGCCCTGATCAGTCATACTTGTAGGCAGGGCTGGGGAAGCACACACAAGACAAATAACTGGCCAGGTAGTTTGAGTTAGAGATGGCCACTTTTTGAGTATCTTCCTTCCTCTCCTTTCAGGAGCCATAGAAGCAGTGCAACCCTGAACTTCTCAGGTTCCAAAGCTGAGATTCATAACGTATGTTTGAGCTCAGTGTAGGATGAGCAGATAAGAAGACAAGGATTTTCCTTCCTCTGAATTAAGCCCAGCAGTCTCAATATTCCACCCAACAGGGTTTAAGATAAATGAATTCTTTTTAATGCTATGGGAGAGCTAGGCAAATGCACACCCTTTCCCTATATCCTCAAGAGCTGCACAAGAATTGGCATCTCCTGAACCACTTATAAGTGAAGCTAAACAGAGTAGTGATAACATTCCTACTGGTTCAGACTGGTTGTGGGGCTGCCTTTCCCATTTCTGGGGCAGTAACTGGAGACTCGTCTGTCTGCAAGGATGCTAACACTTAGCCATGGTCAAGTTCGAATGCTTTCCTCACTTTGGCTGCTGCATTGTTGTGCTGGCTCTAAAATAGAACATATTTCTCAAGTGAGTTAATGCCTACTTACCACTTTGTTGTAATGTTTAATTATCATAAATGACCCTTAATTGTTTAATTATTAGACCAAAGGGTAGATAAGAACTTGATCCAAGCAAAATAAAAGACCAAACCTCTTTCTGTATAAAAAGATGTGTAACATATGCATATGTGTCATACATGTACCTACATATCTAGAAGTATTTTATATAAGTCTTTATGTATAAATCTATTTTTGCATATTTTTAGATACACCAGCTTGTGCTGGGCTTGATTCACTGGTCATATACGTGGACTGCAAGAGAGATGCTGCCCAGAGAAAGAAATGGTTTGGTTGGCTCAAGAGGTGAATTCTCTTTAATAACATTATTACTAAGGACTATCACTAAAGACTACTTTGCCGAGCAATGTTGACCCTATCCCCTTGTTGCTTTCCTCTTTGAGAAAATAATTCACAACTGCAGTGAGAGCCTAGAGTGACTGTATTGCACATAGTGCCAATTCAAGGTGGAGAGAGGGTGGCCCCATGTAAATAAGGTTTCTTAGCTGGAGTCTAGTACTTATACAAAGGAAGAACTGATTCTTTGAGGAAAGAGGAGAAAAGGAATATTCACTTAAGTTCTCTCAGTGATTTGTGATGAACAGCACCTGCCAGTCTTAAAGGAATACTGACCTCCCTTTTCACAAGGGGAAAAGATATGAGACCTGAAAAATTCAAAGCGGTTCTAGGAATGTGCTCTTCTTAAAACTAAATCTTTTCAGAGAATCTGTTCCTTGTGGACTATTTCTCAGAAGCACTCACAGAAGACATTGGGAAGTGATTCCAGCTTTCAGTGTTGAATAAGAATAGCTCCTGGTTAACTGAGCATTACTATGTGCATTTACTATGAGCTATGTGTTTTACTTGTATTTATCTATTTATTCCTTACAATGACCCTATTAGATGCATGCTATTTCTATCTATATTTTATAGATAAGGAAACTAGGTATGGAAAGGATAAGTAACAAGTCCACTGTCACACAACCAGTAAGTGGCAGAAGCAGATTTGAACGCAGGCAGCCAGACTCCAGATCCCATCACTTTAATCCCAGTACACCTTGCATTGGTTTGGGAATACTGATGAAGGTTTCAAAAACTCAGAATAATTAGGAAAAGTCAGTTGGTTCCCACTGATTTTGAGTGTTCTCTGTTGCTGATGGGAAGTCTTGAAAAATGTTGATGGAGAAAATGAAAACAGCAATAGCATCAATGGTTCTGGTGAAACCAGCGTCTCAATATGACTCAATCCTTAGGAACAAGTCAAGACTCCTGTTTTCCCTTACATGGTGCTGACTACCGCAGTAGAGGTAGGAGGCACAGTGGAGGTTAACTCTTGGGTAAGTGTGTTTAACAGCTCCTACTCCTGGGGCTCATTAACCACAAAGGAGGCAGACTTCACAGAAATGGTTACGAGTCACCCAGGGAAGAACTGGCTAATGATACTAGTCTCACATTCCCAAGCCCAGAGGTAACTTACACATTCCCTTCAGAGGATTCTTTTAGTGCTGCTACAAAACTATTAGGGCTGTTAGAAAAAAGACAGTTGAATCTTTGTATTTTCTTAGCTGCCTTGTACCATCATATGTGTACTTGATATTTTGAAAAGAGGCTTGAGATGTCATGAAACCCCCGGGAGAATTATACAATAATCCTTTTGTACAAAGTCCTCCCTAATTGTCTTCCTAATGTCTGAGGTTACTTTACTCATTCGGAAATTACTTCATTTAGCGAAGAACATTTTATAAAATATATGGCCTGCAAAGCTAGCCTTACCCCAAGGGGGAAAGGGAGGATGCTCCCTCATATGTTTGGGGAGGGACTTTTTATGTATTCTTTCAACAAAGTTACATGGAGCAGCTGCTATGTCTGGGCAACTACCTAGAGGCTGAGGGAAGTACAGGGATAGACAGCATGGTCCTTTTCTTGAAAAAAGACTTTGGAGGAATATGTGCAGTGATCAGAAGTGATAAGCTAAATACAAATAGCGGAACAAGACTTGCTGTCATATAGACATGGTTGATGTTTGGCTACCAGCTTGTCTGGCCCATCCTCATTTGTTACTTCCACCCCAAGTCTCTTCTGTGCTGAAAACAAACAAGCAAACTGAGGAAGATAAAACTGAAGATAGAACACCACAGAAAAAGTTTTAAAGACCAACTTATTTCAGAGACCTAGCTTCAATACTCGTTTTGATATATGAACATGTTGTACAGGAGCATGGTTACAAAGGTAAAAGTCATGAGAAAGAATTTCTAGAAAGGAGAGAAAAGATGAATTGGCTCAAAACCCCACCAAACAAATACTTTCTAGGTAAATAAGTTAGATTATGTGTCCATAACTCCCACTTACTTGCTATATTACCTCTATGAAGCACAGCATCTCTGAGCTTCAATTTTCTTTATATGGGACTAACAGTACCTGGCCTGATGGGGGAATAAAAGGAGACATAGATATAATATACTCTATAACCAGATTTTTTGTGGGGGGGGGGGGAACTGACTGAGCTCGTAGACCTTTAACCTTTAATTACTTTTTTTTAAAAGAGATTTTTTTTATTTGTTTGTTTGAGATGACGTGGGAATAGAGAGTATGCTTCTGTAATTCTAAGTGATTTCTTACCCAAGGAAGCTGGAAACGTTCTTGTATCAGACACCTGGGTACACTACTTGCAGTTCTTTCTGTCTTTCCTGTCTATAACTCCAGCCACTACTGTGTGACTGGTTCTACCTGGTTTCAGGCTCAACTTGATGGGGATATATGCTCTATACCCTTACTTTTTGCATCCCTCCAAAGGTTAATGCAGAAGTTCAGAATGCCACATGACCCTGCTAGGCACCCAGGCAAATACAACCTGGAAATGCAATTGAGGTAGCACCCACTATGGGATGAAAATTTGACCAGTGGTAACAGGAGCCCATAAATTGATTTATTTCCCTTTTCTCCCCCTAGAGATTGTCCTGAGAAGCAGTTACATAGCTTCTCAGAGGATGGCCTTGCAATATCAAGCAGTAAGTTGAACATAGCTGTAGCCAGTTTGATCAGCATTCTTGTATTTTCCTCCATCCTTCTCTGCTTCATACTCCATATTCCTTATTCTGGATTATACTCCTTAATAAAGTTGTGTGGTATAAGACTTTTGTTCAAGCTTGCTTTCTTGGGAGCCAGGGCTAAGAGAATTGATATCAGAGTAGCTCCAGAAAACAGCCCTTCAGGAAGATATTTTGGATCTGGGTTAGAAAGACCCTAATGCCATCAGGAGATGTAGTGATCGGTAACTCCTGGCATGTTGTGGCATTATAATAACTAAGATTTTCACTTTTGGGTAATTGGTCTGAGATGCAGTTGGTAAATGAGGGAACCATGGTAGTTAAAAGCATGGGTAAAATGATAATGATAGAGATTATGAAATAGACATGCTTGCTGTAAACTGATCTGGAAGACTTAGAAAATAACAGATAAACTCAGGGAAACCAACTGTCAACTCAAGCTGTGAAACCCATAAATTCTCTATAGCACCTTCAGGGGAAATGGTCATCTCCCAGAAACATAGGGAAGACCATGCTGAAAATCAAGCCCAGGATCTAACTGTAAGGATGGCAAAACCACAAAGGAGAGTGAATATGCAGCCTCAAGAAATCTCCAGTGTCAAAGTCAGGACGCTGGCAGGAAAAGAGAGGAAGGAAATACTTAGATGAATCAACCTGAGAATTTTGAGCTCCCACTGAACCCTCAGAGATCTTACAAGAGGACAGAAGTGGCTGTCTGCCTAGAGACTGTACAAGGACTTCCCATAAACCAAGTGTCTCATAAAATGATAATTTTTTCCTAACGATATGCCCCCAACATCCTTCATAGCCTCTAGAGTGTTGGCCAAGGTGAAGTCTCAACCTACCCCAAGCTCTGCTCCTGAAGGGAATAGCTTATATACCAAAACAGTTGCAGAAATTTGCTAATATGATCTGGTAAGAATAAAGACTACACATGTAGGAATGCAGCTTGAGGGTCTTCAACTGGAGTGAGGAGATCAGAATATAAGGATAGAAGAGAATTTACTGATATGGGATATGCATCCATGATTGGGATTTAATATCCTACAGAGAACCCCTGGAAGCAGTCCTAGTAGTCTGTTGAGATGTGTCTTGAAGCTTAGTTGAAGAGAATATTAATATCAACCAATGTGGTAGAAAATCATAGCCCGCCACCCAGTTTCCAGATCTAAATCCATTCATGGACCCAGAATTCAATAAGTAGTGGGAAGCTCAGTATCCCTTGAGAAAGGACTCTTCAGTATAACCATAAGCATATGCAGGATACTTCTCTGATTCTTCCTCCAAATGGCCTACGGTCATTTGTTAGAGTAACTCTTATACTGTTGAAAGAGGAATACTCAGGCTCTTTAGAGTCTATTAGATGAAGAATCATGGCTGAAATGATACCAAGGAACCTGAAGTGCCCTCAAGGATGTCCAGTTAGATGTCCAGTTAGAGCTCATCTGAGCCACACTATCACAATGGAGTTTTGGTCCAAGGTTATTCACGGTGTGTACAAAGTATTCACATACCAATCTTGAGGTTATCTTCTATTCTGAGTGAATCATTGGCATAAATATATTTATCAGCTGACTGAACCCTCACACTAGATCCCAGCTCAGTGGTATAAGGTTTATTATGGTAGGAACTGCCTCTATCCCTGGCCAAGATTGTAAATCAAAAGCAACACTGCATCCTAGATAGAATTACAGAGGTTGATGGCATTATCAGACTTGAAGGATACAAATGGGATGGCCACTGTCATATCCCTGGTTCAATTTACCTGTCTGGCCCTGAATAATCCTGAGGAATCATGATGAATGATACAGAACTATCATAAATTAAACCAGGTGGTCACTCCTGTATCTTTTTTTGCAAGTGGATTAAAAGGGTCTCTGGTACTAGGTAGGACACAGTGAATCTGGTGAATGTATTGTTCTCAATGCCCATAAAGAAGAAGGATCAAAGACCACTTACATTCACACTGTAGGGACAGCAACTCCTTTGTGAAATTTATAATTTCTGTCCCTACAATCTTAAGGTCCTGGTTTCCACTGTGTAGTGGAGAAGTGGGATACTTCTATCATGTACACAGAAAAGTTTCCACTGAACTTGAACTGCCCACTATGGACTCTTCACGCCAAGGAGCGAGCAACAAAGAAGGGAGTTATCATATAGGCAACTGTAGTCAACACTGATGACAATGTGGAGTTAGAGCTATAGCCACAGAAGATGGCCACAGAGGAATATGTCCATTATCAGGGAAACTGCCTTAGTGGCAGCTTTCTTGATTATGCATAACTCATTCCCTGCCTCACTCCTCTTGCCCCAACTCCAGCTCCCAGCAAACTGGGAAAATAAGTAATACAGAAGCCTTTGCCTCAGGCTCCACTTTCAGGAGAACCCAGGCTCAGGCCATTGTCCCACTGGTAGGTTCAAATTTACTCACTTGCTGGGAAAGAATGTTTATGCCAGGCACTTTACATAGTTCATTCTATTTAATCATCATGATGATCTTGAGAGGTAGAATAATTATTTCTATTTTCCAGATAAAGAGACAGTTTCAGATCAGTTAAGCATTTTGCCAAAGAACATACAGCTTATGAGTAGCAGAGCCAGTTTTTGGCCCCAGGGAAGTGTCTAATTCTGAAGTTCAAGTTCTTTCCTCTACATCTTAGTGCCTAGATCAGTGATGATAAAAGTGAGGACTCAAAAAGAAGACAATTCTTCTATCACTTTGTTAACCAACTTTGCACTATTAGTGGTTTGTTTTCACTTTAAGGTTTTTCCTTTTAATATGCAATTTATTATACAGTGTACTTCTATACAGTCAAATATTATAGGAATGTTAAAGAAAATGGTAGGGTTCCATCATTCTGAAACATATGGTGGAGGAAATCAGAACACTTTTTTTTAACAACATATAGGAAGTGAATACAGAGATAAAGTAAAAAGTCAGTTCATTAAAATTTCTTCTCCTTGAGGAAATAACTTGTTTCTAAATAAATTCAGCACAATAAAAAACATGAATGAAAAAGAAAAATGTGAAACCTTATCATATAATTTTAAGTGTGATATGTCACCAAATAAAGTAAATGGTGGTGGAGTGGAAAGAAATATAATCCATAAAGGAAGTGAGAAAGGTTAAAGAAGTCAGCAGTAATTAAATGGTGACTGAAGCTGAATGGAAATTGATCTGTATTAGCTGAAGGCCATTCCTGTCTTTTAGAGTGTTATATACCATCTATTTTGATATAAAAATATGTCATTTCTGAGCCAAGGTCACTAATTCAAGACAGCAGTGGATTGACACATTCTAATATTCCACACCTTCTGGAAGGTATTGAAATAGATAAGATACTTTAATAAGGCTGTGTGGGACTTTGAGTCATAAGAGCTTCATTGGTTTGCTGGCTGTTCATGCTTGTGGTAGCCAAAAGCACATTGACTCAATCCAGTGCAAATAGAGGTGAAAGTGGCAACTCGAGCTTTTAGCTGACGTGGCCGCTGATGGATGGTCATCTATCCCCAGGGTTATATCTGCTCAATAGGGACTTAGATAACAGCAGGAGGCAGGAGAAATTTGTGCTCTACTTAGATTCTGTTCTGATGTGGCCACTCAGTGTTAAGCTTTCTTATGTAACACATCTAATAGGAAACAAAACTGCATGGTTTATAATTTTTATTATGAATGTGCTAACATCATAAACTGTCAGTCATTATTATTAGAGATGATGACAGTGTCTGCCCTTTATTCAGTGCCTACTGTATTCTGGTTCTTTTTTTTTTTTTTTTTTTTTTAATAAACATATATATATATATATATTTTTTCCCCCAGGGGTACAGGTCTGTGAATCTCCACGTTTACAAACTTCACAGCACTCACCATAGCACATACCCTACCCAATGTCCATAACCCCCCCCCAACCCCCCTCTGCCCAGCAACCCTCAGTTTGTTTTGTGAGATTAAGAGTCACTTATGGTTTGTCTCCCTCCCAATCCCAACTTGTTTCATTTACTCTTCTCCTACCACATTAACCCCCCATGTTGCATCTCCTCTCCCTCATATCAGGGAGATCATATGATAGTTGTCTTTCTCCGATTGACTTATTTCGCTAAGCATGATACCCTCTAGTTCCATCCATGTCGTCGCAAATGGCAAGATTTCATTTCTTTTGACGGCTGCATAGTATTCCATTGTATATATATACCACATCTTCTTTATCCATTCGTCTGTTGATGGACATCTAGGTTCTTTCCATAGTTTGGCTATTGTAGACATTGCTGCTATAAACATTCGGGTGCACGTGCCCCTTCGGATCACTACGTTTGTATCTTTAGGGTAAATACCCAGCAGTGCAATTGCTGGGTCATAGGGTAGTTCTATTTTCAACATTTTGAGGAACCTCCATGCTGTTTTCCAGAGTGGTTGCACCAGCTTGCATTCCCACCAACAGTGTAGGAGGGTTCCCCTCTCTCCGCATCCTCGCCAGCATCTGTCATTTCCGGACTTGTTAATTTTAGCCATTCTGACTGGTGTGAGGTGGTATCTCATTGTGGTTTGGATTTGTATTTCCCTGATGCCGAGTGATATGGAGCACTTTTTCATGTGTCTGTTGGCCATCTGGATGTCTTCTTTGCAGAAATGTCTGTTCATGTCTTCTGCCCATTTCTTGATGGGATTATTTGTTCTTTGGGTGTTGAGTTTGCTAAGTTCTTTATAGATTCTGGACACTAGCCCTTTATCTGATATGTCGTTTGCAAATATCTTCTCCCATTCTGTCAGTTGTCTTTTGGTTTTGTGAACTGTTTCCTTTGCTGTGCAAAAGCTTTTGATCTTGATAAAATCCCAATAGTTCATTTTTGCCCTTGCTTCCCTTGCCTTTGGCGATGTTCCTAGGAAGATGTTGCTGCGGCTGAGGTCGAAGAGGTTGCTGCCTGTGTTCTCCTCAAGGATGTTGATGGATTCCTTTCTCACATTGAGGTCCTTCATCCATTTTGAGTCTATTTTCGTGTGTGGTGTAAGGAAATGATCCAATTTCATTTTTCTGCATGTGGCTGTCCAATTTTCCCAACACCATTTATTGAAGAGGCTGTCTTTTTTCCATTGGACATTCTTTCCTGCTTTGTCGAAGATTAGTTGACCATAGAGTTGAGGGTCTATTTCTGGGCTCTCTATTCTGTTCCATTGATCTATGTGTCTGTTTTTGTGCCAGTACCATGCTGTCTTGATGATGACAGCTTTGTAATAGAGCTTGAAGTCTGGAATTGTGATGCCACCAACTCTGGCTTTCTTTTTCAATATTCCTTTGGCTATTCGCGGTCTTTTCTGGTTCCATATAAATTTTAGGATTATTTGTTCCATTTCTTTGAAAAAAATGGATGGTACTTTGATAGGAATTGCATTAAATGTGTAGATTGCTTTAGGTAGCATAGACATTTTCACAATATTTATTCTTCCAATCCAGGAGCATGGAACATTTTTCCATTTCTTTGTGTCTTCCTCAATTTCTTTCATGAGTACTTTATAGTTTTCTGTGTATAGATTCTTAGTCTCTTTGGTTAGGTTTATTCCTAGGTATCTTATAGTTTTGGGTGCAATTGTAAATGGGATGGACTCCTTAATTTCTCTTTCTTCTGTCTTATTGTTGGTGTAGAGAAATGCGACTGATTTCTGTGCATTGATTTTATATCCTGACACATTACTGAATTCCTGTACAAGTTCTAGCAGTTTTGGAGTGGAGTCTTTTGGGTTTTCCACATATAGTATCATATCATCTGCGAAGAGTGATAGTTTGACTTCTTCTTTGCCGATTTGGATGCCTTTAATTTCTTTTTGTTGTCTGATTGCTGAGGCGAGGACTTCTAGTACTATGTTGAATAGCAGTGGTGATAACGGACATCCCTGCCGTGTTCCTGACCTTAGCGGAAAAGCTTTCAGTTTTTCTCCATTGAGAATGATATTTGCGATGGGTTTTTCATAGATGGCTTTGATAATATTGAGGTATGTGCCCTCTATCCCTACACTTTGAAGAGTTTTGATCAGGAAGGGATGCTGTACTTTGTCAAATGCTTTTTCAGCATCTATGGAGAGTATCATATGGTTCCTGTTTTTTCTTTTATTAATGTGTTGTATCACATTGATTGATTTGCGGATGTTGAACCAACCTTGCAGCCCTGGAATAAATCCCACTTGGTCGTGGTGAATAATCCTTTTAATGTACTGTTGAATCCTATTGGCTAGTATTTTGGTGAGAATTTTTGCATCTGTGTTCATCAAGGATATTGGTCTGTAGTTCTCTTTTTTGATGGGATCCTTGTCTGGTTTGGGGATCAAGGTGAGGCTGGCCTCATAAAATGAGTTTGGAAGTTTTCCTTCCATTTCTATTTTTTGGAACAGTCTCAGGAGAATAGGAATTAGTTCTTCTTTAAATGTTTGGTAGAATTCCCCCGGGAAGCCGTCTGGCCCTGGGCTTTTGTTTGTTTGGAGATTTTTGATGACTGTTTCAATCTCCTTACTGGTTATGGGTCTGTTCAGGCTTTCTATTTCTTCCAGGTTCAGTTGTGGTAGTTTATATGTCTCTAGGAATGCATCCATTTCTTCCAGATTGTCAAATTTGTTGGCATAGAGTTGCTCATAATATGTTCTTATAATTGTCTGTATTTCTTTGGTGTTAGTTGTGATCTCTCCTCTTTCATTCATGATTTTATTTATTTGGGTCCTTTCTCTTCTCTTTTTGATAAGTCTGGCCAGGGGCTTATCAATCTTATTAATTCTTTCAAAGAACCAGCTCCTAGTTTCGTTGATTTGTTCTATTGTTTTTTTGGTTTCTATTTCATTGATTTCTGCTCTGATCTTTATGATTTCTCTTCTCCTGCTGGGTTTAGGGTTTCTTTCTTGTTCTTTCTCCAGCTCCTTTAGGTGTAGGGTTAGGTTGTGTACCTGAGACCTTTCTTGTTTCTTGAGAAAGGCTTGTACCGCTATATATTTTCCTCTCAGGACTGCCTTTGTTGTGTCCCACAGATTTTGAACTGTTGTATTTTCATTATCATTTGTTTCCATGAATTTTTTCAATTCTTCTTTAATTTCCTGGTTGACCCATTCATTCTTTAGAAGGATGCTGTTTAGTTGCCATATATTTGGGTTCTTTCCAAATTTCCTCTTGCGATTGAGTTCTAGCTTCAGAGCATTGTGGTCTGAAAATATGCAGGGAATGATCCCAATTTTTTGATAACAGTTAAGACCTGATTTAGAACCAAGGATGTGATCTATTCTGGAGAATGTTCCATGTGCACTAGAGAAGAATGTGTATTCTGTTGCTTTGGGATGAAATGTTCTGAATATATCTGTGATGTCCATCTGGTCCAGTGTGTCATTTAAGGCCTTTATTTCCTTGTTGATCTTTTGCTTGGATGATCTGTCCATTTCAGTGAGGGGAGTGTTAAAGTCCCCTACTATTATTGTATGATTGTCGATGTGTTTCTTTGATTTTGTTATTAATTGGTTTATATAGTTGGCTGCTCCCATGTTAGGGGCATAGATATTTACAATTGTTAGATCTTCTTGTTGGACAGATCCTTTGAGTATGATATAGTGTCCATCTTCATCTCTTATTATAGTCTTTGGTTTAAAATCTAAGTGATCTGATATAAGGATTGCCACTCCTGCTTTCTTCTGATGTCCATTAGCATGGTAAATTCTTTTCCACCCCCTCACTTTAAATCTGAAAGTGTCTTCGGGTTTAAAATGAGTTTCTTGTAGGCAACATATAGATGGGTTTTGTTTTTTTATCCATTCTGATACCCTGTGTCTTTTGATTGGGGCATTTAGCCCATTAACATTCAGGGTAACTATTGAGAGATATGAATTTAGTGCCATTGTATTGCCTGTAAGGTGACTGCTATTGTATATTGTTTCTGTTCCTTTCTGATCTACTACTTTTAGGGTCTCTCTTTGCTTAGAGGACCCCTTTCAATATTTCCTGTAGAGCTGGCTTGGTGTTTGCAAATTCTTTCAGTTTTTGTTTGTCCTGGAAGCTTTTAATCTCTCCTTCTATTTTCAATGATAGCCTAGCTGGATATAGTATTCTTGGCTGCATGTTTTTCTCGTTTAGTACTCTGAATATATCATGCCAGCTCTTTCTGGCCTGCCAGGTCTCTGTGGATAAGTCTGCTGCCAATCTAATATTTTTACCATTGTATGTTACAGACTTCTTCTCCCGGGCTGCTTTCAGGATTTTCTCTTTGTCACTAAGACTTGTAAATTTGACTATTAGGTGACGGGGTGTGGACCTATTCTTATTGATTTTGAGTGGGGTTCTCTGAACCTCCTGGATTTTGATGCTTGTTCCCTTTGCCATATTGGGGAAATTCTCTCCAATAATTCTCTCCAATATACCTTCTGCTCCCCTCTCTCTTTCTTCTTCTTCTGGAATCCCAATTATTCTAATGTTGTTTCGTCTTATGGTGTCACTTATCTCTCGAATTCTGCCCTCGTGGTCCAGTAGTTGTTTGTCCCTCTTTTGTTCAGCTTCCTTATTCTCTGTCATTTGGTCTTCTATATCGCTAATTCTTTCTTCTGCCTCATTTATCCTAGCAGTGAGAGCCTCCATTTTTGATTGCACCTCATTAATAGCTTTTTTTATTTCAACTTGATTAGATTTTAGTTCTTTTATTTCTCCAGAAAGGGCTTTTATATCTCCCGAGAGGGTTTCTCTAATATCTTCCATGCCTTTTTCGAGCCCAGCTAGAACCTTGAGAATCGTCATTCTGAACTCTAAATCTGACATATTACCAATGTCTATATTGATTAGGTCCTTAGCCTTTGGTACTGCCTCTTGTTCTTTTTTTTGTGGTGAATTTTTCCGCCTTGTCATTTTGTCCAGATAAGAGTATATGAAGGAGTAAGTAAAATACTAAAAGGGTGGCAACAACCCCAGGAAAATATGTTTTAGCCAAATCAGAAGAGATCCCAAATCGTGAGGGGGGGGGGAAGGGGATAAAAAGAGGTTCAGAAAGAAAAAAAATAAATAAAATATAAAAGAAAAAAGAAACAAATAAAAAAAAGAAAACCAATAATGAAAAAAATATAAAAAGGAAAAAATATATATATATTGGATAAACTAGTTAAAAAACGTTAAAAAAGAAAAGGGTAAAAGTTTAAAAAAATTTAGCAGAAGAAGAGAAAAAAATTGAAAAAGAAAAAAAAATTAAATTAACTGCAAGGCTAAAGAATCATGGGGAGAAAGCCATGAGTTCCGTGCTTTGCTTTCTCCTCCTCTGGAATTCCGCTGCTCTCCTTGGTATTGAAACCGCACTCCTCGTAAGTGAACTTGGTCCTGGCTGGGTTTCTTGTTGATCTTCTGGGGGAGGGGCCTGTTGTAGTGATTTTCAAGTGTCTTTGCCCCAGGCGGAGTCGCACCGCCCTTACCAGGGGCCGGGCTGAGTAATCCGCTCGGGTTTGCTTTCGGGAGCTTTTGTTCCCTGAGCGCTTTCCGTAGAGTCCGGAGGACGGGAAGGAAGATGGCGGCCTCCCAGTCTCCGGCCCGGAGGAGCCGAGAGCTCGGGGTCCCACTCCTCAGTGCGCCCTCAGGGAACAGCGTCCAATTACTCCCGTCTGCCTGGCCTCCGGCTGCGCTCCGAGCTCACCGAGCCTGCGACCGGTTCAAGGTAAGCCCGAGCTGTGAGCTCACTCCTCGGCTCCGTCTCTGTAGCCGGCTTCCCTGTTCTAATACCTGCGAGCTCTGCGACACTCAGACACCCCGATCCTTCTGTGACCCTGCGGGACCTGAGGCCACACTGGCCCCGCGTGGGCTTCACCCCAGTTAAGCCTCTGGAGCGATGTCCCTCAGCGGAACAGACTTTTAAAAGTCCCGATTTTGTGCTCCGTTGCTCCGCCGCTTGCCGGGAGCCGGCCCCTCCCCCTGGGGTCTGTCTTCCCGTCCCTTTGGATTCACTTCTCCGCCAGTCCTACCTTTCAGCAAGTGGTTGATTTTCTGTTTCTAGAATTGCTGTTCTTCTTCTCTTCGATCTCCCGTTGGATTTGTAGGTGTTTGCAATCTTTAGATAAGCTATCTAGCTGATCTCCCGCAACCTGAAGTAGTCTCAGCTGCTACTTCTCCGCCATCTTGACTCCTGGTCCTGTATTCTGGTTCTTTTTAAAATAAATTGCTGTACTTAGAACCCTGGAAGGTAGTTGCTATTGTTCTCACTTTCTACATGAGGAAACTGAAGCTCAGAGGGAATAAGTAAATTGCCTAAAATGAAGGCTGAGATTGTAAATCAACTGAGGCTCTTCTCTGCTTTTTCCATTATACAACATGGCTGCTGATTTATTTCCAGAAGTCTAAATAAGCAAGGGCAGACTTTAATAAAATCTTTCATGTTCCCAGAGGGTGTGTTGTAGAGTAGAATTAAAGCAGTTTTGGAGTGATGAGTAAATATAGCCATGGATGAATCAATAATAGCAGCAACAGAAATGGAGTTGACTCACTATATTTGGTCCATAATCTTTATTAACTAATGTGAAATATGCATAGTCAATCCTGGAAAGCCATTCATTCATTGAACACATGTGTTGAGTGAGTTCTAGGTGCTTGAATTGTACTAGATGCTAGAGCTGTGAAAAAGAAGAAAAAAAGAATAAAGTATAAATGGTATTTTTAGAAGGAGTTCTCATGCCTTTGTAGTATTCATCAAATTAGAATGGCATTATGCTTATAGTAATTTCTCTAATTTCAACTGAATGAAATTTGTAGATCTACATTTTGATTCTAAAGGTAATTCTTAGTTCAGAAGACCATGGAAGAGACAGTTTATCACCAAACTTATTTTCTCTTCTTCCTGAGTACTTAGTTACTACATAGTTAGACTAGATTTCCCAGCATCTCTTGCAGTTGGATATGACCATATGACTGAGTTTTAGCCAATGGAAAGTGAGTGGAGGGATGGACACCAATTCCTCTCCTGGCCCAAAGACATAGCCACAGCTTTTCTCCATGCTTCTTCCTCTTTTCCAATCTTAATGCAGATGGGTCTAGTGACTATAAGGCCATGTATTAAAGATAGCAGAGCCATAACATTCTTACAGCCAAAGAACCTGTAATCCTGGGTGAATACATGGAAGGCCACCCTCTCAGGAATCCTACATTGCACTTTTATATGAGCAAGAAATAAAGTTAAGACACTAAAATTTGATAATTTATTACGTTAGTACTACTCTAATATGAATGCTAACATGTATTCAACAGATATTTGAGTACTAGTACATATTTAATTCCCTCTTACCTAGGAATATTCCACCTTGCAGATAATATGATTGTATTATTACATATATGTTTCTCAATTTCAGTAATCAGTAATGTATGAGATTTTTTTTTATCACATTCCTGACTTTTTCTCTTATTTTGAGCTTTTGTTTGGACATTTGTTTTGTCCTCCACTAGGATTTGCTGGCAAACAAGGTGATGAAAGTTTTTTAATTTTTTAATCAGAGAGAGAGAGAGGGTGTGCACAAGCAGGGGGGGGTGGCAGGCAGAGGAAGAAGCAGGCTCCCCACTGAGGAAAGAGCCTGATGTGATGATGCAGGACTTGATCCCGGGACCTTAGGATTATGACCTGAGCCAAAGGCAGCCGCTTAACTGGCTGAGCCACCCCGGTGTCCCAAAAGTTGTTTTTTTTGTTTGTTTGTTTGTTTTTTTAATGCCAGAGAGAAATGCTAAGTTGATGGCTAATGACAGACAAATTCTCTGGCCTGAAACTTGCAGTATTTTTGCAGTATTTCGTTTGACTACTTCAGACTAATGAAAAGAACATCAGTATCCTGGAGAAACATAGTGGAGACTGGCCTACAGGAGCATAATGTGAGATTCCCCTGACTGAATCCTGAGCATCTCAAAGGAAATGGCTTCATTCTGTCCATTCATTCAGATATAGGACGCTAAGCTGAACCACATCACCGTGTGAGAAGCAAAACTATGCATGACCCAGGGGTGCCTGGGTGGCTCAGTGTGTTTAGCCTCTGACTTCGGCTCGGGTCATGATCCCAAGGTTTTGGGATCGAGCCCCACATTGGGCTCTCTGCTCAGTGGGGAGCCTGCTTCCCCTTCTCTCTCTGCCTGCTTCTCTGCCTACTTTTGATGTCTCTCTCTGTCAAATAAATATATAAAATCTTTAAAAAAAAAAAAAAGACTATGCATGACCTCTTGGTCCCTCTCAGTTAGGAGCAGCTAGGTGTTGACAGAAAAGACACGGATTTTGGTATCAAACCAGATTTAATTCCTTCTTACTTGCTATGGTGCTTTTAAACCGCTTTGAATTTCAGTTTTCTCACGAGTAAACAGAGAGTTATAACACCCACTTCTGAAAAACACTGTGAAGTTTAGAGGCAATGTTTTCAAAGTGCTAACAAACAAAATACCTCAGTATATAATAGTATTAGATTTATTATTAATTGTGTTTATTATGTTTGTTAAAAGCACACAAAAAAAGTTTAGACCATTTTCATCAAGATATAATACACAACAACTAATGTTTGGGCTATTGGATTTTATGGTTTCCTTTCTCATTATGTTCATCTTATTATGTATCAATCAATAATTAAAACAAAATCCTGACAATTATTTCTAGTAAAAATTTAAAAATGTAATTCAATAAAAAATTTCAATAAAAAAATTTTTTGATAGCTTTACAAAAAAACCTAACTTAAGAAGTATACCCAAACACTCTGTCTCAGAGGGGGCAAAAAAATCAAAGTGTTTCTTGATTCTTAAAGTTGTGGTACATAATGAAAAGGAAAAAACAGGAAAAACAATGTAATCATCTTTCATAAATAAATCCATTATTTTATTGTGGCCTAGGGAAAAAAAAAGAACTACTTTAAGAACCATTGAGAGAGAAAGGGATTTGTTGCTGTCACTGCTAAAACTTTATGCAATTCTCAGTATCACAGTGGGAGTAAATGAACTTCATATAAAAGATTTAGACGCAATGAATGGAGGTTAATTTATATCATGTGCCTATTTATTGCTCTGCAACTGTACAGTAACACTAGCCAAATTAGTGAAAGAAGGTGCAAAGAATGAAGAAGGCCTTTCTTTTTATTCTCCACATATTGTCAAGTGAATATATTCTAGTAGTCCCATGACCTGGAGTTTACCACAGACAGGGAGAACAGTGTGTTTGGTTTGGGCATGGTGTAATTTTAGAATGCAAGCTTTCTTGTATTGCATAATTTTAGAGTGAAAGCTTTCTTAAAGCTGCAACTGTCCAGTCTTGCAGATGCTTTAAGCTCTGATTAATCAAGGCTTATTGCTTTATCACCCTCAGTGTGTGTGTGGTGGATTAACTTATTTATTGTGAACTGTCAACCATGGTTACCATTAACTGCTCGTGTCGAGGGGACTAGGCACTCTTACCCTGCCCACCAGCCTGGATCTTACCCCTGACCAGTTGAAGAACAATAGAGGTATGAAGGTTTTAATGCACAGGCTATAAGTCATATTAGTAATAACAGAAGTGCAGTGATTTCTCCACCCTCCCCCACCTTCAACTGCTCTGGAAAGGCACTTCTGCTGTATATCTCTTTGGAAAGCACTGGTGATCTGAAGAAATGCTTCCTCTTGAAAGAACCCTTTTTATTCACAGTGGAATACTCTTGAATTTTGCAGATCGTCAAACACACACAAAAAGTTTTTTTTTAATAGTTGAGGAAATAAGCCTAAAGAAAATGTGTACCTAATCCTATTAGCTGACTTAATATAGAATTATTAAAAGGCTTGATATACAGGATTTAACACAATCTTTCTAGCAGGGTGTGATGTAATCTGTTTTTGTTCCTCAGCTAGCAGATGGCTTACCTTTAAGTAATTTCCAATATGTTAAGAGATCAAAAGCCATCCTCTCACCACCGAGGCAGTAATCGTTCTTCTCTGCTGGGGGTTGCTTGGTCCTGTGGTAGGGATATGCAAAGGCTCCTGGCATTTCCAAAGATAGAAGGGCGACATTTCTTCAGACTTTGAAGTTAATAATCCTTCAGAAGTTAAAAAACTGAGGGATTTTTCAAAACCCTTTTAATGTTCTATATGCCATGTGCAAAAGTAAATATCTGTAAAAAATCACGGAGCGCTGGTGCAAAGCTTGGAGGAATGCTCTACAGTCTCCCAAGTCATGGACTGGCGCAATCTGTCACTGCTGAGGGTGTGAATGGGTTATGCTTCCATCAAGTAGCGCTGTTTGGAGGATGTGATGTCTGTGTTAAATATTTTAAGAATGATGCTAGAAATAAATTCAGCGAAATTCATTGCCTGTGCTGCCGTTGGTGAACCGGAGCAGTGGCATTATGACAGGCCTATCCCTGCCATCCAGACATGACTCTTTCTAAGGCTGCGAGACTTTCAACTGCTTCCTCATGCATTTGTCCTGTTGTTGGAAATGATCTGTTGCTGAAGAGAGAGGGTAAATTTGCATTCAGGATTCTATTTGATCTTTACTGCTAGAGAGAAAAGTGTTTTATATCTCAGCAGTTTAATATGCTTCTAATGGACCCAGAGCCCACAGTCATTTTTTGTAAAATTATTTCATGTTTTCATGATGTGCTGAGTGATAGAACCCTGCTGAATTTTGAGTGCAGACAAACCTAAGTATCTCAAGGTTTGTTACCACCTTTGCTTAAGGCACTTGCTTTTGATACAGAGAGATTTAATTTTATTCTTTGGACCAGTTATTTTCATGCTGCTTAAAATGAGGGAAAAGTCCCAGTAAGAAAATATATTTCTAGCCACACAGGGAGCCCAAAGATTAGATCTCCTCTTAGAGATAAGATGGATTGTTTTAGCTTAAATGGCAGTCCCCTCTACTAACACCTCTTTTTCCTTTTCACCATTTTGGTTTATGCATTTGATGGCTAGAATGTTGACAGGCAGTTGATGGATAACTGAAAACCTAATAGTCATCAAGAGGGATAGAAGGAGAAAATATGAAATAGAGTTCCAGAGGCATGTGGAAGAGGTTTGCAGGCATCAAGTTTCATTTGGAAAGGAAGTAAGAACAAATGACACGGAACAAGAAAAATTAGGAAATGGGAACTTAAAATGCTCCAATATAATTTTACCACAACAAAGAAAATCACACATATATACAGACTACCCATTTTCCCAAAACAGACTCAATAAACTGTTTGGAGCTATAAGTAATATCTGCTTTCTGTTCTGACCTCAAAGTCCTCAGAATATTCTTCTCCCAACTATTCTACATAGTATTCCTCTTTTGAGAATTTTCTGTTATTTTAAGTACCTGGAAAGAAATGATCTAAAGAATTAAAATGAAACTTCTTCATATTAAAGGTAAGAACTGATAAAAGTTAGGCAAATGATTTATAATGACTCTTATACAAATCTCCCAGTGTTCATTGAGCTCATTCCTTCTTTCCAGAATAATTTCAACACCATTGCTCCCAATATTCTCTGGAATCTCTTTTCTTATCCTTTAACACTATTGCTATGTCTCTGCTTTCTTCTCTTCAGGATTAAAGGACTCATAGTTTCTTTAACCACACTTCATTTAAGGCCTCTCACTTATTTGTGGGTCTCTCCTAGGTTCATGGCATTCATTGTGAATGAGAGTATAGGATGTGGTCACTCAAGTGCAAGGTTGAGGCTATGGCAAGTGATCAGTTTATTCTTTCCTCAGTCATATGTCTGAAGATAGTCTGACTTTGAATGGAATGTCTAAAATCTAATCATTAATGCCTGAGGAGTTTGGGAAAAGTGAAATTTGGGAAGTCAGCTTGGATAGTAATTGCCCATCTTCTGAGCTGAGAGAGGTAAAGTAGTCAGCTCTCATAGGACAGGGTAAGTGAGATTGGTAGAAAAGTGGAAGGGTAGTCATGTAAAACAAAAAATCAAGCATAGAAACAAAACTAGAGTTATTGCTTAGTAATTCAGCATTGTCATAAGTGTTGTTATAGAACAGTGTGATCTATGACTTGTTTACTTTCAAAAATTGCTTAACACTGAAAGAAGAGTTGCTTAGTTCTTCTTCTACCCCCACCCAAAAGAGAGGACTCAAGGTTTAAAATTTCTGGGCTTCCTGTTCGGAGAAAGAAATGAGTTAGAGACTGAGTGGGAGGACTCTGTCCCTTAGGTTTCTATTCCTTGCAGCCAGAGCTGATCACCAGTCCACCCCGTTTGTCTTCAAGGAGGTTACAATTAGCAGTAATTAGCCAGTGCCTAATTATTCACCTCCCCTCCCCCATGGACATATGCCCCCACATCCCTGCTATACCTAAACCATAGTTAATCCATGAATCCATAAACCAATAGTGGATAATGCCAAATTGTATAAGATGTTTGTTGGATAATTAACCATCTAGTTTGGAAACATGGGATAATTTCAGATCATGCACTAATGTGACACTCAGCTCATAAGAAACTGTGATAATTCTCAAAGAGTTCTGGTTCTTGGAAGGAAAATATTGTATACACACAAGGCTAGCTCTCTTTTTGGCCCCTCAAGGCATAAAAATATTCTATCTCATGCCAGAGTATAGAACCATATCCTCTCCAAGTGATATGATCTTATAGAGTGCTGATAATTACCGACCTCCTTCCTCCATCTTCCTGTATCTCAGGCCAGGGAATGGGTTAATTTTCTGCACTCTGGACTCAGACTATGGATTCCTATTCTTGTTCTTTTGTTAAAAATATTGGGAAAAACCTCTACCTGTAGTGAGTGCAGAATCACAGTGCTAAGAAGGACCTTTGGAGGTCAATAAATTCATCTCTCTGCCTTTCTGTGGGACTGTGCCCCTTGCCACCCAGTTGAGAACTCCTGGGATTTTGAGGCAGTATAGGATGAATGTGGGGTATCTTCTGACTCCAGCACACAGTCAAAAATTCAACCCAACAGTGGAATGCACAGCACTTTCTATCTTCCTACTGTGCCCCGAGTAAAGACTTTTTTCACTTCATACATCATTCACAACTTGCTACAGGGATTTCACAAAGCCAGTACATACCCTTTACACAAAGAAAAGAAGAAAAAGAACAGGTCTAAGGAAAAAGGAAATAAATAAAGATGTGTCTGCCAAGTGTAGCTTTATCAACATGGAAATTAACAAGGCACAATGTAGTTGGGGATATTAATCAATTAAGCAAATGGAGTTTCTCATTCTATTCACACATTTGAATAAGTCTAGAGAATTTCAGAGTCTAAGATAGTAAGGAAGTTTCATTTTCTTCCTGGGCTCTGGTGCCCTAAGAAGCAAGGCAAAAGAAGGTGGAAATTGGAAGCTACCCTTCCCTTAGAGAGATCTGGTAGACAAATGCTAAGTTAGTCCCATCTGGCTTACAGAATCTCAGAGTCCTAGAAGAGGATGCCATGCGGAAGTTTGAGAGATACTGTCATTGCTGGGTGTGTTGCCCCCAATGACTGGAGGGAAGAGGTCCAAAGCACAGAAGAGGGAGGGACACCTCATTTGAGTCTTTGAATGTCCCAAGCCAGGACTTCCCACAAAAAGGTGAAAGAACAACTTATTTATTGCTAATGCCTGAGGTATTTTTCTTTTTCCACAAGGTGATGTCTGTGAGCATCAAGATTATTTTCTGAGTAATGAACACTTCTACTAAATTGTAATTGGAACCCCCATTCTAGTATTATTCTAATATTATTCCATATTGTATCATATCATATTATATATTGGTCGGGAATCATAGTAAATTAATGGGCAGATTTGCATGGAAGAAATTGAGATTTAGTCAGAAAAATTAATCACAGGATTACTAGTTTCCAAGTAGTGAATTAATTTAGGAAAACAGATAGGTTATTTTCATTGTCTTTTCCTCTTGAGAAATAAAAAATACTGATTTCTGAAGCTTAATGAGCAAAATCTGGGGCTGCAAGTCTGGCTTTGTTATTACTAAGTCATCTTAGGCACCAGTAGTTCACTCTGTTCTTTTCTCCACTAACAATCACCCATGTCCTTTTCCCTAAGGCTTTGTGAAGAAATGAGAGACAGGTTGTTTTCCATGTTTTGGTCCTAGACCTAAAGGCCCACTAAGGCGATGTCTACTGAGCTATAGACAGAGTCCAGAATCACCACTCAAGTTATTACAAACCGGTGCTGAGTATATAAGGTCCTAGGACATATCTGCCCTGTCACATGTCCTTGGCCTACTAGGCCTGGGATCCCTTGCCACACCACACTACACAGACCTACAAAGAACCTAGGTAATTGTATATGACCTCCACCTACTCAGCAAGGTCTGCCCTTTTCTTGATTCTTTGGTTCCTAATCCCCGTTTTTTCATGATCTTTTCTCTGGTCTCCCACATCCTCTCCTGACTCTGGGTTTGGAGCATCTATTCTGATTCTTCTTTCTGGATTATTAGAAAGCAATCCATAGGCTCCCCCCACCAACTCTGAGCTTGATCAACTCCCCTGACTTTGGAATTCTCACGGTT
Organism: Lontra canadensis; assembly: GCF_010015895.1. NCBI lineage: Eukaryota > Metazoa > Chordata > Mammalia > Carnivora > Mustelidae > Lontra > Lontra canadensis. The sequence goes on along the minus strand of NW_022630996.1, from coordinate 64,066,338 downwards.
CTGAACAGAGCTCCCTCCATTATACCAGCCCTGTGGGGTCCTATTGGCTCTGATCCCATTTGGCTAGAAAGGGAATTGGGATTTTCTGGCCTATACTGAACAGTTGGGGGAATAGAATGGAAACCTCTCAGAGAACTGACTTCAACTTCCCTTCCTCACTCAAGAGGTCAGTCCTATAACAGCAAACTGAAGATTAGAAGATCTTTGGGGGAGAACTAAACTCGCTGTGTCATTCAGTCATTTATTCAGTAAACATTTGTTGTTCCCATTGTGTGCCAGGCATTGTACTAGACTTAAATTGCTGATAGGTTCTATGTGTTTGTGCTGCTCAAGAGTTTATGCCAAATGCTTATCCCATATGGACAGACTTTGAATAAAATCACTGTGGAATGTTGTAATTTTATTTGGCCCACCAACAAAGTGCTTAATTATTGTCATGACCTAGATGCCAACAGTATGTTGCTCAGAAAGTTCACAACAACACTGCTTATAAAAAATGTTACATGTATTACACAGCTGTCATCATCAAGACAGTATGGTACTGACACAAAAAGACACATAGATCAATGGAACAGAATAGAGAACCCAGAAATGGACCGTCAACTCGAAGGTCAACTAATTTTCCGCAAAGTAGGAAAGAATATCCAGTGGAAAAAGAACAGTCTCTTCAATAAATGGTGTTGGGAAAATTGGACAGCCACATGCAGAAGAATGAAACTGGACCACTTTCTTACACCATACCTAAAATAAACTCAAAGTGAATGAAAGACCTAAATGTGAGACAGGAATTCATCAAAATCCCAGAGGAGAACACAGGAAGCAATCTCTTTGACCTTGGCTGCAGCAACTTCTTGCTAGACATATCTCCAAAGACAAGAGAAACAAGCAAAAATGAGCTATTAGGACTTTACCAAGAAAAAGAGGGGGGTTTTTTTTGGTCTTTTTTGTTTGTTTGTTTTTAAGATTTTAGTTATTTATTTGACACAGAGAGAGAGAGAGATCACAAGTAGGCAGAGAGGCAGACAGAGAGGGGAAAGCAGGCTCCCCGCTGAGTAGAGAGCCCAATGCAGGGCTCAATACCAGGACCCTGAGATCATGACCTGAGCCGAAGGCAGAGGCTTAACCCACTGAGCCACCCAGGCACTCCAAGACAAAGAGCTTTTGCACAGCTAAGGAAACAGTCAAGAAAACTAAAAGGGAACCTACAGAATGGGAAAATATATTTGCAAATGTCTTATCAGATAAAGGGCTAGTATCTAAAATCTATAAAGAACTTATCAAACTCAACACCCAAAAAACAATCTTGTCAAGAAGTGGGCAGAAGACGTGAACAGACATTTCTCTAAAGAAGACATACAAATGGCCAACAGACACATGAAAAAATGTTCAGCATCACTCGGCATCAGGGAACTACAAATCAAAACCACAGTGAGATACTACCTCACGCTGGTCAGAGTGGCTAAAATGAGCAATTCAGGAAACAATGGATGTTGGTGAGGATGCAGAGAAAAGGGAACCCTCTTACAGTGTTGGTGGGAATGCAAGCTGGTGCGGCCACTCTGGAAGACAGTATGGGGGTTCCTCAAAAAGTTAAAAATAGAGCTACCCTAAAACTCAGCAATTGGACTCCTAAGTATTTACCCAAAGGATACAAATGTAGTGATTTGAAAGGACACATGCACCCCAGTGTTTATAGCAGCAGTGTCCTCTATAGCTAAACTATTTAAAGAGCCCAGATGTCCATCACCAGATGAATGGATAAAGAAGACCTTTTATATCTATATATCTACATATTTATACATACACACACACACACACACACACACACACACACAGGAATATTACACAGCCACAAAAAAGAAATCTTGCCATTTGCAACGATGTGGATAGAGTTAGTGTGTATTATGCTAAGCGAAGTAAGTCAGAGAAAGACAAATATCCTATTATTTCACTCATGTTTAATTTAAGAAACAAAACAGATGAACATAGGGGAAGGGAAGGAAAATAAAATAAGATGAAAACATAGAGGGAAGCAAACCCTAGGAAGCAAACTATTCCACAGAGAACAGACTGAGGGCTGCTGGAGGGGAAGTTGGTGGGGGGATGGGGTAACTGGGTAATGGGCATTAAAGAGGGCACTTGAAGTAATGCAACTGATCAATCATTGAATTCTACCTCTGAAGCTAATAATGCAGTATATGTTAATTAAGTTGAATTTAAAGAAGTTTAGGTGTTTTTTTTTTTAATTTAAAAAATAAAAAATGTTACATGTAAACCTTGGCCAGAAAGCATGATGTCAGAACAATGTCCAATTCCATTATCTCTCTGTGTAATTACTTCTAGTTATTATTCTAGGATCTGCCTGATTCATGAGATGTCCCTATATGAGCCCAACAGGGCAACTCATCTCTTTATCACCATTGCGCTTCTGGATTCTAATATTCACTCTGTGTTTGATTGGCTTATCTGCCTTTTTCCTGGAAACTTGGTCAAGAGGAAATCCATGGTCACAAGATGATAGAACAGATATTTAAATCTCTTAGTACAAATGACTAGCTTTGTTTTCCTTTAGTTTACAGAAAAGAAAAGAGAAGAGAAAAGAAAAGAAAAGCATCATGGTTGCAATTGGGTAGTGTAGTTTATAATAGGACATACATGTTTGGGCTCTCTGCACGGAGTTTCCCTTAGAGGAAAAAGAAATTCACAGTAAGGAATAAAAATTCATGACAAGATGAGAGTAATAGTGTGTGTGCACATAAAAATGGGTTTTGAGTATCTGTCTGGTAACTTGGAAAGGTGACAAATCATCTAAGGCTTAGAAATGAGTAGGAATCCAATGATTTCACTTTAGAAACACTAAAACGGTTTATTTTCAGTAGTACTGCAGGTAGAGACCAACTTAATGGTAGTTCTTCGTAAAGACAATGTAGATTGCTTAGTTTAGAAACTGAAGAGAGAAATCCTTTAGATAAAAAGATTTATAGGGTTTTTATGGGTAGCTTCAGTCAATCAGTCATTATTCCCTAAGAAGTTTTTAATAACTCTCTGGTACCTTTTCTCTCTCTCTCTTTTTTTTTTCTCTCTGGTACCTTTAATGAAAACTTTCCTTAACAAAGATATTGTTACTTTAAAAAGACTAACTTTTTAAATGACAGACTTTTAAATACTAACTTGAAAGATACAGAGAAGATACTGAAAATCAATTGAAGAACCATAGGCATGTTGCCTTACTGTGATTGCTAGAGATTTGGAAGAATTCCTGCTCGAATTATGCTAGATTTGTAAAGATTTCCATAATAGTGTTTGGATTCAGACCATCTTTTGTTCAAAGCACTGAAACAGGCTTAAGGGGAGTATGCAGGAGAAAGACATGATTAGGACAGGCAGTTTTTTAAAAACTTTGACAGCAGAATGGTTCCCCAGGGGTAACTGACTACTTTTCCCCCACATATATCACTAAGGGAAATGTTGGTGTCTTCAAAGGTGAGCAGAGGGCTGTCCAACTTCCTGGGATATGAGAGGAGGAAAATACCACTGAAACCCCAGCTGTTCTCTGTTAGTGTTCCCATCATTGCTCCCAAACTAGACTAACAGGAACAGGTGTTTGTAATGTCCACTATTTTCTATCATTAGGGTCTCTTTTATAAGGTCACTAATCCCATTCATGAGGGCTCTGCCCTCATGAGCTAATCACCTCCCAAAGGTCCCACCTCCAAATATCATCACATTGGGGATTAGGTTTCAATATATGAGTTTGGAGAGGATACAAACATTCAGTCTATAGCAGCAGTATGTTTTTCTTCAATGAACACACTCCCAAAAGGTTGACACAAGAAAAATCAGTAACAGCAGAAATAATAAACGGGATAATAGAAGAAAAGATCTTGCTGATAATATTAAAATAGTTTGAAAGCCTAAGAACATACCCATAAGAAATTTTCAAGACATATGTGAAAACAAGAATTTTTAAGTAAATGAAGTTATATACAATGTTCACAGAAGAGAAAACTCTCTGTAGTTCAGTAGCTCAGTCATGCCTGCAGAAACTTGGCTGTAAGCGTGAACCAGCCAGCTGTGGTCCACCCCATCATGGGAGAGCAATGCTAGCTCTAGGGTTCAGAGTAGGTCAGACTCAGACTACAGAAGAATCTCACATTCAAAAGAATTAGAGGCAGAATGTAAAATATGGTTATTACCTGGCTTTCTGCGTGATGAGACATAAAGGGAAAGTAAAATTCCCTGATCAATGTCTGTGTCTTAATGTTTAAAATTTTAGCTTATTATGTTTTTAAAAAGAATCAAAGTGCAGTATTGTCCAAAAGGAAAAATGGCTCTAACTTTAGCAGAATCTAAGACAAATGCCATGCCCTACTAGATAGCAAAACAATCATAAAACTCTAGTGGTTGAAACAGTGTGGAATCATCACTAGAATAGACAAATAAGTGGAAAACAATAAAGAGTTAAACATGTCTATGTAAATGAGATCACATTTAACACTTGGCAGAATATTCATTTATTTATTTTATCATCAATTTAAGTATATTTACTAAGATAGGCACGAATTATGAGGCGTCAGGCATTCTATTTCTCTTCTTGCTTTGTCCCCAAATTATAGGGTTAGAATAATGGGTTCAGTTGAAAGAGAAATACACTGATTGCCACACTGGCTTATTTAATATTCACTCTGTATCAATAAAAAAATATGTATTTTTTATTTTCTCTATATTCAACTTTCTTCTATTTTTTATTTATAAAAATTAGATTTAACTAATAGTGCATAGGGTTTCTAAGAAAGATAGAAATTTATCTTGTGACACTATATTCCCACCAAACTGGCAAAAATTAAGTCTGATAACAGCAAATATAGGTGATGATATGAAACAATGATAACTTTCTTACATTCCCTGTGGAAGGGTAAATTGATGCAATTACTTTGACATTTTCTAGTTACATTAAATATATGCATAACCCATGACCCGGCAGTCCCACCCCTAAGGTGGGAATAGGTGTGTAAGTGTACCAGGAAAAATGTAGAAGAATGTCTACAGCAACATTATTTCCAAAATATACAAACTACTTGCATTCCCATCAACAGCAGAAGGGATAAAAAGTTACTCTATAGCATACAATGAAATATTTTACAGCAATAAAAATAAATGACTCTCAGCCACATGCAACTGCATGATATCAAGCGATAGAAGCTAGACACAAAAGAACACTTACAGTATGAATCTATTTATATGAAACTCAAAAACAGGCATTATCTCTACACATCTCTACACTCTAGGGGTAGATAATTCGGTAGCAAAAGTATTAAGAAAAGAGAAGTGATAATCAGAAAATTCAGAAAAGGGGTAACCTTTGAGGGAAGGAAGGATATTGGGATTGGGAAGGAATACATGGGAGCTTCTGGGAAATTGATAAGGTTTCTCCTTTCCTTTCCTATCCCATCCTTTCCTTTCCTTTCTTTTCCCCTTCCCTTCCTCCTTCCCTTCCTTCTTCTCTTCCTTTCCCTTTTCCCTTCCCTTCCTTTCCCTTCCCTTCCCTTTCCCTTTCCTTCCCCTCCCTTCATAGTTGACATACAATGTTAATTAGTTCCAGGTATACAACATAGTGACTGGACAAGTTTATACATTATGCTTTGTTCATCACAAGTGTAGCTATCATCTGACCCCATATGCACTATTACAATACCATTGATTATTTTCCTTATGCTGTGCTTTTTTTTTAATTTTTATTTTTTATAAACATATAATATATTTTTATCCCCAGGGGTACAGGTCTGTGAATCGCCATATGCTGTGCTTTTTATTCCCATGATTTATTCATCCCATAACTGGAAGTTTGTATCTCCCCTTCACCCATTTTACCCATCTCCCACCCCTATCCCCTCTGGTAACCACCAGTTTGTTCTCTGTAGGGATATTGGTCATGCTCTCTTGCTCTGGTTTATAGTCACACCGGTGACACTTATTAAACACATTTTAGATTTTATCACTTTTCTACACGTGTGTGATATTTAACAATTCTGTAAATAGTTCAAAAATAAGTCACACATTTTGGGTGTTTTTTCTTGGGGGGTCAAGGGCATATGTCTCTGGACCATGACTTTTCTTTCCCTGTGGTTGGGCTTCCCCTGAGGCTCAGAACAACTCATAATTCAGACTCACTGCGTATAGCAGTCCCTGTTAGGAAATAAATAACTCTTGGTCCTGAATACTTCTCAGTTCACATGAAGCTGAGCTAACTCAGCATTCTCTATTTTAGAAATTTGGATTTATTTCTCCTCATGGGATATAGCATGAGTCTGTAATTGACTTTTTTTTTTCCTTACTATACTTCTAAAATGAATCCAGGCTGTTTTGAAATATATTTTTGATCTAGTGAAATACTAAGTAATATCAATTAGATATTCTGAGTGTCATCTGTTTGTTATCATTTAGTAATGTGATATGCCTTGTATGTCCACTTTGGGGCTTTTAAAAAAATTTCTGTATTCACCACCATTGCAAAATCAATCAAATGTGAGCAAAAGCAAAGGCAACTTGAATGACCCAAAACCAAGATTTGAGCTGCCAAAACAAGCAGTAAAAATTTTTTACTAGCTCTAGTAATTTTCAGAAAGATAACAGTTATAAACTTTATTTCAAGTAAGTTTCTGAAAGATCTGGAAACATTATTATCATGCAGATTGTATAGAACTTTATGTCCCCTGGTTATTCACAGATGCAAATTATCATGCAGTTGGAAGCATACTGGTATATATTGCAAAGATATTCTGATATTAGTAATATGCTGCCTTTGTTACTTTAGGGTCAGTCTGCTCATTCTTTCCAAAGAAAGAGCCTTACGGTTTGTATTCTTCCACATGGGAAATGATCAGGTAAGAATTTTTCAAACACACTCAACCCGTTAACCACACTTCCTTCCAGAAAATGAAGTTTTTGTACGGAGACAGGCAAAAAGTCACTTTTTTCTTATATATTTTGGAATTACTTGATTTTGATTAAAAGAGTATTTCATAATTATATTTCCCTTCATATTTAAATTTTATATAAAAATCAAGATTAAAATGAAATTGATCAGTTATCCCCATTGCACCTCCTCCTTTGCAGGGCTGGCTCCATTGTAGTCTTCATGGGTCAGTTTAAAAGCTATCTCTTTGTCTCTGAAACAGGTTCTTCCCATTATTTTCCTTGTGGTAACTTTTTCTTCCATTGTGTAGCATTTATTACATTTTTAAAATCATATTTATTTTAATGTTTATCTTGTTGTCTGCCCCATTGACTCAAATCCCTGTTACGGTAGCTACAGAGTCTATTTTATTCACTGCTTTATAGCCAGTGCCTACTCAGGTATTTGGTGAATGGATGAATAGATGAATGAATGACTCAATGAATGAATGACTCAATGAAACTACCAGATGAAAACTACCATCTTATTCTATTGGACAAACTATGACATTTTAAATCCAAGTATCAATGCATCCTTGTATTACTTTGCTGAATACTTGCTTATAGCTTTAAAGGGAGCAAAACACTGGCAATCAGCATTATGGCCTCCATTTGGCTGTTGAATAAACCCACTGAGTTAAAGCAGGTTCCATCCTAGGTCAGAGAGGCCATTCTCCTTTCCTGACTCTGTCTGTCATCTTACACAGCAATACTCACCATCATCTTTCTCCTCCAAAAAACAACATAATGAAGATAAATAGGCATTTTACAGACAGGTAATCTTATGATAACAGATCCCTGTTATTTACACCACCAAAGCTATTTCCATGGCGTCTTGCCTGCTTCTATCGGGAGTCAGATTCGGTCAGTCCATGATCATTAAGGCTCTGAGAACAGCTGTCCATGACTGTTGGGGTTCAGATTATAGGATCTCATTAACTCGTTCTCCTTGCCTGCTTCAAGCCTTTTCTTTAGGACCAACACCTATTATTTCAACTTGCTTGGTATCAACAGGACCAGAGACAAGAGTTTTGTTTTACCTGCTTCTGGTCAATAATCATTTTAAAGTATATGCTAAGTAAATAACATTTATTGAAAATGTTGCTATAAAATACAGAATTGTTTCATATCTGAGTAACTAATTTTTGTTTAAAACTTCCTACTTAATCTAGTTAAGAATGACAGTTAAAATCTTGGCTAATCTTCAATTCAATCTTCAAAGTGTGTAAAATATGAAGAAATTAATAAAACTCCAAGGAAGTCATATTGTTTTATTTTGCCTTTTTAAAAAAGGGTTTATTTATTTATTTTAGGGGGTGAAGGGTAGAGGAGTAGGGACAAGCAGAGCCCTGCACTTAGTGAGCCTGAAGTGGGGCTTGATCCCAAGACCCTGAAATCATGACCTGAACCAAAATCAAGAGTCAGTTGCTTAACTGACTGAGCCATCCAAGTGCTCTAGTGTTCCTTTTTTTTTTTTTTAAGTTTAGTAATTTATCTGAGGAATGAAAATGGCCTGAGTGTTATTAAAACCATATGGATCTACTTGGGGTTCACTCAGCTTAACAGGTTTAGCTTAGAGAGTAGGCCAGCATTTTAGTTCTTCAAAGTATGAATTGCAAGGGCATACTGATCTTCCACAAGAGTCTAATATGGACATGTGAAGGGTGATTGGAGAATGTTCTAGGACAAGGGGGAAATATGTGTGTCAAGGCCTTGAGGAAGAGAAAACATGGAGGAATCAAGAAATAAAAAGAATACCACATGCTGAAGAATATGAGGGAGGAGTGGAGTTAGAAAAAGGTCAATGTAGGTAGAGGCCAGATTATGCATGGCTTTATAGAGTATGTTAAGCATGTGGCTCTTCAACCGTAAAGCAAAGGAAGGACTTTTGAATGGTTTTAACCACATATGAAGGTAAGAAGGTAGGACTGTGATGAGATTTGTTTTTTGGCAAGATACATAGATTGGATGTGAGGGATTAGTAAAAGTGAAGTTGAGATACTATTGCAGTGCCATGGTAAGAAATCATGTCTGGATTGGGATATTGACTATGTAGATAAAGGAAAATGGGTATGAAAGGATTGAGGATACATTTAAGAAATAAACATCTATATTACTTGTTAATGAATTGGGTATGTGGTACAAGGAAGGAGGAAGTATCAAGAATGACTTCCACAGAGCTTTTCAGCAACTAGGTGAATATTAATACCATTCACCAAGAGAGATCACATTGGAGAGAACTACATGTGAAAGAAAATATAATGAATTTAGGCTTACACATAATGAGTTTGAGAGCCTTAGATCCAAGAGAAAATGTTGCATAAGCAGTTAGATATCCACTTAGGGCTCAGAGGAGACTTCTGTCATCAGCACTGGCAATTCAAGTCATGGGGAAGGATGAGATGGCCTGGCAAAAGAGTATAAAATGGAAAAAGAGGTCTTGACACTGACCTCTAACCAACTCTAACATGTAGTGGTTGGAGAGGAGAACTGGCAAAGAGGCTGATTAAGAGCAGACAGAGAGGGGCGCCTGGGTGGCTCAGTGGGTTAAAGCCTCTGCCATCTGCTCAGGTCATGATCCCAGGGTCCTGGGAATGAGCCCTGCATCGGGCTCTCTGCTCAGCAGGGAACCTGCTTCCTCCTCTCTCTCTGCCTGCCTCTCTGCCTACTTGTGATCTCTGTCTGTCAAATAAACAAATAAAATCTTAAAAAAAAAAAAAAGAGCAGATAGAGAGGTAAAAGGAAAACCTGAAGAATGGGGAAGGGGAGGAGGGAAATAGAAGCCAAAGAAAGAGGGTGATTCAAGATAGAAAGAGTAATCAATGGCAAAGGGGTGGGTGTTAATGCTGCTGAGCACAAAATAAGGTGAGAACTGAAAATTTTCTGCTGAATTTAGCAGTATCATGGTCACAGGTAATTCTAGAAAGAGCCATTTTGTTGGAGGAACAAGGGCCAAAAATGAAATGGGTCTTTAATGGAATGTGAGGAAATGTGAGGATATAGAGTCTTGACAAATTTCATTGTGCAGAGAAAGGGAGAAATGGTGGGTAAAAGGAAAAACATTAAATAGGATTTCTTATTATTAAATGGGAGAGGCCAGAGGGTATTTAAATATTGGTGGCAATAGTACAGTTAAGAGGGAAGGATTGAATAAACAGGAAAGAAAAGGATTCACTTGTTATATCGTCTAAGGACGAATGCTGCTGCTGGTACCATCCTGAGCTAATTGTAGACTCCCCCTATACCTTTCTTCTTGGCTATTGGCTAAGACTACAGAGAAGAGTCCCTCTATCTGCAAAGCATCACCTCCAGGTTCAGCCTCCTGAACTAGCAAGGCCAAGCCTCTTGCTGATCCTTCAAACGTCAGTGAACTCTTGTTCCCTGAGCTTAGTTCAGTCCAGCACTCCAGATTTACTTCTCCTTTGCTCCATGACCACAGCCACAACCAGTGGCTTTAGCCACATATTCTGGGAGCTCTTCCTGTGTTACAGCTCTAGGCTTTTCACTTGCTCAGGATGGGAAGTGAAAGGAATAAATACTAAACTCACAAAATATCAGTGCTTGTCTGTTCATTAGTTCAATGGCTGAAAATATTTGCCCTATTTCACGGTGAGGGCCCATTATCAATTGCTTACTCCATCTTAAAGAACACCCAACATCAAGGACAACCTAAAGTTGTAAGTCAGATGTTGTATACTCTTGAGATTCCCAAGCCAGGGCCCTTCCTATGCATGCTTCTTGGGTTTTCCTTTCAGACTTCTTTCTAGCTAGGTTTCCATTAAATTTAATATGGCTGTCATTCCTCCACAGAAATCTAATCCCATCTGTTTCACGTTTCTTTCTGGACCTTTTAATGTCCTAACTTACTTTTTTGGAGAAAATATTGAAAGCTGAAAGTAATAGATAAAGATTTGTGTTCAGGAAACAAGCTGTCAGCACAGATGTATGGTATAATTTTTACCAAAAGTTCAATATTACCTTAATGTGTATTCAGGGGAAAAGCAATAAATATAATGTTCACTCTAAATGGGATCATAAAACAATTGAATATTTTCATAGCTATTTACCCATAGCTATTTGGTTTGAGGCAGTTTTACACTATCATTTCTGATTCTTCTGTGTTTACTATTGGTGTTTTAAAATGAAAGGAAGAGAGAAAAGAAGGGAGGAAGGGAAGCAGAGTAAAGGATTCTGCTTCACTTTCCCCCCTAAAAAGCTAACAAGCACATAGGCATCCAGTTTAAAAGTCCAGAATCCTGTGATATTTCCTTTGGTTTCATCTCTGCTCACCTCATGCTAAGAGGTAGCACAATACCTCATGATCATGGATTTTGGAGACAGATAAATCTGGGCTCAAATACTAGCTCCATTGTTCACCTTCTGTGAGACCTTGGACAGTTTTCTAATTCTCTGAGCCTCAGTTTCTTCATGAAATATTTAACAATGTGAAACTTGCTGGGTCACTGTGAGGATCACATAAGATTAAGTGTGCAAAGTGAATTACATATCAATAAATGGCAGCTATTGTTGCAAAATGGACCGAGACCTAACAAATGCATGCTGGTCTATTTCCTTTATGAGAGAGGAGCCTAATTGGACTGAGAGCCACCTGCAGATGGAGCCATTCATAATAAGTGGAGTTATTCAGACTCAAGTTGTGACTCTCATAATGGAGGGGGCCAAATGCTCCTTAGCATGATGATGTCAGCATTACGGTTTCCCATGAAATATGCTTTCTTCATATGAGACTAGTTGGTGAGGTTGTGGAGTGGGGCTGGAGGGAGTGTGCAGTGAGTGAAAATGAATGCTTGCTTTGATGCATATGCTTGCTTCTTGGGGCCAGAGGAAATTTGCCACAATTCTTGGTAGTAGAGAAATTGAATTAAGGCACTTTCTTTCTCTTCAGTGTGTAAATTTAGAGCATGCTTATTCCCCTTTGGAGTCTGCAAAGCCTGGAAAGCTTGAGTTCATGACACCAGAAAGAATATAGAGGAGGAAACTCCAGTGAAGAGCAGTAGAGATTCCAAAAGGATGGATGTGAACACTAGACTGGGGGTGTCTAGAAGGAGCTATTAAATGACAGGAGAAGAAATTGGGGAGAGTGAAAATGGGTTAGAAAAGAGGGATACTTCATGTATACCTTCCTTCTGAAGGTTGAATCTCTAAGTGCCCATCATACCCTTTTACGGTAGAGAAACAAAATCTGGTGTTCCCAGGTGATATTACTCAGTGAGAACTTTTCTGACCTTTTCTAAAAGGAATGTGTGTTCTTTCTTTGAATTTTGGTGTTTGTGTTTGGTTTGAGGAAGACTAGCTGGGCGAGGAATCTTTGAGACAGGAAAGGTCATTATTTCCCAATCACCCTGAAAGGGGTTTCCTGGCCACCCTACCAAACATCCATGTTCCCACATGTTGTTGCTCTCCACAAAGGGATGATGAGCCCCTTGTGGCTGAGACTACTTCACCAAACAAGATAGAATTTCCCTATTTTCTTCCACAACCCACCATGAGAGAGAAAAGGATGGGGCTCTATCAAGTCCAGGATTTTATATTGAGAGTTCTCCCTTGATGTGCTTTGTGAACCTTTCTTTCTGACAAAGTATAACATTCCAGCTATGCTGTTTGGCATTACTATCCTCCTCCTGCCTACCTTTACTTTACAGTCCGAGCAGCCTGTCCTCTTTAATCCCAAACCTTGGTGACTCTTCTCATTCCCATGCAACATCCCTACCTTTCCATTTCTTGTTAGCCAAGTATAAATCTGCATTTAGTTATTACATTTCAACTAAATACACACATACTTATTATATCCCTCTTTCTTCTCATCCTTCCCCTGGGGAGAGTTTTGGGGATCAATAATTGTATGTGTGTGTACCTTGGCATGCGCACGTGCACGCACACACACACACACACACACACACACACACAATCCGTGTAGAAATAGAGACCAAAATAGCAGGGAGTGGACTACATTAGTGGGTATTAAGAACATGGGAGTGAAGGTAAGAGAGAAGCGATTTATCATTGATACAGAGTCTTTGAAGTGATGGATGGGTAAAGAGAAATTTTAAGTTATTTGCTGTGTGATACACTCTTTAAATCCCATGCCACTCATTCAAGAATACCTTCGGAAGTCATCCACATAACTCTTCTAAGTCTCCTAAAATTGTATTTGAGTTTTTATCTGGTCATATTGTAGTAGAATGAGATCTCAAGGGGGTTATTCCATATTTGTGTTAAAGTTAGGTATAGGCCAGGGTAGCTGGGTCAGAGGCCAAGATAATAAAGGGCCAAAGGACAATGATGAAAATAATTCAGGACCAAAGCCCAGAAAAGAGTGATTTTAAGGGGGCTTGGAACCCTCCAATGGCCAGACCACATGTGGATCAAAGATCCTAACTACTAAATGGGGGAAGGTATGGTGCCTAGCAGACCTTCTAGACCTACAGTTTGCTGTAAATCCCTTAAATTGTTGGCACCAATCCTAGATTTGTTCCACTAATCCATCTTCTGGATCAGAGACTTCACCAGGCCTGATCCTAAATCATAATCAGGAGTGTGAGGCCAACGTTTTCAGCTTCCTTTTAGACATCCTACTTGGTGACCTTTTTCAGACTCAGCATATCCAGAACTGAACCCTATCAAATCCCTTGTAGCTTTGTTTAGGTTATCAGTCACCTAGGTAACCAGGAAAGAAACACTGATTCCTTCTCTCCCTCACTCTCCATCTCTAACTAGGCCATTAGTTCAGTTGTTACTATTCCCAAAAGCTCACTTTCTAATACCCTTTTTTCTTGAGCAATTCCCCTATTTTACATCCTCACCACTGGCTTCCTAACTAGTTTCTCAACTGTAATCTTCATTGTCCATTTTACACCTACAGTGTCAGCAGAATGATTTTTCTAAAATACTTCAGTGGCTCCTTTTGTCCACAGGATCCAGTCTAAACTTATTAACAAGTTTCATAATTTATAGCCTGCACTATATACTTCCCTTTTGGCCTCATGTCCCATCACTTTTCCTCAGTGCTCTTTTTGAGATAACACTGTTATTTCACACTTCATATTCTTTCATATCTCCCAGCTGTGATTTCTACCCAGAATGTTCTTTGCTCACCTTGTCTGCCTCCAAGTTTTGACTCAGATATTACTTTCTCTGAATCCTTCCTTGATGCCTCTCTACTGAAGTCAGTTTCTGTCTCCTCAGTAATCCCATAGCACTTTTGACTGTAAGGTGGCACAGACAAGAACTATATCTTATTATTTATTTTTGGATCCTTGTATGTAAAAATAGTACTACTATGTAGATGTTATTCACTACTTATTGAGTGATTAAATTTGTTACTATATCTGAGACACCATGGACTTGTTTCTACATGATAATAAGTTATTAAGATAGTTAAAAACTAAACAAAGAGCAAGCTAGGAATAGAAAGATGCTTTCTTAACCTGATAGATTAAAAGCTAAAAAAGTCTGTAACTAACATTATGCTTGCTGGTGAAATATTGAGGGCTTTCCCCCTGAGGTCAAGAATAAGACAAGGATGGGGGCACCTGGGTGGCTCAGTGGGTTAAAGCCTCTGCCTTCGGCTCAGGGTCCTGGGCTCAAGCCCTGCATCAGGCTCTTGGGAGCCTGCTTCCCCCTCTCTCTGCCTGCCTCTCTGCCTACTTGTAATCTTTGTCTGTCAAATAAATAAATAAAATCTTAAAAAAAAAAAAAGAAGTAAGACAAGGATGTACACTATTACCATTGCTCTTCAATATTTTACTGGAGACCTAGTCAGTACAACAGAGAAAGAAAAAGTAATCATAATATATATAAAAATACATTAAGCTGTGTGCTGGAGGTTGGTATACTTTATGCACTACATATATTTTTATCAAATATATAAATCAAATATATATGTGTATATTTACACACACACACACACACACACACACACAACCCTAAACTAAACAGAGGCAAAGGAGTTATCTTCAAATGTTAACTTCATCATTCTTTTTGAACTGGGCTTGTATCTATTGTTCAATGTCCAGTCAAACATTAATACTTTGTATTTTTAGGATTATTCACTATAGCTTTCAGTACTACAGTATGTGGTAGTGCCAGAAACAGGGCAGCTGGGCTGATTCCTTACAGAGAGAAATTGGTGAAAAATCTGATTTTTTTTTTCCTCCTAATTTCCTACTAAGACAACTGCTTTTTCCCTCTATTTTTCTAGTTGAGATATAATTTGCATACCATATGATTCATCCTTTTAAAGTGTAAAATAGTTTTAAATATATTCACCACTGTCCAATCCCAGAACATTTCATCACCTCAAAAAGCAGCACTGTACCCACTAGGAGTCCTCCCCATCCTCCACTCGCCCACCTGACCCTTGGAAAGCATTAAACTATTTTCTCTCTCTCTCAGTTTGCCTATTCTAACATCTCATACAAATAAAATTATGCAATTTGTGGACTTTTATGAAAGACAGCTGATTTTAAAGGAAAATAAATAAGATTGTGTAGTGGAGTTTATAACAGATGAAGAAGTTAAAGGAATGACAATAGTAGCATAAAGATCTAGTGTGGGGGTGGAGCAGCCTCAATATGGTCCCACAAAGATGTCTATATCCTCATCTCTGGGACTTGTGAGTAGGTTACATTGTACGACAAGAATGAAGGTCACAGATGGGATTGAAATAGGGAGATCATCCTGGATTATTTGAATAGACTCAATCTAATCATATAAACTCTTTAAAGTAGAAGAATGAGACAGAATGGGTCAGAGAGATATCATGGGAAAAGTTCTCAATTCACTGGTGGTTGCTGGCCTTGAAAAAAGAGGAAGATGGCTACAAACCAATGTAATAGCCTCTAGAACAGAACAGTCCTCAGTTTACAGTGAGTGAGAAAATGAGAATCTTGATCCTACTACATTACTGAATTCTGCCAACAACCTGAATGAGTAAGTAATGGATCTCCACCAGAGCCTTCAGAAAGGAACAGAGCCTTGCCAACACTTTGGTTTTAGCTAATTGAGATCTATCTCAGAGTTCTGGCTTACAGAGCCAGAAGATAATAAATCTGCATTACTTTAGTCTCCAAACTTGAGGTAATTTGTTATGGCAGCAATAGAAAACTAATACCAAGTGTTGGAAAGAATATGTAGCAACTAGAAGTGTCATAGATTCTAATAGGAGTATAAAATGGTACAACCACTTTGGAAAACAGTGTGACAATTTTTTATATAGTTAAATATAAACTTACCATGTGACTCAGAAAACCAACTCTTAGGCATTTACCCAGAAGAGAAAACATGTCCACAGAAAGTCTTTTGTATGAATATTCATTGCAGTTTTATTCATAATAACCTCAAACTAAGAACACCTTAAATATCCATCAACAGATAAATGGTTATTTATACATTTTGGTATACTCATACAAAGAAGTATTACTTAACAATAAAAAGAGAGAACTACTAATATAAGCAACAACATGGATGAATCTCAAAAATACTTAGCTGAGCAAAAGAAGCCAGACACAAGAGCACATGCTAGTTCTCCCCACCTCACCCCATTCATGTAAAGATACAGAACAAATGAAACTAATTTGTAGCAATAGAAATTAGAATTCCTAGGGCAGGAGGTGGAATGGAATTGCTACAGAGGGGCATGAGGAAACTTTGTGAGGTGTTGGAAATGTTCCATATGTTACATAGTTACATACGGTAAAACAAAACTCATCAAACTGCATATTAAAATGTGTACATTTTATTGTGTATAAATTATAAAAGAGTTGATAATAAAGTGAAACATGCTAGATAACATTATACTTGACATAAAAACTTGGCTGTACATAGGCAGAAAGACAGAGGTGTTATCCTAACTCTGACATTAACCTATGTTACTTAGAACAAAACACTTAACTTCTCTGAACTCCTCCAGTCTCATCAGTAAAGTAACGTATTGAACAAATCAGAGGTTCTCAACCTGGCTGCACATTAGTGTCATCTGGAAAACTTTTAAAAAATACTGATAATTGGGTTACATGCCCAAGATTATCATTTTAATTGTCCTTGATGTTGGGCTTGAGCACTGGCATTTTTTTTTCCAGAAACTTCTTAACTGATTCTAACATGCATTGGTGTGAGAATCAGAGCTGTAGAAAGTTTACAGAAGAAGTCAGCAATTTTGTTTCCATGGAAATTGGCCTCCATTCTCTAAGAATACATCATTGATTATTAGACTATGCCTTAGAAATTGTGAAAATGTTGGAAAAGATGCCTAAAAAGATAATATATGTCTTACATTTTGCCAAAATACCAGATGGAGAGTCATTTTCCGTGAAGAACAAATATTCAGTAACCAATCCCAGCTTTCTCCACCACTATCCCAGAACAAATGGATACAAAAGATATATTATCTGGTTTATAAAAAGCACCTTCAAAGATTAAAATAATCAGAATATACTTGAATTTTCAAGTTTTGAATTTGCACTAGTTCAAATTTCCATTTTTATATACCATTTTATAGACTTAACTAGTTAGGAAGCTCTTTCTTGATGGCCTGTTCAGGAAGCAATTTTCTTTAATTTCTGGGCTCTTAAAATGATTGAGGCATCTACAGAAGAACCTTCTGTGCTAGTTCTCAGTGAATCACCCAAGAAGACTCCTGAGTTTCTCTGACATTTTGAAGTGAGTCAAAAGGCAATCCAATTTGGTAATTCAGAGAGTGATCATTTTCTTTGTGGCTTGTCCAGATGCCCTGTCTCCCTTATTTTTTTATTGACCACTGTTTGTCTATTTCTCCATTGGAAGAGAGGCATGGACACTTGAGGGAAACCAGGTCATAGTTAAACAAATCTGTTTACTTGGCAAATGGCTCCATTTGTTAGAAGAATTGGAACTGGTTTTTTAAATAGTAGTTCTAGAATTACCCTAAAATCATTTATGAAGCTCTCCATATCTTGATGCTATTGATGTGTGTGTGTGTGTGTGTGTGTGTGTGTGTGTGTGTTGGGGTGGGGGAGGGGAGAGAGATGTTTATGATAAACAGTAGACTCAACAGTTCTAACCTGAAACATGGGACTGATTTTATTTTTAAAAACTGTTATTTGCCAAAGTAGGTGTTTTAAAATTTAATTTGCTACCTCTTAGTCATGGAGTAGCTGTGAGTACAAGTCAATGTCATTCTTTTTAAAAATTATCCCAGTGGGGGCAATCAGGGTCTTGGGGAAAAAACCCCACACTGGTACAACAACATATGGTCTACCAAATTCACAATTGAGTGACTTTTCTTGCAGCTGTGGTTCAAATTATAGGCATTTCAGATGCTTAATGGTGACTTTAATTTACTGTGAGGAAGTGTATGCTGAGCATCTGGAAGGACATGCTTTTACTTTAATCATTTTGATTTAGGTGACAGTAATTACAAGTATCATCATGGTCTGTAGAGAAAACATTGGTTTTACTGTTACCTGCCAGGACTTGTTTCCAAATTCCATCAGGACATTTTTTTTTCTTGGACCAAAAGGGGTTAAATATCACACACACACATACACACACACACCCCACACACAAGTTAAATTGCTGTTTTAAAAGTTCCTTTGCTCCATAAGTGTCTGGCATAAGCATGGATTCATTATAATTCGAATTGGTGAATTTACTTAGCCAATTTGATAACATGTTAAAAGATTAAGAATAGTGGTATTTAAGGTACCTTTAAAAAGCATTCAGGGACGCCTGGGTGGCTCAGTTGGTTGGGCGGCTGCCTTCGGCTCAGGTCATGATCCCAGTGTCCTGGGATCGAGTCCCACATCGGGCTCCTTGCTCAGCAGGGAGCCTGCTTCTCCCTCTGCCTCTGCCTGCCTCTCTGTCTGCCTGTGCTCACTCTCTCTGACAAATAAATAAAAATCTTTAAATAAAATAAAATAAAATAAAATAAATAAAAAGCATTCATCTGTCCTGGAGATTTAATAGCTAAATAGGTATAGCAACTTAAAAGTCATTGGAGTAACATAAATTACTTCTGTCTTTGACTATGCAGTAGTTTTGTGAAAACTCCACTAGCTATCCTGCCAAGAAGTATAGTACAGAATGGAGCAAATGCCTTGCTCTTAGCTCTTAGGTTATTCTGTTTCCTGTTTTAAAGGCATAGAATTAAAAAGATTAGAATAATCATTTAACTCAAATCCAAAGAAGAGATTTAAACTCAAGATCAAAATACCTCAAAGAAGACTCTTCAAACTAGAGGGAAGATCAGGGAGATAGGAATAAATACACTTCAGTATGGAGATATAAATAAGCTTGTGTGACACACTGTAAGTAGTCAATAAGTATTTATTGAATGAAGGTGAGAATTCCAACCAATCAAAACTTCGCAGAAGTTGTTTGTATAACAGTTCCTATAGTTTAAAAGTATCTTACAAATATGAGCACCTTAATGGTTTAAAAAACAGGTAAAATCCTCTAAATATAGTTCTCTACTGAAAAGATCCAACTCTGTTGCTCTGCCAGTATAACTTTATACCTCCGGACTCTCTGAATGTCTTTCTTCAATGGTAGCATGAGGACCATAACATATTTTCTTTCTACATCACCAGATTGTGGTGAAGATCAAATGAGCAGATAGCAATGCTTCATAAACTAAAGGGAGTTGAAAAATGCAGTGTTCTCCATATGATCTTATTTCTATTTTCCCACAAAGGATGGTTCATTTTCCTCTGTCCTCTACCACATACATACTGATAAATGTATTAGATCCAGACACTGTTTCTTCTGGACCTTAAGAATAACAATGTTTTCAGTAATGGGGTCATTTAGAGAAATTGTACTCAATTACTTCAGAAATGATCGCGCCAAGTCCTGTTCATTTGGGGTTGTTCTTTCTAGGGTTATCTTCTTTGAAGCAATTTCTGTCTTTGTTAGCAGCTCCTTCCAAGGAGAGATAGCAGAAATTAAAGGACCCAGTGTCATGTTTTCTTAGAGTTCAAAAGGGCATTAGAGACATCAGTCCAGAACCTCCTGTTATTCTTAAGCATAAGGTCAAGTAGAGAAAATTTCCTCGGTTATAAGAGAACACATCTGCATATAGCAATACTAGGTGTTCCCCCCAGATCTCTGTCCAGTACTGTTTTTATTATTCTAGTGTAATTGATTTGACCAGTAAAAATGCTTTTGACATAGAAGGGTTTAAGGCCCCTAAAGGAGGGATAATCATTTTCCCCTGTCCTTTCCATATGCTTCTTTGCCTTGGTATTTGAGAGGTGACATTTGTTAAGAAGTTCCAGAGCCTGTAGTGAAGATAATTAAAGCTAGGGACACCTGGCATCTTTTTGGTTCTGTCCTTTAATTTTTTTTATTGTAGAGTGTAGAAAACACAGATTCTATGAAGAGAAACACTCAATACTAAATGATGTTAATACCTTGGTTATTAAAAAACATTGGCAACTTCAAAATACTCAAACATACTCAAATTAGAGTGTATTCTGGATTGATAAGTTATGGAATATGTACTTAAGAAGATTTATGTTCTAGAAATTGGAACTAAATAATTCTCAGGTAAAGTATGGTGGCAGTCTCCAAGCATTAATTCTTCCCTATCCAGTTAGTCTACCAATCATGCTAATCCCATTCACCTTGCCAGAGTAGAGTTTAGGAAAGGCATGTGACCTGATTCTAGCCAGTGGTTGCTAGGGAAATGTCTGCTAGGAGGAACTGAAGTTTCTGGGAAGGATTTCCTTGCTCCCAAAATTTCACAGAGAAGATATGGCTCCTTTTCTTTCTGTGAACAGTTACGTGTAGATGTGATGCCCAGAACTACTGCAGCCATCCTGATGTCTACCTAAGAAAGAATTTACATGCAAGCATTGCAGAGCTAGGGAAGGTGTCAGAGAGGTGAAGTTAAAGCCCTGAGAAACCTGCTTAACAGAGGTTTCCCTTTAACCTGTAGCTGAACACATCCTAAATGAACGTTTGAATGACAAAAACTCTTAAACTTAATAATTGATAACCCACCCTCAGGGGCTTCTGGGTGGTGTAGTCGGTTGTGCATTGGAGTCTTAGTTTCAGCTCAGATTGTGATCTTAGGATCATGAGATTGAGCCCTGTGTCAGCTCCACACTCAGTAGAGAGCCTGCTTGAGATTCTCTCTCCCTTTCCCTGTGCCCCTCCTGCTTATGCTCTTGCTCTCTCTAATATGATAAATAAATCTTTAAAAAATAATAATTGCTAGCCCATCCTTACACTTTCATCTCTGTGAAAATGCTTCAAAACCTGTAGTTTTGCTGATACATAGCCATTCCTTGTAAATTTCTCTGGAAGGCAATATGGATCTCAGAGCAGAGAAATAATAATAATTATTATTACTAAAAGTCCTCAGTAGTAGTAAAAGACTCTTCCTAGATAATCTGTTTGTTTCAGATGGGTTGGATAAAGGATAAAATTAACCAGTTATGGGGGGGTGGGAATCAATCAACAAGTCTTTATTGGGTATCTACTAGTGCCCAACATTCTACCAGGGATTTAATCAAGAGTAGGTAAATTACTTCTGTTATTTTCATGAGAAAGATTTCTCTTTTCAGTCATCCATTGCTAACAGAAGTATTCTTAATTTCCAGCCTTATAGCTCTTATGCTGTTAGTACCTAGTGCAGAGAAATGTGCTTGGAGAATTTGTGTTGACTTTTCTTTGCTAGCCAACATGAAGGCTGCCAGACTCTGCCAAAATCAGCACTAAAACTATTTCTCATGAGTAATAACAATAATATTCTTTTCCTTTATAGCATCTTTAATCTAAGAATCTTAAGCCTATATAAACATTTGCCCAGCAATACACTCAAAATCTCAGTATTTGGTTGATAGGGAATTCAACTAGATGGAAGAACACAGAAATAAAAGTAGAACCCAGAATCTTGACTCATAATTGTCTTTCAATCTGTTGTCCCCACCTAACCCTTCAATGAAAATAAAAATTACAGAGGTTTCAGCAGGATAAACAACTAAGATTTTTCCAGCCCCAGTTGATGGTTCACTATTTCTCTTTCCCTGCTTTTTAAAATTAGTTTTAATCTTTAATTTTATTTTTGATAGTAGGAACTCTGAATGCCAAAAGAGGGGGAATTGAGCTGATTATGACTATCAAAGTATCTTGGGTCTGCAAAAAAACTTGTCATTATTTGAGGAGTGAGGTTTCTTTGGATATTTACAGAGCTTCTTGTTGGATTAAATTACTGTCAAAACAATCTTTCCCTAGGTCCTTAAGTAATTCTCTTTCTAAATTGAAAGGGAAAAGAAAATCATGGAATCAAATTTTGAAGGAATAAAAAACAGTGATGTGTCAAATTTCCTAAATTCTGAGTTTTCATAGCTTATGAAAAGAGCTTTGAATTCCACTATTTGGACTTAGGATAAGTCAGCAGAAGCTACGTAGAAGTTTAAGAAAATTCATAATGAAACTAAAATTTCATGATATTATATTTAACTGACATAAACCCTCTTTGAACACAAAGAAATGAAAATTAATAAGCTGATTATAAGTTAATCATTTCCTAATAAAGACCCACCAGGATCTCAACATTTTGATGAATCCATTTTTGGTTGATTAATAATTATTCTCTCTTGACCCATATAGGTTTTGAATTGAAGTATCTTCTCAGAAAGTAATAATACTGTATTAGAAAATCATTCTATTTGACTCATTCTATTTATATGTCTTTCCATTTAGCCAGGGGTCTGATTCCATCCAGCACACAGCCAGTCAGCTGAGAAATCCACTTGATAGGAAAGATCTTACTAAAATATCCCGACATTTCCCTAAAGCTGAGTTCACAAACAGTACAGTAGAAGATGCAGATTTTCCTATAGTATACATCTTGAGCCTCCCGTCAATAACTCTCAATCATCCTTGCCAGGGACCTCCACTGAAGTTTTGATGTCATACATCATGTAAAAGGTTACATTAAAGCTGAAGTTTAAAATGGAAACCCAAGATACCACAGGAAACAGATCTAGATTTAAATAGGTGGTAAAATTTAGATTTTAGTGGAGTGCTAAATTTTTGTATTATTGAAGGTATACACTTTTTTTGGTTTTGTTTTGCTTTGTTTTTACATAAGGCAAGATCTGTTCATCTGTCTATCTCTGGTTGTTAACCTTGCTTTGAAATAACAAATGACAGGTAATTTCTAATTTTCAAAGAACTTTATTATTACTTAACACATGGCTCATTTCATAAGTGCCATATGCATTAACTTGGACAGGCATTATTTTCCCCACTATTGGTCCATTGCTCCATGGCCCAGCTGCTAAATTGGAATTAGAACCCAGTCTTCTGATTTTTCATCTACTGAGCCTCTCTCTGCCATTTTTACTTTCTTATAACTCTGAAACATCTATAGATTAGCCCTTATAACCTTATTAATTTCTCTTAAAATATTGTCAGTATCTTCATCTTTATTTCCTTGTACTATCTCCATGAGAACTGAATCACACATAAATCCCCATTTCTAGGTATCATTTTTTCTTTAGTGTTGCTATAAATTATTCAGCACATTTATTCTATGTCCCAAAGGCTGATGAAGTTCATTATGGAGGGTATCTCTCCCACACTTAAAAACCATTGAAGATACAAACAATTGCATATCATTATTGTTACCCTACTGGACTAAGTCTGCATGGCAAAATCCCTTATAAAATCTTTAAAACTTTCTAAAATTTCTATAAGCTGATCCATTCAGAGAGGGGAAATAATAAGAAATTTTCACACTATACTCAGCTATTTGAAATGGTTGAGCCAGCTTTACTACTCTGCCATGGAAAAAAATCCAAAGACCAACAAACTCAGGTCCTCTATGTCTCTTCATTATTATGCTCTCTGCTATAACAAAGTACTTTATCTGTCATCAAAATCACATTAATGCCATGTTCATACTGGTCTTGAAAGAGACAAATACTTCTTTGTACATGAGTTTTTCACAAGGTTGCCCCGATGAAACATGTGCCATTGGAGGGCAAATATACTGATGCAAATAAAAAAGAGCAAACTAATCCCAGGAACATAATTAGAGATAAAAGATGTCATTTTCTTAATTTCTGAAATGCAACTTATGTAAAATGTCACTCTGGGCTTTATTTGTGGAGGAAAAGTATGCTGGAGCTTCAACTAACAATTTTTTTAACTTGACATTTTGTCTATTAAAGAAATTTGTAGAACTGTGGGCAACTTCTTCCTACTGCTTCTGGCTAGCTCATTCAGTCAATTTTAATGTTATTATTGAAGATGACTGAGCCACCCAAGGTTTTAACTACTTGATTCTAAAAACCTCTGTAATGTTATGGTACAAATGCAAAGAGCCAAATTTTGAAATTTCCTGGATCAGCAGGAATACCCATTTGCTGGGAGGACTCACAGTGCTTCCTTTTTCTGGTTGAGCTGTGTTTTTTATATTCCCTCCTTGAACATTTTAGTATCCTTACCAGAAGTTGGGAAATAAGAGGAAGAGACTGTCAACCTTTCTTAATTATTATCCATAAAAATTATCAGTAAGGACATATTTCATTGAGCAATTACTTGTCGTAACACCTGACCTGATAAAAGAGAGATTTTTAAACATGAATAAGATCTTCCACTCTCAGTCAGTACATCTGAGCCACTTTGCTTCCACTTTTCAGTCTAAAGCTGAATGAAAACTGTTCCTGAAATAACTGAATTAAAAGTGAGTATCGGGGCACCTGGGTGGCTCAGTGGGTTAAGCCTCTGCCTTCTGCTCAGGTCTTGATCCCAGGGTCCTGGGATGGAGCCCCGCATCTGGCTTTCTGCTCAGCAGGGCGTCTGCTTCCCTTCCCCGGCCTCTCTGCCTGCTTCTCTGCCTACTTGTGATCTCTGTCTGTCAAATAAGTAAATAAGATCTTTAAAAAAAAAAAAGTGAATATCAAAACAAGTTTTAACAGTTATTCAGGGCACAGTCTGAATGAATTCAGATTTGTACATTTTTATTTTCATTGAATTTAATTGTAATGGTTTGAAAAGCTAAACATAGCCTTAGATATTTCCATGATATCTGGCAGAAATAGCTTGCTGACCCTAAAATTCTAATACATTCATTCTTTGAAAATGGAGCACATCTCTTCCATCACCATGTTGCTCAGTTCCTAATGTATAAAGGACAATTCATAAATAATGAATGGATGAATAAATAGGAATAGAGTTTTGACTGTTTGATAAATGACACCTTCCTTCTCTTTGGAGACATGACCATTCATTCTGATACAGACAACTCTTGAAAAAATAATTTGATATTGATGCTAATGGTCAAATGCAAGTTTGAAGAAATAGATGAGGGATGCAAACAAGTGCTAGACAGAATTTAATTAAAC
This sequence comes from Lontra canadensis, assembly GCF_010015895.1. NCBI lineage: Eukaryota > Metazoa > Chordata > Mammalia > Carnivora > Mustelidae > Lontra > Lontra canadensis. Next base: position 64,041,025 of record NW_022630996.1, on the reverse strand, counting down.
TGAAGTTCACTTCCTATTCCTACTTTAGAATTTGTCTTTATTATTAAGGAAAAAAAATAACAGGACATTAATAGAAAAGGCAACTGCTTTAACCTCATGTTCATAAAACCTACACTGTAACCCATCTCTGGAATTTGAAAACTGGTCTTGAAATACTTTGGACCATAGCACTTAGGAGTTGAAGCAGCACCGTGCTGCATCTAAAAGTAGAACAGTTTTTGTAGGTTTACAAAAGATTTCTACATCACCAACAAAAGTCTATCTTAGGTAATATTTGCCCAGCATATCTGACTCTCCCCATATGCAGAATCCCATTGGTTTCAAGGAGATTTTTACCAAAAGTGAGATGTAAAAATCCAGATCCCACTCAACACATAGAAGAAAGGAATATGCTTTTCTTTCACTTCAATTTCCTATTCATAGATACTCTCTATGTTGTTTAAACCAATTAAAAGACAAATTATATTAATGTTAAAGTAAGAAAATAGAAGAATCTAATGAATCTTGAGTGTCAAAACTCAAGCATGATCAGCCATATGAATGAGTCTTCCAGTCCAAATTATGTTTGTGGTTGGTTTTTGTCAAGTAAGGATGAAGAAAGAGGAAAAATATAAATAGCCGCAATATGATAACTGTATGACTAGAGTTGCTCATTATAGAATAACACGTGAGTGACAGGGTGATTTTGCTTTATGGATAGAATAAGATATGGAACTTGTCAATGCTGGTAGGAAGGAGAGGTTGAAGAGACTCAGCAGAGAGATAACATGAGAGATAGTAGGATATATTGAATTCCTACTAAAAGTCTACTACACATACTGTATTAGTAGGTTAAACACAACTTATTCAGAGGTAGAATTGTTTATAGACAGTTCACCTTAAGCTCTGTACCCTTTTGGTTTTTTAAGTGGTATTTTGAATGGGTCATCATGTTGGTGGCTCTGTAGATAAAGTAATCTAGTCCATTCAGGCCACTTTCCTCTGAATGGCTGGAAATCATTAGATTAGAAATTGTCAGGAGTTAATAAAATTCCCCCCAGGTCATAGGAATTGGGTTCTCTTCCCTGTCTTGTCTTTAATGCACTACAGGGCCTTTGGTGGTTAGTGTATAATTTCAGCCTATCCTAGAGCACTAGAGGTCTGACTCATGCACAACAACTCACATTTGATAATTGGTTATTTTAGTGAAACAGTTAAACAAGTTTCAATTGAGTATTAATTTATTCAAATGCTTTATCATAAAACCCTAACAGGTATAAGATTTGCCTCCTGATATGTTAGCAGGACTCTGAGGTTTTTTTCCTCTCTACTAATGTTTGTTGATTATCCTCTAATAAAACTCTAAATTTATATCTTTTCCTAAAATGCAGCATTCCTTATGTAGGAATTATCATGAGGAAATGATCTATATAAATTCAGGCTATAAAAGTGTTCACCATAATGTTATTTCTAATAGCTCCAATTTTAAGTCATCATAAATATCTACAAACATGATATTCATTAAATAAATTAAGGCTAGAATAATATGTAATGGGAAAGAAAATTTTATTTTTTAAAAATATTTATTTAGGTATTTGAGAAAGAGAGAGAGAGCACAAGATAGGGGTAGGGAGGTGCAGAGGGAGTGGGGGAAGCAGTCTCCTCACTGAGCAGGGAGCCTGGCTCGGGGGTTGATTCCTGGACCCTGAGATCGTGACCTGAGCCGAAGGCCAATGCTTAACCAACTGAGCCATCCAGGTACCCAGGAAAGAATATTTTAAAAGAATGAAAAGAATGCCAGTGAAAATGGCAGAGAAACTCCAAGGGTATATCCCTCAACAGAAACCTTGAAAAGCCTGGCTAAAACTGTCAGAATCAACTTTGTCAGAACTATGGAAGATAATCAAAGATTTACAGCAGCCAATTAAATGCTTAATCAAGAAGGGGGCAACTGAAACCCAGTGGGAAAGTTTTGTGGTGTTTTAACTTACCTTGACCGCACCCTGCCTTCCCTGGCACCACAGTCTTGAGAACAACAGTCACCTCCCTGGTGTGGATGCCTGGTGCTGAAAGAAACGGATAACTTTATTCCCAGAGTGTAAATCACTTTATATGTAAATGGATTATGGGCTAAAAGTGATCCAACTATATGCTGTCTACAAGAGACGTACTTTACATACAAAGCCACAAGTAGATGGGGAGTAAAGGGATGGAAAAATATACTCCATGGGAATAATAAGCAAAATAAATCTGGGATTGCTATACTAGTATCAGATAAAATAGATTTTAGGTCAAAATTATTATATTTAGGTCAAAAATTATTACAAGGACATTATATATTGACAAAAGGCCAATACATCAAGAAGACATAACAATTATACACACACCTAATAGAACCCTAACATAGATGAAGCAAAAATTGACAGAACTGAAGAGAGAAATAAGCAGTTCTATACTAATATTTGGAGACTTACATAATCCACTTACAACAATAGATAAAACAAATAGACCGATGATTAATAAGGAAATAGAGGACTGGGACAATATTATAGATCAACTAGAGCTAACATACATATACAGAACATTGCATTCAACAAGAGTAGAACATAATATTCTTCTCAGGTCCACTTGGAGCATTCTCCAAATTGAATATATATTAGTCCACAAAATGAACTTCAACAAATTTAAATGACTAAGATGATACAAAGTATCTTCTCAAATGACAATGGAATGAAAGTAGAAATCAATAACTTAAGGAAAACTAATTTACAAATAAATGGAAATTAAACCACTTTTTTTTTTTTTTTTTTGAGAGAGCACATACACGTGCAAGCAAGTGGGAGGAGGGGCAGAGGGAGAGGGAGAGAGAATCCCAAGCAGACTCCATGCCCAGTGCAGAGCCCACGGTCTGGGGCTCAAACTCATGACCCAAAGATCATGAGCTGAGCCAAAATCAAGAGTAGATCACTTAACTGACTAAGCAACCCAGGCATTCTGGAAATTGAACAGTACAGTCTTAAACAACCAATGGGTCAAAGAAGAAACTACATTGAAATAAAATAAAATACTTAGTTCAATAAAAATGAATTCAAGGACTCTGAAGGATTAAATAAAGCCATTAAAACTAGTGCAAAAGTGTATGTATTGACATGGAAAGATGTTTATATTTTATCCAGTTTAAAAAGAAAAAGGCCAGCTGAAAAAATGTAGCTGTGTACAGAGGAAGCCCATTAAAATACCCCATAAACACACATTGACACAAATAGAAAAGCATCTGACCATCATAGCAAAACATCAATTATCTTTAGTTGATTACTTTTGATATTATGTTTTTCTTTCTGTTTATCTGTGTTTTCTAATTTTCCCTGGTGAATATGTGTTACTTGATTGAATTTTAAGTTAAATTTAATGAAAAATAAGTGCTGTCATGAGAAAATATTTGGACATATGGTTTTGGATAGAATTATTTCTTCTGTTACTACTCTTTAAAATCTGAAGTCATCAGAACAGATGGAGAAAGGGAAATAGGTATTATTTAAAACTTGCAAAATATTGTATGTATAATAGGCAAATTTCAACAAAATTGTTATATAATACAGTCTTTTGAGGAATTTTCTTTTTTTTTTAAGATTTGATTTATTTATTTGACAGACAAAGATCACAAGTAAGCAGAGAGGCAGGCAGAGAAAGAGAGGGGGAAGCAGGCTCCCTGCTGAGCAGAGAGCCTGATGCAGGGCTCAAACCCAGGAGCCTGAGATCATGACCTAAGCCAAAGGCAGAGGCTTTAACCACTGAGCCACCCAGGCGCCCCAAGAATTTTCAATCAGAACATTTAACTACTGCCTTGATTTCTCTTTGATGTGATTTATAGTTGGATAACTTAGACTTCAAGAAAAAAGTAAACATACCCTAGTATTAAGAAACACTGTATCAGGTGAGTGATTATTTCACTGCTACTAGTATTTGGAGCAGGCATTTCAGGATGATTGATTCTCTGTGGAAAAGAAAGGAATTTCCTCTCTTTGACAATCTGGGGCTCTTTAGGGCTCTCAGTAGTGCTTGCTTTGTTTTACATTGTTGGAAATCCAGTTTTGCATTAGATTAGTTTCAAGGATAGAAATGTTATGGGAATGAAACATCCAAATACATTTTCTTTCTGGAGCCTTGTCTTTATTTTAATATAAGGAAACTTATTATCACAAAGTCATCTGTAAATGTGGTAAGGAAGAACTCAAATCATAAAATGTAAATCAAACCCTAAAATACGAACTTAACTAGCAATGGAAAGGAAAGAAGAGGCTTCTTTTGTCTTTTTATTTCTGACCTTCGTACCAAATATGCATCATCTTATGAAAGAATTAAGCTTAAGACTGGTTCTGTCCTGTCACAGAACAGAGAACAGGGGAACTGACATCACTCTTTTCATTATTTTCTGTAATATAAGATGCTACTTAGTGGGCAGGTAAAAAATATAATTTTTATTCCTATTTCAAGAGAGATATTTTCTTCTAAAATATTTAATAACTGGTTATTGATTATGAATAGGAAAGTTCTTGGTTTTTGTTTTGTTTTATTGCAGTAGTCTTTGGGGGATGATTTTATTGAAGAAAAGTTTATTTGCAGGAAAGTATATAGTTTATTGTAGTTTCACAAATTCAGTACAGCACCAGGGTAAAGAAAAGATGCCTCCTTTTTGCTCCCTTCCCACCACTGCCTCTACCCAAAGGTAACCAATATCCTAACTTCTAATACCATGGAATAATTTTACATGTTTTTGAATTTCATTTAACAGACTCAGGCATTTTTAACTCTTTCATGTCTGGCTTTTTTCATCCCACATTATGTTTGCAAGATTCATCCTTATTGTGTATTGTTGACATTTGTACATTCTTATTGCTGAGTAATTTTTTTTTGTAATATACCACCATTTATCTATCTACCCTATTTTTATGATCACTGGGTAGTTCGGGGCTATTACAAATAATACTTATATAAACATTCTATAAACATGTCCTGTACATTTGAAGTTGCTTATGCATTTTTGTTGGTTACGTACCTAGGAATAAAATGTCTTAGTCATAAATTTAATAGGTACTGCCCAACAGACATTTATAGTAGTTAAACCAAATTATACTTCTACCATCAGTGTATGAGAGTTCCAGTTTAATTTAGTACATAACCCATCAGCATTCCAGAGTTCCAGTTGTTCTGCATCCCTGCCACTACTTAGTATTCTGTTCATTTTAGCCATTTAGTGTACTAGTGTATAGTACTATCACACCATGTCTTTAATTTTGCTCTTCTCTGATGACTAACAAAGCCAGACATGTTTCCAAGTTGTGTATTGACCATTCGGATATCATTTGTAAAGTACCTGTGTAAGCCTCTTGCTCATTTTTCTTCTTTGTTGTCTATATTTTTCTTACTTTTATATTTTTTATATTCTTATATTATTTATATAATATATATTATTTATATTATATTATTATATTGTTTATATTATTTTACTTTTATATTTTTATAGGACTTATTTATATACCTTGGATATGAGTCCTTTGTCAGATATATGTATTGCTAATATTTTCTCTCACTGAGGACTCTCTTAATGATATCTTTTGATATAGTCTAATTTATCATTTTTCTTTATGGTTATTGCTTTTTTTGATAAATTAAAAAAAAACTTTGTCTACTCCAAGTTTATGATGGTGCTCAAGCTACTGATTATTAGATGCCATTCCTATATCTGGCCACTCTATTAGACCTTCTTATTGGTCCCAATAGTTATGAGAGTCTTTTTTTTTTTTTTTTTTTAGGTAGGTCGATAATCATGTCATCTGAAATTATTGACTGTTTTAGGTCTTGCCTTTCATATTTGTCAGGAAGTAATCAAAACACATGACTAAAATTAGCTTGAATAATATAAGAATATATTATTTTACATGCCAAGAAATTCCAAGTTAGAGTAGGAGCAGGTACAGCATGTCAAGTTCCAGCTCTGCTTTTATAAAGTCCCTTTGCTTTAATTACCCTCCTCTGTTGACTTTTTCCTCAAGCTGATGCCCAGGTATTACAGCAAGTCCTGGTTTGCTAAAAAATTTGTAGAAAATTTTTCATCATGATTGAATATTAAATATTACCAAATGCTTTTTCTACACCTATTGAGTTAATACTGTTCTATTTCTTTAAAGTGTTGATGAATATACTGAAGTATTTTTTGGTTTTGAGCCATCCTTGAATTCTTCAGCAAAACATGTAACTTATATTTTGTTGTTCCAATCTTCTACTGAATTCAATTTGCTAATATTTTATATAACATTTTGGATTCTTTGTTTATAACAGAGTGGGCCTATAATTTTCCTTTCTTGTGTGGTTCTTAGCTTAATTTGGCATCAGAATTAAGTTGAGTGGCATAATTCTTCATATTTTTCTAGTTCTTGGAGCAATTCGATACATTAGAATTTACAGTTGATCCTCATTACTTGTGTATTCTGTATTTGTGAATTTACTTGCAGACTAAAATTGATCTATAACCCCAAAATACTTGCAGTGTTTTAATAGTCACTTGCAAACGGAAAGAGAGGTGAAGAATTTGAGTCACCCAATATGCATGTTTGTAGCAGAAGTTGAACAAGGCAATGTTCTGCCTTCTTTAGTTCTAATAATGAGATCAAGTATCTTTTTTGTAGCATACTTAGTGCCATGTTTTTTGCATTTTTGTGCTTTTTCATGTTGGTGATTTTACAGTTTAAAATGGCCCCCAATCATAATGCTGGCATGCTGTCTAGCGTTCTTAGCATAAGACTGTTGTGGTGTGCCTCTGAGGGAAATCTGTGTGTTAAATAAGTTTTGTTCAGGTCTAAGTTTTTGTGCTGTTGGCTGTGAGTTCAATGTTAATGAATTAATGATAAGTAGTAAATAAAGTGTCTTTAAACAGAAAATACATGAAATAAAATTATATATTGATCAGTTGATGAAAATGTTGTGACCAGAGACTCACAGAAACCTAGTCCTCTATTTCTCCTTGGAACAGTGATTCACAATTCACTAATTCAGTTAGTAGTAACTTGATAGAGCATAACTACCAAAATAATAAGAATTGACTGTATGTATTGTTTGAAGAGTGGACAGCAGTCACCCTAGTGCTTTTTGTAAAGATGTATCAATACCTACCATTTTGATTTCTCTTAGGGTCTTGGTCTATTCAAGTATTCTACTATAATTTCTTAAAATGTCTCTTTCATTGATATTCCCATTTTTGGTGTTCCTCCCTTAATATTTTATTACCCTGTGTACATTCCATTTTTATTCCTAATCTTGTTATTTGGGTATCTCTTTTTTCTTTGAGTCCTGTCAATGTCTGGCTTTTGCTGCTTGACTATGAGTATTTTCAAATAATGAGATTTAATGTTGTGATTATCTATTTGCCTTTATTTTTGGTTTTCTTAACATCTTCTCTTATCTTTAATAATTCCTTCCTTCCCTTTTCTTTAAGTTTAAAACTTAGTCAATTTCTTTTCATAACTTCTTGTATCCTAAAATAAAGTTATAATTAGGACTTTAAAAGTTTTCTTAATTATCTCTTTGGATACATCCCCTAAGATTTGATGTAAAATGTTTTTGGTGCGGTTTAGTTATGCTGTTTCTTTAAATGGAGAATACAGTACTTTTTATAGGATTTTTTAAAAGATTTATTTATTTATTTATTTATTTTAGATAGAGAGAACAAGCAATGGGAGGGACTGAGGGAGAGAGAGAGACAAGCAGACTCCTCACTGAGCACAGAGCCCCACTCAGGGCTTGATCTCAGGACCCTGAGATCACGACCTGAGCCAAAATCAAGAGTTAGACACTTAACTGACTGAGCCATCCAGGAGCCCCTGTATTTGGACTGTTGTGTCTGGCTTCTTTCACTTAGCGTAGTGTTTCCAAGGGCCATCTGTGTTGTAGCATATATCCGTACTTCATTCTTTTTATTTCCAGATAGTATTTCATTGTATGGATATACCACACTCATCAGTTGATGGATATTTGTGTTGTTTCTACTTTCTAGCTATAATGAATAGGCTTTGATGACTCTATGAACATGTTTTCATTCTCTTGGATATATATGTAGGAGGGGGATTGCTTGGCCACATGGCAGTTATACGTGTAACATTTTGAGTAAATGCCAAACCGTTCCAAAGTGACTGCACCATTTCACATTCCCATCATCAGTAAATAAGGGTTCTAATTTCTCTACATCTCCACCAATACTTGTTATTTTCTGTCTTCTTTATTATAGCCATTCTAGTGGGTATGTACTGGTACCTCATTGTGGTTTCAATTTACATTTCTCTAATGACTAATAATATTGATCATCTTTTAATGTGCTTGTTGGCCATTTGTATGTCTTTGGGTAAATGGCTATTTAAATATTTGCCTGATTCTAAATGATTTGTGTTTTTATTGTTGAGTTTTTAGAAGTATTTGTACATTCTAAATACCAATCCCTTAGCAGGTATATGATTTACAAATATTTTCTCCCATTCTGTAAGTTATCTTTTCACTTTCTTGAAAGTGTCCTTTAAAACACAATTTTTTTTTATTTTGATAAGGTCCAGTCTACTTAGTTCTACTAATTTTTTTAAAAATTTTATTTAATTTTATTTTTTTCAGTGTTCCAAAATTCATAGTTCTACTAATTTTTGCTTTATATTTGAAAGTTTTTATTAAGCAAAAAATGCCCATGGTGGTTATATTTTATTAATAGTTTGCTCTTTAAAAATCAACTTGAAATGTTCATTTTTATCCTTTAGAAGCCTATTTTCATCAATTCTATGTACAGTGATATTTGACTCTGTATATATGTACATTTTCACATTAAAAAAGATACTGATGACAGTTCCATCAATGAAGCCTGATGGAAATAGTACCCATTTATTTTAAAATTATACTCACAAACTTGTATGATCATAATTAAATATCATCTATGCTAATATCAAATGGTATAATTACTTCAGAATGTGTCAGATACAAAACTTATGTAATTATGGTATCTGTACTTATCAGTGCTAATAAATAAAATTATAGACAGCATTCCTTATTAATTGCATCTCATTAACTATAAAGTCCAAGTATAAAAAAAACACTCTATATTAAAGCATATGGTTTTTCAACTACTCTTAAACAGAGAAGTCCAAAATTGACATTTCAATTCTAAATGCTGCATAAAAAATAGATTCATCAGCCAACAAAACTTTCCTATAACAGTCTGATCCTGCAGAAGCCTGATAGTTTAGAGATGGAATTAGTGTGGTCTTGATCACACACTTGAACCTCTAGGGAAACTCAAGGCTCTCTCCTCCTGTTATCCACACTAGCACTAAGAAATATGAGTAAGTGAAGCCTTAGAAACAATGCTCAGAGAATTTAAATGGAACATTATACCTTCATCTTTTATCTCTTAGAACAGTTTAGTTGGGGATTTCTGGATTCCTTATATACCAAATACAGACCATGTCAAAGCAGGAGTGCTAGGAATTCTTGCTGAGACATCAAAGATTTCCCTCAGCTATTGCTGTGATGGTTAGTTCTATATGTCAGCTTGACTAAGCAGTTGTACCCTGTTACTCAAACACTATTTTGTGTGTGTGTGTGCGCGTGTGTGTGTTTATGACTTTTATTTTGCTACTTTAGCACATGAAAAAAGTTGCTTAAGAATTCTTTCAAAGGGGGACGCCTGGGTGGCTCAGTTGGTTAAGCAGCTGCCTTCGGCTCAGGTCATGATCCCAGCGTCCTGGGATCGAGTCCCACATCGGGCTCCTTGCTTGGCGGGGAGCCTGCTTCTCCCTCTGCCTCTGCCTGCCATTCTGTCTGCCTGTGCTCTCTCTCTCTCTCTCTCTCTGACAAATAAATAAATAAAATCTTTAAAAAAAAATAAAAAAAAAATAAAAAAAAAAAAAAGAATTCTTTCAAAGGTTGTTAGTTATTGAAGTTCCCAAATGGCCTCATTTTTTAAAAAAATTTTTATTTTTTAAATTTCTTTTCAGTGTACCAGAATTCATTGTTTATGCACCTCAAACACTATTCTTGTCGCTATTTTAAACACATCTACAATCTGTTGAATTTTTTTTTAAGATTTTATTTATTTATTTGACATACAGAGATCACAAGTAGGTGGAGAGGCAGGCAGAGAGAGAGGAGGAAGCAGGCTCCCTGCTGAGCAGAGAGCCTGATGTGGGGCTCCATCCCAGGACCCTGAGATCATGACCTGAGCCGAAGGCAGAGGCTTTAACCCATTGAGCCACCCAGGCGCCCAAACAATCTGTTGACTTTAAGTAAAGGAAGTTATCTTCAATAATGTGAATGGGCCTCATCCAATAAATTGAAGGGCCTTTAAAGCAACATTAAGGTTTTCATTGAGGAAGAAGAAATTCTGCCTCAAGAACTGCAACATCAGCTCCTACCTGAGAAATATTCAGCATTCCAATCTGCCTTTCAGTTGAACTTGCCAGTCCCCAAAATCAGAACCCAATTCCTTGAAATAAATCTCTTTACACACACACACACACACACACACACACACACACACACGTCTTACTGGTTTGTTTCTCTGGAAAACCTTGACTGACTCACTGACCTGTTTCCTGAAACAAGTTGCTTTAGCATTAGACTGAACATGAAGCTTCTCAAGAAGGGCTTGAAATAATACTGTTGTGCACCCAGAGATAAACTTCACTATTTTCAAAATTTCCCCATCAACCTGAAAATACTAACTCTGCCTGTTATCCAGGAGGGGTTGCTAGGCCCTACTTGTATGATGGCTTGCCTTTCTTCGATCTCGCATCTTTAAGACTCAGAAGTGGCCACTTCCTCCAAGGCAGTTAGGAACTTCCTTTTTGTTTTATCATAAGCTCTTTCTACCTATATCTTATAATAAAAATTGACATTCAGATTTCTAAGCTCTGTTTTTGATATGTGGGAGAGGATTTTGGAATTTGGAAATCTGTTTTCTCTTCCACAAAATTCTGACCTTTAAAATTACTGTTTTTATGAGAATCTCAAAAAAGCCTAATTTGAGGCTGAGCAGTGACTTTATTGTCCTAGAATGCATATATTCTGGCTCCAAAACCCTGAATCACCCTGTTGAGTCAATAAAAGGGAAATCATGTGCCATAATGATTTAAAGGGAATTAAAAATTCTTTTACTTAATATTTTTAAAAATACACAATTGATTCTGATTGGTTGAATTTCCTTGTGGTTCAGTTGGCCTAAACTTCATTCAGCAGCTTATAGTAACCAGCTGTAGTAAATTATATTATTTATTCACCATTCTTTATTCCCTCCTGAGCCCAGACATATTTTTAGCAGAGACACTTCCCAATGTCACTAGCTTGGAGTTTGGCCAGGTGACTTGTTTTGGCCAACAAAATGTAAGAGGACCTAATGAGAACTATATTCAACCAGACTTCCAATGTGTATATGTGGTTTGGTTTGCCCTCTTGTATTCTTGCCATCCATGATGAAAACGTGTTGTCTCAGGGAGCCAGTTTCTTCAGAGTTTCAGAATGTGGAGATGTATGGAATAGACCTAAGTCCAGCCCATATCCTAGTACCAAATCCATTCAAACCCCACCCAACCAAGTCCAGCTGAGTCACACCCTATCCATAGACCTATGAGCAAGAAACCAATGTTTGTTGTTATAAGTCAACTGAAATTTGGGGGGGGGGTCTTTTTTACATAGCATTATTGCAGTTAATAAGCTGACTAATACAATGGACTTACAGTAAATTATTTTTGCATGTTCTATATTTTATGTGGTATGTAGTAGATTTAATTCAACTTACATATCTGATTATCCAGTTTAATGAAGACTCCATATGAATTAACAAAGAAGAACAGTTTGTGCTTTGTAGTGTTTATATCCACTATCCACACTTGGGTAAATGTGGTGGAAATATATCTGCATCTTCCCATTAGGTTAGAAATGTTTCAGTTGGTTTTTGTTAGCAAGTCAGGAACCTAGCAGTGTCTTTACACACTCAAGACTTAGTGTACATGTTAGTATATAGCCACTCTTGACAGGCTTTATGTTGACCAAGAATAACATACCATCCAGTGGGAGGATAAGTACAACTTCCTCATGACCAGCTGTTCACTTATATAACTCCAATATGCGACAACATCCCATCAATGTGATGGGAAAATAAACAAGGGATGATTTTGATATTCACATATTGCCATGAGTATCTATCTCCTCCATCATATGTTGACATCTGTGATGGCCTTACTAAATAACTCAGAGCATCAGAGGCTTGTTCTCTCCCACAAGCCAAGATAACTTTGGCAAACATATCTGTATAATATGTGCACTGGGCACATTTCCTTGTTGAATTATTCAATTAAATCTGATAATGAGAGCACATTGACACAGTTAAACACTCAGGTGAATAAAGGATTCACTTTGAAGTGCAGAAATTTCTGGAGTCATCTTGTGTTAACAAGTGATGGTTCTCACTATCATCATCCAGGGAGGAAGAAACTTTAGAAAATGTAAACTAGAGTTGAGCATGCTGGAGGCTTTCTCTGGCATGATTTCAAGGAGATGAAACATACAGGCAGTTTCCAGTGTTCATTTGAACCATCAGTGTTTTCAGAATAAACGGAATGAATTTTAAGAGCAGAAAAATAAGACTTAGTTCTTAAGTGAATCTTACTCCTCTGAACTCCAGTGGGACATAAAGAGATGAATACAAGCATAGGTATCAACACATTTGATTTCTGATCCTCCATCTGCAAAGCCCCTCATGCATAACCTTACAAAAATGTTGGGATTTTTTTTCATCTCAGTTCTCACTGTGTAAAATGGAAGAAAATTGACTGGTCCCCCATTGTTACCATAGTGGATATTACAAAGCACCAATAAAACTTTTTGCAAATAAAAGGACCATCCAGAAATACAAATTTGGGTAATGACTGTTACTTGATATCTACATTATGAAATACCTGCCAGTCACACTAGCTGTCTCCGTAACAAGGGCATCATTACTAACAGTGGTTTGACACTTGGAAAATGCCTCCTTATATGTTTATTAGCCTGCCCTGTCTCTCCATCTGGTGTGTACACCCTTCCAAATAAGGACTATTTCGTAGTTCTCCTTTAATCTTTATCACTTAGCACAGTACAGTGAGTGCAAGGTGGGTGATCATTGATTATTTATTTAATAAGAGCAGTTAATAATTGCCATTAGCTGATCCTCTTCCATGTATCAGACCCTATACCAGGCATTTTACATAGACTGTCTCTAATTCATACAGTTGTACAATAACTCTAAAAGAAAAAAAAAACTCCCCATTTTACAGATCAAGAAATTTAAGTTTGGAGAGGCTATGAGACTTAAGTCAAGACTATACTGCTAGTTTAATAAGAATGATTATACATATAATGAATAAAATGTCTTAAGTAATTAGATGGCCATGATTAACAGTTTAGAAAAGCAAGAGCTAAAATAAAATATCACTAGTAGTTGTTAATTGCTAATGTCTTTCAGTATCATCATCAACTGTTCAGTGTCTACTAGGATCATGGTGCTGCCTTGAGTGTTACTTAACCTCTGAACTGAAGGCTTTGCATCAGTGTCTAGAGAAGAAATTAAACATGTGTGAATGTTCTTTTCTTAACATTAAGAAAATTAAGAGGTTAGAAAATGAATTGTTTTTTTCCCCTCAAATTGTGAAAATACTACCCCTAAATTTTTGTAAGTTAGTTGTTTTTTCTCCACTGACCTCCTCATGATTGTAATCTGATAATGTGAATGAGTCATTTAGATGAGTTTCCTCCTCAGAATATCTCATTCATGATCGGGAAAGGACCATTTAGCTAACCACTCTTTTTTTGCTGCTCAGGAAATTCGAGCCCAGACAGATGAAGTGGCCAGCTTGCAGTCAGTCAGCTGGCCAGTGTCAGGGCTGCAATTAGAAACCAGACTTTCTTTCCATTACCCCAACCCCAGATTTCCATATTGTACTTTTTAAAACGTGATGTCTTTTCTCATGTAATAATTAAGAAATTTCATATAAGCTGCAAGAACATATTTTTCTTCACTTATCAATTAACCAGTGGCTTGAGTAGGAAGCCTTCAAGAATACATCGTAAATCTAATTTTTAAAAATCAGCTCTGCTTATCTGTAGCTGCAGGAGCACCAGGTAGCTCTTTCTTGTTTACGAAGACCTTTACATTTAGTCTTATATTTAGGCCTCACTGTGAGCTGTTACTGTGATCTTGTCTTTGTAAATGAGGAAACTGTTAACCAAAGAGACTAAATCACCCAGTGGTGGGGTTGGGGCAATATGGTACAACCAGAACTCTAAAGTGGCTTTATGAACTTGACTTCCTTGCTTCTTCCATTTCAACACATTTCCTCATTCTTCTCATGGAAGAGTTGCCTGTCTCCCAGTGGGTTTAGGCTCCCTCTTTTAGAGTAGACAGTTTTGGCAAGGAGGTGGCTGCCTGGCCAGGGACTGCATTCTCAGCCCCACACCCATTTGGGTGGGGCCCTCTGATGAGAACTCATCAGTGGAATCAGAGCAGAAATGTTATATGTCAGAAGCACATTGTCCTTCTGTGATCTCTCTTTCCCCATCCCCTGGCTTATGTTGGTATCTAGGACATTCTTGAAAGGCACATGTAAAGGTGGCAGAGCTGCTGAGCCTGGGTCCCTGAATAACAACTGTCCCTTCCACCCTCTGCTCTGTTAACTGGTAATATCCACTATATTGGACTATTACCTGAGCAAAAAAAAGTTTTTTACGAAAGCCAGTGAAGTTGTGGGGTTCTTCTGTTACAGTAGCTATCAGTCCCATAACTAAAATGAATATTTTTTATTAGAGAATAGAATTCAGATTTCTGTTATTCCCTGTGAAATCTTTATAAACACTTGCTCACTAACAAACAAACTTGTATTTTGCTACATTTCCCAGTAACCTCCTTTGTGTCCCTTGAATTTCCTCTACTATAAGGTTATGATAAGTACTATCCTATATTTTTATTGATGGTATCCAAACAAAAGTATCATAAAGTATCACTTTTATGGCATACTTATTTGCAGAATAAATAGATACCTAACAAAAAAAATTTTTAATGACTTCCCTCTTTTAAACTCTTCGAGTCACTCTCCATCTTCAAAAATATCTTTGAGAAAAATTCACATCTCTGACTGGGAAAGGAGTGGTGGTCTGGAATTAATCAGAGATGATTTATTGTCTCCTAAGAATATAGCTCACACAAGGGCTTCCCTACTGGTTGGCAACCCGGAGAGCCTTAATACTGAGGATAGTCCCTCAGGAACACACAGGACCTGTTGTCTGGGCACTGGTCCCAAAATGTGGCCTAAAACCCATGCCAAGAGCTCAGATCTCTTGCATTTCCCCACCACACAGAGGGTCTGAGGCCTTCACTTCTTACACATCCTTGATGTGGTTGCTCCAGGGATAAGAAGTGGGAAAAACAATGCTTTTGAGAAAGGTATCCAGACAAATTACTTTGACAACTCTCTCCTCCACCCTAAGCTTTATAATTCACTCTCCGTGCAATGTCAGGTGTTGTTTCTCTTAATTTCAAGTCTAAAATCTGAATCTAAACCTCAGAAGAAGGAAAGTTTTGCCAGTTAAGCAGTCACCATAGCAAATGATAAATGCTCCTGCTGCTTTTTTGAAAAAATCCCGAAAGCAGAGTTTGGTTACTAGAGTAAATCCCCATAGAAAAATAAATAAATCTCTGTGACATCTGCTAATGTACACCATTTCCCTTAAACACCTCTTCCTGTCCACTTTCCACACCTCCTTCCCCCTTTTTCCAATGCTCCTTTGTTTTGTGTTTTTTGGCCTTTAGGGGACAACTTAGCCAGCAGATGGTACCAGGAAACCAAGGGTATTGCATCCGGCTGTGTGAAAGTATACTGGTGAATTAAAGCCCCTGGTCTAGGATCTGAAATAAAAATCAGTGTAAGCAAAAAGGTGGAAGCTTTTTTTTAATGCCTTGTTCATTCATGGGCTCAACAAGCATTTGCCATTCACTTATGGTGTTAGTATGGTTCAGAAATACCATAATAAAGAGAAATAAAAATAAAAGATATGTTGCTTTTGTTTCTGTAGTCAGATGCAAATTATATGCCTAAAACCCCCCAGAAAACTATACAACTAAAACATAAACAATGAGAGATTCAAGTAATTATGAAAGATCCACATGTTGGAGCCCATAACGCACAGGTGTCAGGGAAATGCTCTTATTTGTTTGTTTGTTTTGGGGGGAGGATTACCTGGTAGATTATCAGGATATTTGGCATGTAACATCTGAAGACATTTTTGGAGTCCATGCACCATGAGTCAGACTAATTATATCCCAGAGTTCAGATTTGTCCTTCCCGTTTTCCAAGGTGGGTGGAGACCCTAAGGAGGATCTAATGGAGGTCCACAGAGGTGTCAGAGGCCTGTAAGAGAGCTCTGGAGTTCATGGAAGCAAAAATAGGCCCCTCATAGCTGAATTCATGTTCAGCTCTACCACGGATCAAAGAGTGTTCCTA
Organism: Lontra canadensis; assembly: GCF_010015895.1. Lineage (NCBI taxonomy): Eukaryota > Metazoa > Chordata > Mammalia > Carnivora > Mustelidae > Lontra > Lontra canadensis. The sequence goes on along the minus strand of NW_022630996.1, from coordinate 64,024,484 downwards.
AAAAGAGTCCCAAAGAGACTGTCCAGACTGAGCGTCCACTATGGGACTTCTACTCTTTTCTGGCTCTTTTGATGTCAATGTGGACCAATCCAGAGCTGCCCACATGAGTCACCTTAAACTCCACCTGCTTTGCATTATTGCTTCTTGATTCTCTTCCCTGGAGGTTCTTCAGACATCTGGACTGCATTGTGGCATGACACACTTCTCATTTCCCCCCACAAACATCCATGATTGAAGGCAGATGACACCTGACCTTAAGCTCACCTTTAGGAAACTGTGCTAAGCCTGGTTTAGCACAGCTAGGTTATAGTATGGATGTTATTCTTATCTTCTAACCCTATGGGTCGTGGATTATTTTCTAGAACTCCAGCAGTTGTACATTGCTAGGGAGATCAGAACCAGATTTAAATAGTGTTTATGTTAAACATCTAGATAATTAGACCCTGAACCCAACTATTAAAAAGAAAAGACACCTTTAGAAGTCCTTAAGAACAACATAGACATTCATCTCTCTTGGATGTTTAAATGCAATTCTTTGTAAAAGATGATTTCTTGATGATTCCTCCAACAATGTAACTATATATTCCAGATTTACAGGTGCTGACCTTTCTCCTTTTACTTCCTTCTTTGTCCATGTGTTTGGGATCATGGGATTGCAAGGAGGGTGGAAAATCTGCAAATAAACTATAGCTACTATATAACTTTTTGGGGGGCTGGAAATGTCCCAGTAATTATTAAATCTGATTAACTCATGCTTCATTTAAATGCATTTTACTGGTTTGAAATAGAATTCATTGGCTTGATTCTTTTGGCATCTTCTTCAGTGTCTTCTACCATCTTCATCATCATCATCACCAATTATTATCACTAAACTGGATTGAGTTCTCCCTCTATGATGAGGGAGTACTGTGCTAAGTACTTTACATATATCATCTCTTAGAAATCTCATAGTAACTCTCGTAGATGGATACTGTTAGCATCCCCATCTTGTATATGAGGAAACTGAGACTGAGGGAGGCTATGTGCCTTGCTCACCAGTAATGATGGTATCTGTTTTTTTGGTCTAATGAATGGCATCTGATAAAGGATTCCTTTTTTGACTTGGGGCTTCATATTTTGGGATGATTTTTACATTTCTTACATTCATTTCAAGTGAATGAAATGCCCTTAGCCCTTTTTCTCGAAGTGTCTTCCTCTAAGTTATTTTCTCATCCCTGTTTTTAAGGCCTACTAACCTTTCCTCTCCTCTTGATCTCTTCTCTCAATCACAGTTTTATCCTCATCACCTGGTGTGGGGTTTTTAGACATCTTTCTTCTATGCTTCTCTTCTTCCTGCTTATACAAAGTGGAGAGCACATGACATGAGTGCAGTGGAGCCCTCTCTCATGTAGGCCCATATTAGAGTGGCTTTTATTGATTTTCTCTATTTTTCTGTTTTCAATTTCATTGATTTTTTTTTTTTTTAAGTAAACTCTACCCCCAATGTGGTATTCGAAATCATGACCTCAAGATCAAGAGTTGCATGCTCTACCCATTGAGCCAGCCAGGTGCCCCTAGAGGGGCTTTTATTTGCAAGGAGTCCTAAGGGCTTTAATGGCAAAGAAAGGACTTTTTTCTGCTCTCAGAAACTATTGGGCGAGTTTCCAAACTCCAAATGAAGTAATGTATTTCACAAGGAAAAAAAATCCAACTATCTGGAGCATTTTATGCACCTGACACCATCACATTAGTGGCATCAGATTACATATTCAGTAAGGACTTCTGCCACATGCTGATACAATTAACCACATGGGAATGTGAAGGCCAGGACCCTTCATAATTATTCAATCCGTGCTATAGTACAACATACAGAGCAGTGAGAACTAAAAATGCCCTTGGACCAGAATGCTACATCTCATTAGGAAATGAAATTGCAATTTTCCTGGGAGTGACAGTTCTCACAGGAAGAGATGATGGCCCAGATTTCTGATTATCACCAGTTAACTACTATAATCCTGCAGCTCTATGTTTAGGTCTTTGATAAAGAACCTTCAAGGAAACTTCAAGATGGTTTGACTGAAGCATGGTGTAAAACAGTGCCTGTGTGTTTTGGATGCCTGATCAACCATGAGAATCCAGTTGAGGAATGAATTTAAGGAATTCATTAGTCCTTAACCCAGACATTGCATTGAGATCAAGGGAGGTAGGTCAAGTTAGAATTGTCTATGGTACCTGCCTCAAGACACCTAAAATAGCATCTAAGAACTATGCTTCTAGAACTTTCTCCCTGCTTCAAACTTTTCAAGAGGACCCCTGACCCCTCAGGTTCTTCCCGTGCTGCTAAGGGCTCCCAGCCATGTCTTTCTTCACTGCCCAGAGTTCCAGATCTGGACCTTCTTTCCTCTCTGTCTCCTACCACCTGCATCTGTTGAGGACCTCATTCCTAACATGTACTTCTAGCTTAGTTTTGGAACTGCTACTAATTAACTAGTGAAACAGAAATTTGATTATTTTCTGACTGGTCTTCGCTATGTTCTATTTTAATTACAATGGTATAAATTGACTAATAATTCTGCCTAGTGATATAATATTAGAAAGTAGAAAAATACAACAGTAGTTTAGAAATCCTGTAATGGAGTCCTCTCTCCTTTATCCTGATCAGCTAAAGGCTTTGCATAGTAATTATAAAATATGTATAATTTTAGTACTGCAGGAAACGTCTGTTCTATGCAACCATTATATAATCAATGCCAGTTGTCAGATTGTAGGTTTGGGAACAGGCACTGGTCATGAAGTGGTATAAGAGTGACTGGGCCACTGTCTGCAATTCATACCCTCAGAATCCACACCACTACCACCTTAGAAGATTAGAGTGAAACGTATTCTTTCCTACTTGTTAGTAGATGTTAAAGTATCTTAGTAAGGGTATTATTTATATTGTTTCCACCTACCTGTTGTGTAATATGGTGGAAACAGTGCTATATATCCATGAAACTCTTTTCTTTTTTCTTCTAGGCCTAAAACTAAACCACATTTTCCAGCCTCCTCTGAAGTTGGTTGAAGCCATATGACTGAGTTATGGCCAGTAGAATGTGAGCAGAAATGAGGTAAGGTAAGTGCTAGACCTAGCCCCTAAACCTCTTGAGTATACCACCCCTTTCCCTCATTGGACTGTGATATGAGCAAGAAATGAACTCTCCTTATCTCTGACATCCCCCCAAATATCAGTGGGTTGTTACAATAGTTATCTTGTTTAACAAATGTACTTCCCTTGTGTTCAGGAAGGTTTAGTGAGTACCAATGAGATAATTGGTGCAGTCAATGCCAATTAAATTAAAAATTTAATCACCATGGGATTTGTTTGGCTTCAAGGTAGATGCCAATTACACCCTCAATTTGAAGTAGATTTTTTAGCATATTGTTTTTGAGAAATATGTTTTTCTTACCATCTTCCTGTTTTTCTTCTTGAATAATAATGCCAAACATTCCTTGTGGGGCTGTGCTCTTTCCGCCTACCTCTGTAGCCTGATGGGACCCCACTGCTCTGTGTAGGACATTCTACATCTACTCAGTGGTTTTCATCGGAGTGAATTCAAAGAAAAGGAATGTGGTGATGCAGGCAGTAAAGTAATTTCAGCCCCTCGGGTTCCTTGGCCTTTCACACAGAGCATATGTATTCAGCCAAAGCACTTAGGATTCAGACCCTGTATGAGTGTACAGCGTATGGGAGAGAGGGAATGACTTAAAACAGATGAGGGTTTTAAGTTCAGCCTGTGCTCAACAGTTAAATTTAATTTAGAGATTTCCCAAGACCTTCCTGAAGTTACAAAAGGGCTATGAGAAATCAGCTTCTTTCTTTTGTGGTTGCAGATTTAATTCTGCAGTTCATGAAGCTGCGTCAAAGTGCTTGCGTAACAGTGTAAGCTGCCACTGATGGAAATGAGGGCGGGTTCTTCTTTGTTGTTAAATACCTACAGTGATGCCACAAACATTCAGCCCCCACTGTTGTGTTAGATGTGTGAGCCATGATCCCTGCTCCCAAAGAATTCAAAGATGTGTGGTGAAATATCCATTGAAAATATCTTAGAAAGGAATATGCTAATGGTAGACCTGGTGCTTCAGAGGTTAAGCTTGAAAAAGCCCTTCCCTAGAAGGAAAGACTTGAAAGTCTGAGAAATAGTGGGGTAGAATTACAGGACTGAGAGGGATTCTAAAGGTTGGAGACACTTTCTGCTGAGATCACATTCCTTGCCTCTGTGCGGTCAGGGCAAGCCTTTTTCAGTGCCACAGAAAATCTGCCTGTTTCTAACTTGCTCCTCACAACTCAAATGTCAGTTTAGGATCATATCTTGAGAGACAGTAAGTTCTAGCACCCTGAATCCCTTTATACCTACTTGGTGTGCTGTACTATTTTTTTTTTTTCTTTAATACCAAATAGTCTAAACTTGGAAGCTAGAAATATGGTTCCCATCCCATAATTAATTGGTTAGTAATGTCACCTGAAACAAGTCCCTTCTTCTCATTTGTATTTGTGAATTGGAGAATCTGCTATATGAAGTCATACAATAAATGTGTTGATATGAAATCCCCTAACTCCTTTGTTATTTACAAAAACATTTAAAATGGAAAAATCTCTACAGATAGTGCTCTCTAACCTAGGAATACATCAGAATCACCAGGGAAGATTGGCTTTCTTTGTTAAGGTATAAATTAACACAGCTCTTTGTTTTTAGTTACCTTTTCTTTAAGACAGACCTTACATGCAATAAAATACACAGAATTTATGTTCAGTCAGTATATTTTAGCAAATACATACACCCATATAATTATCAGTCCAGTCCAGACATAGCATCACTATTACCCCGGAAATTTCCCTTCTGACTCCTTCCCAGTTAACCACCCCATCCCACCCCCAATACTCACAGACAAACACTCTTTGATTTCTGCCACCATGTAAATGGAATTAAATGTATATATTTCTTAATATATGGCTTTTTTTTGATTCATAATGTCTTAAAAATCAGTAAATCTTTCCTTTTTATTGTTAGTAGTATTCTGTTGGATGAATATACCTGCTATGGATTGATTGTGTCTCTCAATGTTGAAATGCTAACACCCAATGTGATAATATTTGGAGATAGGGTTGTTAGGAGGTAATTCAGGTTAAGTGAGGTCATAAGGTTAGAGTCCTCATCTAATGGGACTGGTGTCCTTATAAGAAGAGGAAGAAAGAGATCGCTCTCTTTCTCTCTCTCTTTCTGAGTGGAAGCACCAAGGAAAGGCCATGTGAGGATAAAGTGAGAACACAGCTATTTATAAGCCAGGACTTAATTGGTCAGAACCTTGATTTTGGACTTCCTAGCCTCCCAAACTGTAGCAAATATATTTCTGTTGTTTATGTCACCCAGTCTATGGTATTTTGTTATCTGGAAAAATATAAGCAAGTATTTATTCAAATATAATTCTGTCTCATTCTTTCCCCACATTCAGGACTCCAATTATATGTATATTAGACCTCTTGATATTTTCTCACAGGTTATTGATAGTTAGTTCTTTTTTTAAATCTTACTCTGTTTCAGCTTGAAAATTTTCTGTTGACCTATCTTGAAGTGTATTAATTCTTTCTTAGGTAATATCCAAGCTTCTGTTAACATACTCAGTGAATTTCTTTATTTTATACACACACATGTGCACACACACACACACACACAAATTCTTCAGCTGAAAAATTCTATATATACATATGTATATGTAGAATATCCACCATGTTATAGACATTGAATTATGTTCTGGAAATGGGAAAAGCTATATGGACATTCTTTGCCTTAAAGGGCATTAAAATTTAGTTGTAGAATTGGCCAGATACCTAAAAGCTCAGATAATATGGTAAAAATAGATTTTTCAATATGCCTAATGATGAGACCAGCAATAAATGTATCTCTGTGAAAGAAATATTCACAAACAGCTCTAGTGATTAGAGGAGACTTCATGTGGGAAATAGGACTTTAAATCTATCTAAAAGAACATAAAGGGTAATTGAGGCAGGGTCAGGGAGACCATTTTGAGAGAGAAGATGCCATAGACAAAACATGGTGCATATTTAGGAAGAGGAGAGAAGATTATAAAGTTTGGAAAATGTCATATTCTGGAGAATCTAGGAATTTGGTTTTACATTGGCATTAACACAAAGCTACAGACCAATTAGTAATGGGATAGCCATATAATCAGCACTATACTTTGAAAAAAATCACTCTTACAGAAAACAGTGAATATTGGCGATGCCTATTTGCCCTCACATACACATACCCCCTTTTTTTTTTTTTCTTTTTTTGCCTTTTCCCTGCTCTGTATTATAGTGGGCTAATCCCAAAGGCTGGATTTGGTATGTAAGATTGGAGAATGAATATAAAAGAAAGCCAGAATTTTTTTCCCTCTCTCTTTTTCTTAGACTTCTTCCACAATAGCTGGATCACTTCCTTGGCATCTTTTCTTACCTCCCCCTAGGTGACCCTGGCCTCTGAGTTGTAATAGCACTGCCTCCCTTTTTCTCTCAGTTTGGGACCTTAGTAGCTTCCTGATACCACCATTTACTGAGTTACTTCACTGAGCCTTAGCAAACTTCTCATCTTCTTCCATTGCTGCTATAATGAAGTACCTGCATTACATTCCTTCTGTTTTATTTTTTTTTAAGATTTTACTTTTTTAAAGTAGTCTCTGCACACAATGTGGGGTTCAAATTCACAATCCTGAGATCAAGGGTCACATGCTCCCCTAACTAAGCCAGCCAGTCACCCCTTTTCTATTTTAATATAGCCATAGTGGTTTGTTTTCCTGATTGGATATGGTTAGATCTAGGGATGTGATTATAAGTAACTTCTGTTTTATGTATCATATCTATACTTCAGAGTTTTGAAAATTTTATGATATATTACTTTGCAATAAGAATAAGGCAAAAAATTTTAAAAAATTTTTTAAAAATTAACATGAATGCAGTGTATAAAGTAAATTGACACTGTATGGTAACTTAACACAATTTAAATAAAACTAAAAAATAAAGTGAAATGAAATTAGGAAATATTGGATAGACCTTATATAAGCCCTATATATAAATAGTTCTGTAAATTGTAATTGTAGAAATTAAAGAGAAAAAGATACTGGATGGCTACACCAAGGACAGAAGGAGCCACGAGAGCAATGCTTCCAAACCCAGGGGAGTATGTAAGAACTACTTGGGGAGTTTTTAAAAAATACACAGGTTGGGTAGGTATCACTCCAGACCAACTGAATCAAATATCCGAGGCTGGGTCCAGGCATGACTCCTTTGAAATGACTTTGTGAATGGTGCTTGTCCACTCCATGCTTATCTGTTATCCTCCCATCAGCACAGAGAAGTTTTAGACATAAGGGAACCCCTAGGGAAAAGAGCAGGTTCACTAGAGGAAAGGCATAGAAGAACTAGAGGTAAAAGAGTAGGGAGTCAAACAGGGAAAAATCAAAACTACCAGGCAAAATAACATATACTAAATTAACTAAATATCAGAAATTAACATTTAATAGAAAGATTTTATAAAAGTTTAAAAGTATTTCATGCTTATCCTAACGCATTATTAGCTCTACAAAAGCAAAATTCTCAAATATATTAATGTAGCAGAGAATCTGTGGGGAAAATAGTTTTAAAGACAAAGATTTTGTTTCTCTGAATGCTATTTAAAAATACCAAATGAAAGAAAGGGCTCTGTTTAGAACAGTGTGATTTTTTAAACCACAAGAACTATGAGGAAGATCCAATAAACAACAGCATTTTGAGTGTCAAATTAGAATGAATAAATAAATGACCTTCCCAAGGGAAAACTGGCTCCTTTGAAATTTTAGCAAATAGAGTTATAATTGCCAGATTTCCTTATTTAATGGAAAACTAAGCTTCATTAATATTGAACTTGCCAGTTATCTACATGAGCAACAGAGATCTTCATGAAAAGGGAGATTCAATAATTAGCATTTAACTCTTCATTAAAACATATGAATAGCAAGAAAAAAAATCAACACAGTCTTGAATTCCACAAACATAAAAATTATCTTTTATTATCAGAACACCATTTATGGGAAGTTCAATGGACATTTTATGAAAAACATCTAATAAGTGAGCTCTATGTTTAACTGATGTGAAAGGCTTTATTATATTTAATAAGACACTGTAAACGTCATCCACAAACCTAACAAAAAAATAACAAAATCTCTAAGCCAGACAAAGAAACAATCTAATGAGTAGGTGTTCTCCATAGGGACTGACCCAGGGTTGAGCAAACCTCTAAGAAATCCACACTAGAGCTCTGACAGTCTGGCCTCCCACCCCCAGGGTCATTGTGAGGAACAGCTCCTCTCCCAATTAAACATGGGTCTAGACTCTGGCTCTCTGTGCCATACACTACAGATACCCTGTGTTGATCTGTTTCTGTTAGGAGGATGCTCCCATTGTGAAAGCCTCAAAATTGGACTGGTAGGGGATAAAATAGTGGTAGGAGAGACAGATTTGATTTCCTATGACCCTGCAGTGCCTTGGGGAGGTGAGAATGAAGGAAACGGGAAATTTAGGTTAATCTAGGGCAGTGGTTCCCAAACTTGGTCAGATGCCCAAACCCCTCTTGGTCTGTTTAATTGTAACATATAAAGCTAGGGTCTGCTTTACCAGCAGAAAATATGACTATGTTATAGAAATACATTTTGTGTGTACCTATAAATATACATGTATATAAATACATATATACAGTGCAAAATGATTATTGCCATCTGCCCGGCAAAACAAGTTGTCCATAAAGCACGAGAAATATTTCTCTGTTTTCCTATTATATATCTCAGCTTGTTCATTTTGTCATCTGCTAGTGTTCACAACCAGGCAAGACATCACAAGTGCCGGTGGTTTGAGAAATAATTTGTGAGAGAAAAGCCTAAAATCAAGGAGATCCTTCATTAATTTACATTTTTCTAAGAATGGGAAAAAGACTGCTGCAATTATGTTTTAGTGAGAATTAGATTGGTCCATCATGAGAAACTCCCAGAATTTAAGACCCTTAGACTGTAAAAAATCGAAATCTACTCAAGCTAGTTGAAATACAAAATGGGAAAATTACTAGAAGGATATAAGGGTACCTTTTGGGATACAAGGGCAGGGATGAAATAAAGATTTACAAATTTCTGAAGCCAAAAACTGCAAAGCCAGGAGGAATCTCTCTCCATCTGTTAACCACCGTTTCCTCCGCCTGTATCATTCTTCCCTCCCTCTCCCTCTGACACACACTCTCTCTCCCCTCTCAACATGTGCATGTGCACACACACACACACACACACACACACACTACATTCACAAAGCAGTAGTATATTGTGAATTTCACAACTCCCGAGGCTATCAGAGATAGGATCTTTTGTTTGCTGCAAGGGTAAAGGTATGCCTGGTTCACTACACTCATATTCTCAATCATTTTCTGAACTCTATTTTGGGACTGCCTTCCATTGGACCCCTGAGAAACAATGGAGTGTATATCATTTTCTTCATTATCATCAAATCCTTGATCCTTTATGCAAATTGCTTTTATTAAAAAATGCTGGGGCGCCTGGGTGGCTCAGTGGGTTAAGCCGCTGCCTTCGGCTCAGGTCATGATCTCGGAGTCCTGGGATCGAGCCCCGCATCGGGCTCTCTGCTCAGCGGGGAGCCTGCTTCCTCCTCTCTCTCTGCCTGCCTCTCTGCCTGCTTGTGATCTCTGTCAAATAAATAAAAATAAAATCTTTAAAAAAAAAAAATGCTTCAGTTATGCATGTTTTAGGTTATGACAGTGGCAACAGGAATAGGCTAATGTCTTGTTCTTATGCATTTGTTAGGAAGGTATGAACCAGATGCAGATTTCAGCTCTGAAAGTATTTAGGATTCCAGATTGCCTTGCAGGGTAGCTGAGGGAGCTGCTCTCCTCCCCACAGTGATGGTAGATCCTCAGAACAGCAGCCCCCAGCATCCCCTAATACAGGGCTTCCCACACAGCAGACAAAAAGCTACTATGTCCTCAGGACAGGACTAAGAAGCCAGGAGAGTGATATCTAATGCCTGGAGAAAGGAGCCAGGCAGCCACAGAGCTGGCAGCTTGCAGAGCCCAGGACGAAGCATTACATTGCTTCTGTGGCTCCAGACTTGTCCATATTCACAAAGAATTTTGAGTGAAAGAGTGACCCTTTGTTGAACACTGTAACCCATCCAGTTGGCACTGTCACATCTAACATACCTGTGAGCACGGAGCTGCCTAAGCAGATTAGGCAGCTGTCATGCACTGTAGATGAGGAAAGCTCCAGTCATCCATGAGACCTATGACTTTTCTGTGCTTCCAAAGGGAGTTGCCTTGCTTTGCTGGGGGTTTATTTTGGCTGGGGGAGAAAATGATAAAAAGATGATTGAAGTGTGGAAACTAACAAATGGCTGTTTTGTGCAGAAGGGAAGTAACTTAGGTTGTATTTCAGCTATGTGTCTGGTGACTCTTGACTAGATGGTCAATGAAGCAGATGCCTTTGGGTAGAATTGAAAAATTCTAGATACTATTGTTCATGTGTATATGCCCTGTGATACAGATGTTGACCTGACTGGTGTCATACAGTGCCATGTCCCTTGTCACATTTCCTGAATGTCCTGGGTTATAAATACCATTGGGGGTCTTCCCCCTAGATCCTGTTGGGTCAGAATGTGATTCTCTTTCTAACTACAGAGCCTCTGCAAGCTAGCTTTATGATCAGGCACACAGAAGTCTGATGTAACAGGTAAGAAAATCCCACAGGCCTAAAAACATTTCCACATTGTCCATCACATGCCTAAAATTCCTGCTTGTCTCTCTTCCCTTTTGGTAATGTTTCTGGAACCTCATCCTTTCTGTCCCCACTCCCACCTCCCCAGGCTATCGCAATCCCTTCTCAGCTCAGTCTCTGCTTCCAGTCTTTCCCCCAGAATAATCTATTCCAGAACATGCTGTTAGAGGCACCTCTTCAAACACATTTTTGGATGTAACACTCTTGCTTAAGAACCATCATCTTCTATCGCTTCTTAGCCTTTTGGCTAAGATCAAGTGTAGAACCATCATCTTCTAGTGACCTGGTAGGTACCAGTTTGTGCTCAAAACCTTCTCTGATTGATATTCGAGGCCCTTGTCAATGTGACAGTAGCATAAGTCTACAGTGTTTGCCCTCATTGCTCCCCTTCACTTACAGGTACACTCCAGATAAACTTTATTATTTTATTTCTGAAGTACATACTACATTTGCCTGTTTATCTTTGCTTCTCTTCCTTTCTTGGCCTCACCATCACTCCAAATTCTCTGCCATTTGAACTCCCATTGATCCTTCAAGACCAATCTCAAGAATACCATTTCCTGAGGGCTAGAAATACGATAATGTATGTTATGCCCTTTGTAAACAATTTAAAAGTGTATAGCTGTAAGAATGCAAAACATTATTTACAAATACTCTAACCTGGGAAGTCATATTCATTTGCAAGGGATGTCTTAACATAGTACAACAATCAGAGGGACTTAAACAACAGATATTTATTGTCTCATGGTTCTAAAAGCTAGAAGCCCTAGTCTAGCAAGGCCATTCTGTGTTTGAAGGCATTAGGGAAGGATCAGTTCCAGGCTTCTCTTCTAGCTTCTGGTGATTTGTTTCCTTGTGGCAACATAACTCCAGTCTACATGGCATTCATAGTGTGTCTATCTCTTTGTGCACATATCTCCCTTTTTCTAAAGACACCAGTCCTATTGGGTTAGGGCCCACCCTACTGACCTCATTGTAATTTGATAACCTCTCTAAAGAACCTACTTCCAAATAAGGTCACATTCTAAGGTTCCAGGGGTTAGAATTCCAACACATCTTTTTTTGCAAGACATAATTAAACATAAAATAAATGTTGATGAATGGTGTAACTTTTATCAATGTTTTGGCCAAAAGAAAGGTCTTAGGTTGTGGGAGAACATCCTTTTATCACCAAAGCCAATCATAAAAATGTAGGCAGAATACTCTGTTGACCCAGCAGTCAACAGTGCCAGGGAGCTTCTGCTTCACAGCACCTGCAGATCAGTTTATACATTCACTGCATCTCAGTATGTGAAGGTCTGTCTACAGATTCAAGAGGACAAAGTCTTCTGCTAAAGAAAGGAACACTGTAAGAGAATAGACTATTGAAAAGCTATCATTAAGAAGACCAAAAAAGTCTTAGCATCACCCGTATATACTTTGCACATACTCAGTGGTACTCACAAAACAATATCACATTCAGGTGGCCTAACACTATGGGTCTCAACCTGGCCTCACATTAGAATCAAATGCTGATGTCTTACCCCTCCACCTGCCCCAGACACTGATTTAAAAATGTGGGATAGATCTGGGTTTGGGATAAGCCAGGCTTGAGGACCACTGATGTAGGCCCTAGATGCTAGGGTAAGAGTCCTAAGTAGTTCAGTATTTAGAACAGTGCCTGTCTATGGCTATGAATGAAAAATGAAGTTTATACCCCATTGTACCATTTAGATAAATTAGTCAAGAGGAAGCATTCACAGTAATTTTTCTCAGCATCCCTGATGGTACATTGCCCAAGTTGTTGAGGCTGTGATGTATTCCTTGGGATTTCTGAGATAATCATGAGGCCCTAGGTTGTAAAAATAAATTCCTTACTGGTTGAGCTCTCCAGTCAACATAGTGCAATATCTTCTTTGTCTCTTAAGAACTAATTGAATGAAACCAATAGAAATTGGTGTTCTGAACATTCTTCTCTTAGCAAAAATCCTCAAATTGTTCATTGAATAAACTGAGGAATTAGCAGCTTATAAGAGGGAGAGATTATATCAATTTACTTTAAAGCTGGAAGTGTTTATTTTGCTTGGTGGGAAGGGAATAAAGGAATTCTTGAGCACCTAACCAAATAAATTATCTCAGAAACAGTCGCCCACACCAGAAAAACTATGTTTTGGTTATTGGTAACTTATTGGTAACTTTGTTATGTGGTAAAACCTTGTGAAGTTTAGGGGTGCCTGTGTGGCACAGTCAGTTAAGCATCCGACTCAGATTATGATCTCAGTGTTGTGGGATCAAGCTCTTCTGAGCGTGGGGTCTGCTTTAGATCCTTTCCCTCTGCCCTCCCCCCTATTTGTACTCTCACTCTCTCTCTCTCTCAAATAAATAAATCTTAAAAACAAAACTAAACAAAAAAACCTTATGAAGTTTATAATTCCTCCTGAAGTCATGATTTTAAATTTTTGCATAAACTTCATTCAACTCCGGTGCTTGTCAAAAGTACAAATGACCAGTCCCTGTCTTTCTAATCCCAAGATTTAGGTATTGATCCCCTTCACTGGGCTGTAAGCTCTTGAGAACTAGGACCATACTTTATCCTTCTCTCACCCAGAGTAACAAGTCTGAGATCAAGCATGTAAAAGGTACTCAGGGAATGTTTGATATGAATGTAGTCACTCTATTCCTTTCTGTTCTTTTTTTTTTTTTCTTTTTTTTTTTTTTTATTCCTTTCTGTTCTTGCTAGAACCAGGGAAAGGGAAGAAATGGGAGTGAGCCTACTGAGTCAGCATTTGGTATTCTGGACCTGTCCTAAAAAATGAAAGTGCAGACAGTCAAGAGTGCTATATCCAAATCAACCTATTAATCGCAGGTGACTAGACAGTGAAAAACATAGAAACACCTCCTCTGGAGAAACCCAGCAAACTCGCACTACTTTAATTATTTTACATATGCATGTATTGGCATTTTCTTGTAACTGGTTTTCATAATTAATAGGAGAAAATATATGATGTTATAGTTTCTTTCTAGACACTTCTACTTCATCTACATATATTAGCAAATTGATTAGTAAACTCCTAGTTGGCAGTGTGTTGGTGTTTTTATTACATGTTTCTCACAACTCACAAGGGACACAAATTAAGGAAACTGATTATCATTTCTGGCCATAGCACTTGGTGACCCAGAATCTGTTTCCATGAATCTTGACACTGAAATCCCATAAAAGGATACCTCTTGCACATTCAGATTTTAGGTTAACTGAAGCTGTAGACAGCTGAGCAAGTATTTAATATGCCTGGACAACTGTACCTCAGTCCCATTGTGTTGGGTCCCTTCTAGTTCGTTTGGAGACATTCTGCAGTGATTATAAAATAGAGTTAGATTTTGCAACAATTAAAGACTATCTTGTTGACAACTTGACAACAATCTATGATTCTTTAAAATGTGTTTAGGGCACTTGGGTGGCTTAGTTGGTTGGGCGACTATCTTTGGCTCAGGTCATGGTACTGGGGTCATGGGATTGAATTCTGAGTCGAGCTCCCTGCTCAGTGGTGAGTCTGCTTCTCCCTCTGACCCTCTCCCCTCTCATGCTCTCTCTCTCTCAAGTAAATGAATAGAATCTTTAAAAAAAATAAAAAAATAAAATAAAATGTGTTTATAAATTGAATTCCTGAGATAACCACAATTTTTATAGAATGTTACATTGATGTAAAGAAAATTTTTAAGGATTTGAACCTCTTAATCATTTAGAAGGAGGTTCTACTACTTATGAATTAAAATTAGGAATTAAAAAAATAAGATTCAAAGTTCCCTCCAATAGTTTGTACCAAGAGACTATTTCTGAGAAGCCAAGACACTGTATATATTTAAAAATTATTTCAAAAGAACTTAAAGATCAAATTGTTTACTAAATCCAAATTGCTTCTTTCCATCTCCAATGCCCTTTTGTACTCACCAGAATTTATAAATTTCTGCTATAATTTAATTTTCCATGGTAACTTTTGAAGTTATTAATATATAAAGATCTGACATTCTGCTTTCATACAGTATAAACTGAATCACACTGAGAAATTCTCCACTGTTTTTTAACTACTCAATGCATTTTTAATGGAAAAATATTTTATTGATATCTAAGTTCAGAAATAGTTCATTTATTATAGGGCTTAAGTTCAGTAAACTCTATACTGTGGGTATAATTCAATCTTTTTATTCAGTTATGGCTAAAGTAATATTTAAGACATTTACCTGATTTCTCTACTTTCAGAATCAACCTGCTGAATTATCTTTTCATAATTAACAATAAGCTACAGAGATGTCATCAAGCCAAGAAATGATGTTGTTGCCTGAGTCAGGGCAAAAATACGTATAGAAAGTTTCAGAACAAAATAGTAGCAAAACACAGATACTGTTTCATATTACTTTTTTAAAAATATAGTTTTTAATTTTAATTTCAATATAATTAATATACTGTATTATATTAGTTTCGGATATACAGTGTTGTGATTTGACACTTCTGTGTATTACTCAGTGCTCATCATGATAAGTTTACTCTTAATCCCCTTGACCTATTTCACGCATCTCCTCTACCCATCTCCTAGTAGCCATCAGTTTGTTCTCTGCAGTTAGAGTCTGTTTTGGCGGTTGCCTCTTTTTTTTCTTTGCTCATTTTTTGTTTGTTTCTTAATTCCACATTTGTATGAAATCATATGGTATATGTCTTTCTCTGACTTATTTTAGTTAGCATTATACTTCATATTACATTTTTTTCAAATGTGGTACTGCTCTGGTGGTCATGAAACATCAGTTTTTCATCACCACAAGCACAACCATCACAGAAACTATATTTTGCCATTTCAGGCTATTTGCTAAAATGCATAGTGATTATTTAGGGATTGATGGAAACCTATTTGCATTCATTCCTTCATCCTTTTCCCGAGGGAAAAGGCTATTATAGACCATGGGCAAGAGAGCCCCAGGCTTTGTGGGAACCTCTGTGGAGAGAATTGTGACTTCCAGGCAGCATGAATGACTGCAGATAATCAGACACTCTCCTGCTTACCACAAAGGGATGGATTCTGGGAGAGTTTGGCTCAGAAACATATCTGGACCCTAGAGAGGAAGATCACATGTGGTCTGCTGTAAACATCCTGTCCTTGCTGGGATAGATATTGTTGAAAACACCTAAAAGTGTAAACCTTACAATAAAAATTACTACACTTCACAGTGTTTAAAAATTTTTAGTCATAGCCATGTCACTAAATTCTTAGTGATACCTTAGAAGAATTAAGAAAAAGTTTGTGTGAGGATCACAGTTTTTCCTGAAGTCAGAGTAGGAAGTAAATTTTTAAATATCTTTTTGAGACCCTTATTGAAATAGATGCATTCACTCAAACACCCTCATCTCCAGTTTGAGGAGCATCACAGGTGGCTTTTTATATACCTTCTGAGTTTTAGCTTCTCTTTTGGACCCTTCTTTTGTTGGGTGATGATTTTTTAATTTGTGTGTGTGTGTGTTTAAGATTTTAGTTATTTATTTGACAGAGATCACAAGTACACAGAGAGGCAGGCAGAGAGAGGAAGGGAAGCAGGCTCCCCGCTGAGCAGAGGGCCTGATGCGGGGCTCGATCCCAGGACCTGGGATCATGACCTGAGCCGAAGGCAGAGGCTTAACCCACTGAGCCACCCAGGTGCCCCGGGGTGATGATTTTTTTAAATCAAGAGTAAGAAGAAAGAATGAAACCTGTCATGTTCACCCCTTTATATCTTTCCAAACTATCAGTAAGTAAGTGAGTAAATCTTTTTCTCTATTGAATTTGGTACAAGTTACAGAGACAGAAATATAGAAATCAGCATAAAACATAAAGTCAGAGAGGTAAGCGCACTGTATCACAGTCACTGGGATTTATATTTTATTATTTACTGGAAAAGGGAAAACTCATGACAAATGGATTCTTTATCCCATGCAAAAGGAAAATGTGATGTGTGAGAATGTTATAGAAGAGAATTGTCTAGGGGTGCCTGGGTGGCTCAGTGGGTTAAAGCCTCTGCCTTCCACTCAGGTCATGATCCCAGGGTCCTGGGATCGAGCCCCACATCGGGCTTTCTGCTTAGCAGGGAGCCTGCTTCCCTTCCTCTCTCTGCCTGCCTCTCTGTCTTCTTATAATCGCTGTCTGTCAAATAAATAAATAAAATCTTTAAAAAAAAGAAGAAGAAGAGAATTGTCTAATGTCCTAAATTCTTTCCTGCATATATTAAGGGCCTTGACACACCTGAGCTAAACAGTTTATCCCTGTGGGAGCATCCATTCTATGAATTTTTGTTCTCTTGCTCCTATCACAGAACCAGAACAGTAACAACAATATTATACAGTCACTGGTTGGGTTATTTTTCTTAGCAGTTCTTAAGGAGTCCTTTAATTCAGTACTCTATGAGGGCAAGAAAATTGTACTTAAATGGAAACAAGATCACTTCTATGGATGAACAGTATATAGTTTATCATTTCCTAATAGTTCACAAATAGATGATAGATAAGTGCACGTGTGTGTGTGTGTGTGTGTGTGTGTGTGTATGTATGTATTATGTAGGTATATATACTATATACATATGTAGTTGTATATATATGTATACATAGGTATATATACTATAGATATGTAGATATATACACTATTGATATTTATATAGAGTGAGGATACTATCACAACTAGACAATTAAGGATAAGATTTAGGCACAAGTGTTGACTGCTCTAATGTTAATTCTTAATCTTGCTGCACTTATGGAGTGCTGAAGCTCTTAGTCCAGGGATTCTTTTTTTTTTTAATCTGAGATATAATTGACATATAGCATTACATTATATTCACGTGTACAACATAATGATTCAAAATTTTATGTGTTGCAAAATGATCACCACAATAAGTCTAGTTAACATCCCTCACCACACATAGTGAAAATTTTTTTCTTGTGATGAGAATTTTTAAGGTCTACTCTCTTAGCAATTTTCAGATATATAATACAATAGTATTAACTAAGTTACCATACTATATAGAATACCCCCAGAGTTTATTTATCTTAGAACTAAGAGTTTGTATCTTTTTGTCCACAACCCCCACCCAAGAGGTCTGTAGATAGAATACAGGGGTCCATCAACTTAGATGGGAAAAACATTATGTCTTCATTTTCACTAACCTCCAATGAAGTTTACCATTTCCTTTAATTATAATAGTAAGCAGCAAGCTACAGTAGTATTAGCATACCTGTGACTTTGTTACCAATATGGTAAAAATCACACACATTTTTTATCACATTATAGGTGTTGCAGTTATCTTGAAATATTGTTTACTGTCAGCATTACTTTAAAATCATGTTAGTTATTAGGTCCATCACTAAATTTTGTTATTCTCTATATTAATAAAGAAGCATATATACTACTATTTATAGATGTTTAGTTTAATAACTGTATTCCTAAATAATTAATTTTGATTGAAAACCCTATGTATTTTTGATGCATTTCAAGGTATTCTTAGAAGGCTTCACCAGACTGCCAGAAGAGTCCATTGCACAAAAAAAGTTCAGAATCCCTGCCTAAAGTGGCAATGACTCATACTGTTCCCTTTATTTGCAGAGTGGTTGGTTTTATCTCTGAGACACTTCGTTCTTTCTGTGCCCCAAACATTTATTCAACAAACATTTATAGATACTTTATGTATGTGTGTCAGGCACTGTTATAGATGCTAGGAAGTGAGTAATATAAACAAGGCCCTTGCCTTCAAGGAGCATAATTCTAGTGGGAAAGACACAGTGAATAGAAAAGTAAATAAACCCCGTAGTTTCAAATTGAGAAAAGTTACAGAAAGGAAAGAAAAAAATATTAAGTAAGTACTACAGAGTGAGGGTGTTAGGAAGCTCTTCTTCACAGAGATGGGGGAAATGTACTCCAGGCAGAAGAGAGAGCGTATGCAGATGCACCAGGGCTGCAAAAATCCAATGTATTTTTCCTTTATTACTATCATTAATGGCCATGCTATGTTAATAGAAATGGGATTTTGGCCTTCTGGCATCCATTCACCCTCCTTATTTAACAATTCCCTGTTCTGTTTTGAGTATTTGTTCTCCTCCTCTCTTATTTCATAGTAATAATGGTAGAACTGACTCCACACCCAGCTCTGTGGATGTCATGTGGCATCCACCAGTCAGAACCATTCAGGTTCCACTGGCCACAGTGATTGGTTCAGGGAAAGACATCAGGGGTGGTGAGATGCCATGAAACTTTAAGTTTAGCATAATGAGAGGAAATAGTTACTATAACCTCACTGAAACCCCATGAAGCCCAAAGATGAATCTATTGCATAACAGAGAGCAGAGGTAGAGACAATGGGTCGTGGTGTCCTTGCTAAGTAAAACCTTGCTTGAAACCAGATTTGCCAGGAATAGCTAGTTACATTAAGCAAATAAATTTCCTCTTGACTTGAATCAGTTTGGGTTGGGTTTTCAGTCATAACAGAAATAGTCCTGATATCTGATAAATTCATTTACAGACTTGTTAAACAGTTCTGCTATATTACACTACCCTTGCTTGGCCTTTAGCTATAATAATATTCATCCTGAAATGGATTTATCAGTATATTACGTTAGAGGTGAATTATTTTCTCTCCCCATCCTTACCCCTCATTCTGGTTTTTGTTTGTTTGTTTGTTTTTGCAGTATTGTTCTGGATTTAAAGATCAAATAGCCAAATTCACTTCACACTAACTTACTGTTTTGCATATTCGAAGATAACTTCTTAAGCACAATCACTACAGTCCTTCCCTTTGATTTGAGCACTGAACTAAAAGACCAATACAGCCTTTGTAAAGGCCAGGCAGGAAATAACTAATAGCTGACTTCATGAGTTTAGTGCCAAGAAACAAGTTTCAAATAATACCTTGTATTTAAACTGTATGATATTTATATTCCAAAGGGCAATAAGCAAAATTCTGGTAATATAACCGCCCACACACACACACAAACACCCGTGAACACAAATGTACGTGAAACAAAGTTTCTTTGATAGTTTAGTGAATGAAACTTGTGCCATTCCAAAGCCCTTTAATTCGGCAACACATTAGGGATGGACAATCTGACTGTCTAGCGGATACCTTGTCTACATGGGAAATGTGCTTCTCCCTTTTGCTAGATATATTTGTGTAGCCTATGTAAAGTGAATTGCTCTTCCCCATTTAATCTTTCTCTCAGGGGACTGTTAAGGTTAGACTACTAGGAACTTAGAAGTTTTAATACCAAACCAGGCAGCTAAGACCACCTTCAAAATCTGTCTCCACTCCCTTGTCAGGACATGTCTGGAAATCCACTTAACTTCTCCTGAGACTTGGCTTCTCCAACAGGAGCTCAAAAATGATAGGGGCTAAAGCCACTGGCCTCCTAGGGTTAGTATAAAAAGTAAAAATAATGGTCAACTTAATGATGGGATTTAAAATAATTACAGAAAGGGGAAAAGTTGTGATATTTAATTTTGGTCCATTTTTGTAGACTTTTAAAATACTCCAGATTGTTTCCAATCAGTAATTTGATTTAAGAAATAGAGTTTTCTCATCCAGCCAGTCAGCAAGGCTAGACAGCTATGTGACTGTGTTTTCTTCCTCCCTGCCCCTGATGGAGGATTTGGAGCCCTCAAGGCCATCGTTTCTGGCAGAAATGAGTCATTCCAAGCCTTCTGGGGACATGGTGCATGTCCCTCATTTTGTGCAGGGAGAGTTCATTACTGAAAAGTGTGTGCTATGGGTAGGAAATAAAAACAACAGGCCCCAAATAGCCTAGGGCTGAATTCATTACCTGTGGACTAGCTGCTAATGATTTGGGGAGCACACTGGTGCTTAATATTTTATCTGTTTAGTAAGGACTAGCCTCTTAAGCAAGCCTCAAACTGAGAATTTAGTGTCTGAAATTTCTGCTGTGGAGCAAGGCATATCAGAAAGAAGGAAGAATTTTCTCTTTGGTTTCTGCTGCTTCTGAAGCAAAGCCCAAGCCTTCTGGAGGTCCTGCTCTCTCCCGGGTGCATCCACCCTGTAAGGACTAGGAGTGGGGCCTCCAAGGAAGGGGTTCAGGCTGTCCATGCAGCAGCAACCTGACAGATGCAGAGGTCCCATCCATCCTGTGGTACTTTGTTTCCATGCTGCCAAGAAAGTGGCAGAATAATAAGAATTCAGGTTTGAACTCAGAGTACTTTTGTCATGAATCCCTCCAATATTTTGAAGACATGAGAGGCAGTCCGGTAACATTCACAGTAGGAGAAAAAAGGAAAGGGCTCCAGGAGAGGCAACTGAGTACTGGCTTATCTCTAATGTTGTTTCTAATATCCTAATATTCCATTAAGAATTCAAAGCTAGGCTGTGTGGCTCCAGAGTCTACGCTTTTAACAGCCATGCTGTAACCCAAAGGTAGACCACAAGGATGATTATGAGTCTTCCTGATCAAAGCTGAAAAGGAGGCCAGATAAGCACCAAGTATTGATGAAAGGACAATATACCAGAAACTCAGAACTTATGTCTACACATGTACACACACATTCACACACACACACACACACACACACACACACACACTTTTCCCACCTGGAAGGACTGAGCGCTCCTTCTCCTGGAGTAGAGGTTTGGGTAGGACAAGGAGAAGGGATGGGAGCGATTGAGGCCTTCCACCACAGCCAACCTTACAGCAGCAAATCAGATAGAGCTATTTGTTAGAGAATTCTTAAAAAGCAGGCCAGAGCACACCTCTAAAAAATGATTTTTCAAGGGCAGGGGAAATCCAGGAAGAAGCAAATAGCCATTTCTCTAATGATCTGGTTTGATCCAGGATAAAAGTCTAGGCTATCAAGTGGAATAAAATAACTGCTATTCAGGTAATCCTCCATAAATATTATTTCCTATAAGCAAGCTTTAGGCAAATGCTGGGAAACAGATAGTTTGGGCCTAGAAAGAGGGAAATTTTGTGTTGCCAATTAAGAGAAAATCTATATGTTTTTGAAAATCAGCCAAGGAGAAGGTGGAACAGATGGTCCATTAAAGATACTAAAGAAAATGGCCCACCAGTCTGCAGCAGGGGCCATCCAGTCTCCCTACATGGTTCACATATCCATCTCTCATCCTAGATTTTAGTTTTAAAAATAGAATCAATCTGTAAAAACAAGATTAAATTTCAAAAGCTCCTAATGTCATATATTTTAATGTGGTCTAGTCAATGTGTAATTAAAAAAAAAAAAAACAGAATGTAAGGCTGGCACTGAGATTACACATGGCTGCAGAACTTCACAGAGAGGGAAAATAAAATGCAGGTGACTGCTCTATTGCGGTTTGTTTTTAACTTTAATATTGCCTGTATTGCAACTTCTCCCACTATAGTACTGAACCAAAATAATGCCCTTGAGTTAAATAAAATGAGTGATTGCATTTTTTTAAAGATTTTTTAAAGATTTTTATTTATTTATTTGACAGACAGAGATCACAAGTAGGCAGAGAGGCAGGCAGAGAGAGGGGGCGGGGAAGCAGGCTCCCCACTGAGCAGAGAGCCCGATGTGGGGCTCGATCCCAAGACTCTGGGATCATGACCTGAGCCGAAGGCAGAGGCTTTAACCCACTGAGCCACCCAGGCGCCCCTGATTGCATTTTTTTAAGCATAGGATGAATCACCTATCTGGCACCTTAGAATTCAGTGTGAGATTTTTCTGAAAAGTGAGATCCAGAGATTAATAACTATTCTCATTTATCTCACCGCCTTCTTCCTTAGCCCCCAAATCAGGGAAATTGTGACTTTCTGGCCAAGTCTAAGTGTTGTATCCAATCACCTTATATGCCAGGGTGTTCACCAACCACATTTCATGAAGATTCTGTAGCATGGCCCCAGGAGACAGATTGATAATTTTGCTGATGAATGAATGTGTCATGCTGTTCTGAAGGAGAACATTTTTTGCTCTCACTGCAAATGGCTATAAATTCAGCCCAGCCTCATCTGCGTCTTCAGGTGGACCTCATCAGTTGTAGGCATCTTATCAGCAAGAAACAGCCTCTCCTAATGGCTTGATAAATATTCCAGCCTCCCCATAATCAGTTATCGAGAGATTCAAATCATGGTCAGTACTTAGAACAGCTATTACTACAGACTTAATGCCAGTTACCCTTTGTACTTATCTCTGAAACCAGAGAGGCTGAATAGCTCTTTTTATGTTTCCACTCCTGGTCACTAAAAGCTGAGTTCATTCAAAATTTCCTCCTGCCTAGAGAGCCCACATGCCTGTAATAAAAGTTGAAGAAGAGATTTATGTGAATATAAAATAAAATGTATGTTTCCTCTGACGTTCATTCCCTCCCCTGAAACCCTGCCCCAAATTTGGCCTAAGGGCAAAGGCATGTAAGACTGAAATGGTGGGGCAGGGTGAAAGGTAGAAACAAACCTCACTGCCTTTAGATTAGTTAGCGTAAGACAAAATGGTTCCAGGGTGATGTGGGGTTGTTTCTTCTGCTTCTTTGTTTTAATGAAATTGATTTATAGAGTCTGAAATCTGAAGAACTTAGGGCTTGGGATTTATGAAAATGTGCCAGTTCTCAATAGAAAACAAGCACTTTCTCCTGTATGTTCCCAACAACATACTTTTGATAAAAGTAATTATCTCAATTATTAAGAAGATTAAGGGGAGTTACTAAATAAAGCCCTCACTCTGGGAACTGGGCATAAAGAACAGGGTCTATAGTTAGTAATACTGTATTGTATACTTGAAAGTTGCTAAGATAATAGATCTTAAAATTTTTCATCACAAGGAAAAACATTTGTAACTGTGTGGTGATGGATTTTAACTAGACTTATTACGATGATCATTTTGCAATTTATACGTATATTGACTCATTACATTGTATAGCTGAAACTAAGTTATAGGTCAGTTGTATCTCAATTTTTAAAAAATTGGCACATTAAAAAAAAAAAAGGTCTTGAAATTCCTGTAGGGAAAAATAGAGTGTAGGGCAATGTGGTGCCTCCTCAAAAAAGCTAAAAGGTATCTATGTTCATAAGAGGACTTCACAAAAAGTACAAATCTGCAGACACTTTTAACAGCTCTTAAAAGTGTCATCACTCATCTCTCTATGTTTTATGGTTAATCGGGTCTTCTATGCAGGGAAGCAGTGTTCTACAGAATGTCAGCCTTAGAGCTTGATTTTTGTAGAAACTCACACTTGTATACAGCACTCTTCAATTGCCAGAGGTCTTCCTTTTGTGTTCTTATATAGTTCCTATATACCCAGTAAGCTTTGTTATAGGCGAAGTGTGAGTAGCCCCATCTCACTGCTAAGACAATAGAGTTTCAGACAAGGTTAAGCAACTCATCTAAGGCAATGAAATTACTTATTTATGGAACACATATTGTGGTAATATGCCCAAGTTACAAAATTCTGGTTCTTCCCACTCTGCCATACTGTTTACCAAGGATACCAGGAGTAAGAGGTGATAGGTATAGGGAGGGCCTAGCCATGAATGAGAGGAGTACAGTGACCCATCAGAAGCCATTTCAGAGGCACACCACTTGTAGTCTAGCCAGAACTTTGATTCATTTTTCTAGTTGTCATTTTTGTACAAGAGGAAATAACAAAAAATATCTAGTTTTATCACTTGTTAAAATATCCCTTTTATAGTTAATTTCCTGTCTTTAAAAGTCATATTCTTTCCAAAGTAGGCAACTTTATTTCCTTGATGTCCTCTCAGTATCTGAGGATGATCTTCCCTAGGAAAATTTCAGTATCTGTCAGACTATCCAATCTCCCATGAAAAGAAGAGAGGGGCAATGACTCAAGCAAGATCTGTGTTCTGCTTTGGGTCATGGATTTCTAATCTCATCGTCCCTTCCCAAGCCCAGAGACAAGCCCCCTTTCTACTGTGAAACAGTGCCAAGAATCACTTCCTACCCACCTGTTGTGTTGAGTACTGGGTATTATATGTAAGTGATGAATCACTAAATTCCACTCCTGAAGCCAGTATTACACTATGTGTTAACTAAGTAGAATTTAAATAAAATTTTGGGAAAAAAAAATAAAGAGTTACATCCTACCTAAGGCAGCTCATGATGAGAAAAAGTTGCCCACAACATCTTTGGACAGAGAGTGAGCTCAAGATGTGAAAATGGCCCCAGAACTTATAATACCATGAAAAATTACTTGCTTAAGAGCTCTTGGTTAAAAAAGGGGGGGGGGGAAGAGGTTAAGTTCCCCTTAAGTAACTTTTTTTCTGTAAGTAGGAAAGCTTGCTAAATCTGTGACCTCAAGGTTGACATTGTGTAATTGTAGTACTGAATAGATGTCCAAAAATAAGATTTTCCTCTGGTTTTTCAAGACCTTTCAGTTCCATACTCACAAGGTGAGGTGCCATTCACTGCTGTCTTTCAACCTCTATTACCTCTTCTGCAGAGTAGAAGAAGAAAATCATGTTTGGGTTCTTCTTTCACACACAGAGATTAAATGGTTAGATAGCATATATGGGGCCGCATTCCAAATCCTTCTGAGGCCATTTCGAAGCATTTCATTGTTGCAACTATTGTTTTAGTTTTTCTTCTGCTCACAGCTCAGCCCCACCAACAAGTCTAGGCCTGCCTCCTTTCTTTCTCTCTGGAGGCTTTTCTTCCCAACAAGCTAGGAATCTCCTCACCTCCTGTTATACACTAGGAACTAAGAAAAGAACATGTCCTAACTCAGTGAGCTGCAGATTTGTTTTTTCTTGGCATTCAGATTCTCATTCCAGATGAAGATTTATTCATAAATGTTTTATTGCTGCTTAACTCCACAGGATACTTTAGCCCCCTTTTTTTTTTCCATTTTTATTATATCTCATTTCTTATCCAGAGCGAAGTTTTTCTCATGATACATATTCCTCTGGTGTGGCCCTTTTGTCTACTTTTCCAAGTAGATGTCAGAAAACAACATTGTTTAACAGACAATTCTGGAGCAGAGTTATGTCAACGAGGCTCTTAGTTTCTGTCTTCTCTAAATCATCCAAGTGCACCTTTGCATGGACATCAGAGGGCCTGGCTGAAACTCCAGCTTCTCTAGCTCACCCCTTTAAATGCTTCCTTGGCAGAGTCTCATGCAGGAGAAAACAGCAACGAAGACAAGTCTGCACCATGGTGACCTTCTCAAAGATAGTGGTTTTCTGACTCAGGCTTAAAATATTTGCTGTCAGTGGTGCATGGAAAGGTAAGGCTACTGAAAGTGGCTTTTAAAAAAGTCCAATCAATCACCCAGGTAACTGGGCAAACAGAAAGTCAAGTTACGAAAGAGAAAGAAAGAAAGAAAGAAAGAAAGAAAGAAAGAAAGAAAGAAAGA